>NW_024342467.1:2749908-3349908 GCF_902729225.1 Pteropus medius | reverse complement strand
GAAATTACTTAAATACAGCAGGTACCATCACTCGCTTTTGTAACTAATGGAAGGATTCTTAACTCTCTATAATCTTTACAAGGTGATTATTTATAAAAAAATAAATTACATGATTAGCAATCATAGCAAATATAAGTCCTGGTTAGTGACCTTGGCCCCACAGTACACACCTGGTTCCTCTCCTTCCTGAATCCTTGCAGTTTTGCACTTGAGCACATTTGCCACGTATGTAGCTCCTTTCTCCTCCTCCTGGCTAGCACCTTTTCCTATCCAGATGTAGCCATTGTTTTGTTGAAGTTTCAGGACAAAAACATCGTTAGAATTTAACGAATTTGCATCAACATCTACCTAGAGTATGAAGAAAAATAACACAATGATTTAAATTCATTGCTGCCCCCAACAAACATATCTAAGAAGGCTGTGACAGTGAAAACCCATCCATAGCCTTCTGTCCTGATCCGAGGAAATTAATTTCGGGTGGCACTGGGACACCACTGTGACGTTAAAAACATTAGAGGAGGAGCACTTTGCTCTGTGTCGCTTTAATGCTGAACTGCCTGCAGATAGTAGCACAAGGCTCTAAGAATAAAGTTACCCAGATTTAAATGGTAAGTAACAATGATCATAGTCAAAGAGACCATACAAACAAGGATAGGTTATAATTAAAAAATAAAGAGGGAATAATATTCACAGATGTAATAAAGCAAAGGTATTCATTTTTTCTCTCCCCGGCTTAAGAGACCATTTATCAAATAATTGAAGGCACACCTAAAAATCACAAAACAGGGGACTGGAGTCCAATGCAGGAAAAGAGATAATAATGAGGTTCACTAAAAGGCTCTCCAGGTTTAGATAAATTATAGCTCAAATTATGAAAGATTGTTTATTTGGAATAAAAACATAGCACTGACAAGTCCCCTTTTTTTTCAACCAGACGCTGTGGACACTGTCTAAGATTGGCCAGGAGAACACAGTTTGGCTCCATGTGGACACAGAGGAGTGAAAGGGACCCAGGTGGGTCCATGCTCTGGCTGGAGAGTGAAGCTAAAGGTAAAAGCTCTGGGCAGAGACCAGCACGTGCAGAGTCTCAGGCTTGGCAGTGAGCCTGAGCATGTGAGATGGGCTCGTGTCTGACTGAATCTATGACCTTGCGATTTTGTGACTGTGTCAGTCTCTGTGAGAATGTCAGTCTGACTCTGTGACTGTGAAAGTATATGCATGACTTTCTTCATGACTGTGGGACTCAATGTGATGTGTGCCATGAGAGAGGAAGAAAACAAGAGTGTGGCATTGAGGCCAAGAAAGTGTTTCAAGAAGCAGCTGGTGATCAGCTGTGCCAAGTGATGCTGTTTGGCCAACTGCGTTGAGCTGCTAAATGAAGACATCAACTTTGTGGAGAGCTGAATCTCACCAGGCTTGACAGGACTCTGTCCCCAGAGGGAGCACTACAGGAAGAAGAAATGGCTGTTGGAAGTTTTAAAGACATTCCAGGGGGTGGTAATATTCAGCTTGTGGCTATTGTCCTCATTCAGTAGGAACAAGGCCCCCTGCACCAAGTTCAAATAAATTAGATGGGATGGAAAGTTACAGAAATCATGACTTCGAATTTCTAATCCAAATGTCTTCTTATTGATAGAGAAAAGAGCTTGGCTGATAGAGAGATGGGTGACGAGAGGCCCATGACCAGATTGGTATGGGATCAGGGAGGTAGTTCTAAAACAGAGAATTATAAATCTTTAGCATCCCAGGGGATGAAAACAGAAAGCCCTAAAAACAATGATTTTGATTAGTGCATTTCAGAGAGGCTAGGAATGTGAAGGCCAGTTTGAGAAACACAAGGAAATAAAGGAGCTGCGTTACAAGCAGTCTACCACGTCTCATAAAAAAGTGTGCACTGGGAAGAGAATAGGAATGTAATGATTCTCATTGGCTCTTTCCTTTGAAATCAACTGAGATGCCCATAGATGAGAGTTAAACTGTCTTTTAATTTGATAGATTAAAAAAAATTAGTCATAATTGAACACATGAGAATCCATGCATAGAATATTCTGGATGGCATTTAAACTACAGGACTGAACGAGATCACTGTGAACAGTGCCAAGACTGATCCTTGGAGCACTCAAATGCTTAGAGGATAAGCAGAGGAGGAGAATTCAGAAAAACTGCCTCTAGAAGGGTGGCCCTGAGGTTTGGAAGAAATGCTGGTAAATGCGTCATTTCAGAAGCCCGGTTTTTCAAAAAGTCAGGAGAGGATGTCTGCAGAAATGTAAGTGTGATATTATGTAAAGTGAGACCAGAGAAATGCTGAAGGCAGGAAATTGGAAAACTAGATAAAAACCATTTTGGTGGAATGGTGGGAATAGATAGATGCCTGAGTGAAATGGCTTTCGAGAGAATAGGCTTAAAAAAGAGATGATGAATAAGTGAAGACAACTGTTTGAGGATTTGTGGATTTAAGGAGGGCAGGTAAAGGATGTCGCTGGGAGGGTCAGGGTCAAAAGAGAGTTTTTAAAGAAAGGATGGTGGTTCCTTTAAGGCATGTTTGTATTCTGAAGGAAATGATACAAGACAGGAGAAGAAACTGATGTTACAGAAGAGAAAGAAGATCATTGCCCACAACAATGATGAACTGGAAATGGGATGAGAAATCAGGACAGAGCGAAATCCGGGAAATTCTTTAGAAAGCCCAGAGGGCAGGGGATTCCAGACAGAAATTGGCAGTGGGTAGAGGTTGGAGGAATCTAGCCTTAAATAGGAGTCACATTTTATTTATGTAATAAATATGTATTATTTACCGACATATACTTTACACAAATGTCATGATTTATTTTTAATTTATGGGTAAGAATAGGTTGATACTGATTTCTAAAGTAGTTTAGCATTTGTATGTAAATAACTATTGTAAAACATTTATTAATTGTTAAATATAAATAAATTAACAATTTAAATTTATTTAAAACAGTCAGGAAGGAGAAGATTTATGTACAGATGCAGACAAGTTGGTGAATTGGAGGGGAGGAGATCAGAGAAGGTAATTCTCATGTGATCACATGTATGTTCTCTGTGAATTCTGATTCAGTCATCAGTAGAGAGCAGGGATGTTGGAGATTTGGAAAGAGGAGAACCTGAAGGGTGTGATAGATGGAGAGGGTTCATGGATTCAAGTATGAGACTGGAGAATTGCTGAAAAAAGCATCCTGGAGTAAAGGAGCTTGGACAGGAGATGGCTGTCAGAGATTAGATGTCTGAAACAGATGTCTGAGGTGCTACATTTATTGCCAATGGTAAGGTTTATTATAGACCCATGTGAGTGTGAGATGAAATGGGGTCAAGGACAAGATGGTTGGATAAGAGAAGCTAGAGTGATGAAGATAGTAAAGCAAAGGCTGAAGCCACCAAAGACTAAGAGAGGAAGGACTGGCAGCTAAGTAGATGCAGGGGGCTGGGGGAGGGACAGTCTGATTAGGAGAGACGTCAAAGAGGCAAGGGTGATCAGGGAGGGTACCCCGGCCACTCCATCACTGGCCACTGGGTACTGGGGAAAAACGATTTCTACTTGAGATAGCTTTATGGGAATCAGTGTCCTCAGAAAACAGTAGAGCATGAAGGAGGAGGTGGCTTAGAAAACAGGTTGTGGATGGAGAGATGTATGACCAACCTGGTTTTCAGGGCTCAGCTGAATAGCTTGTGTGGAAAGGAAAGATTGGCAAATGGGTCCATGTTTGAGGATATACAGAGTGTACAGGGTAGTTTAGGTTGATTTAGGAGACTTAGATTTCAGTAGTGACTAAGGTGACTGGGATATGAGGTGTGACAGATCATTTCATTCTAGAAGTAAAAGCACTCAGCCATTTAAACACCTGCACCTACTGGCCTTGCCCATACCTGGAGGTCTTCTTGTCTTATGACACTGTGATATGGGGTTTGATTTCTTTCAGAGCTACTGTCAGACAGCTTATTTGACCAGTTGAGTTATGGTTCTGGCCCAATGCAGTGAAGCGTCCTTCTCACATTCATTACATTTGTATAGACAAGGGCCTTCCCTCTCAAATTTCCCCAGCGTAGTCAACTGATCGTCACCACCATCCATCTTCCCCTAGGCCTTCCAAGATAGAGCGTAAGCCGCCTCATGGCTTTGACAGCTTGATTTGTTACATTATTCTTAAAATTCATTTGTTTTGGTATAATAAGGTTGAAAAATGTGAGAGACCTGGTATCTGGAACTAACTTATTACTTAATTCTCCTGCTTTTATTATTTTTTTATTCTTTTATTTTTATTTTTTTATTGTGAACACTGGATTAATTATAGAACTGAAGGCAGCTTGTTTGCCAATTTTTTAAAGACTAATACTTGATGGCTCAGGTTATTTTATTGAATGCATGACATACCTCCACGATTCTAGTGATAGATGCCAGGTTTCTCCGGACTTGAAAGAGGCGTGTAGGGGGAGCAGGTACCTGACCTCCTTTCTTTGATGTTCCATTCTTGTAAATAATGAGCGGTTTGTCTTTGAACAAACTCAGCAGATGTGCAGGTTCTTTTCCCTGGGAGACTCGGATCTAAGGGGCAGGGTAATAAAAGAAAGAAAATAAAGGGTGCCATGAATGAAGGCTGTATTTGCAAATGTGTTTTCATTTTTCTTTTTGAAAACCAAACAAAAAATAAACCACGAGTCAAGAACAGGAAGAAAAACATTGAACAGAAAATGTAGGTTAATGATAATCAAGCACAGTTTTCTCATTGACATAAGAATCGCTTGTTACTCCAGACCCAGAGTTACCAATCGCTTTCTCTCAGGCAAAACAGTGTCATTCTGCACCACTTTCTGCTTCCAGAAAGCATAGAGATGGAGTCTGTACATCTACATCTCCAAAAGGGAGCAAGCAAGGTGCTGATGTAGGCCATCTTTTATGAAGACTCTTTTTTTTTTTTCAATACCACCAACACTTTACAGATGTTTAGGGCTATACTTATTTCTCACGTGTTTGTATCTTGTTTCAAAAATTAAGAGACGCTCATTCAGGTGCCTCCACAAAAAAAGACAATGCAAAAGCATATTTATTACTTCCACATCCCTACGACTGAGATGAAAAATTGTAAATTCATCTAGAGATGGATAGATTTCTATCTAAACATCGAAAACTGGCAAAAATAAAATAAACTTTATACTTTTTAACTTAATTTTAGAAATGTTAATAATAGATTTGCTTAACATAAGCACTTTAAAAAATACATTACAAAGGCTTTTCAGAATAAGGAAATTGAAGAAAATAAATGGTAAATTATTTAATTTCACCTATTAGCTTAATACCAGATATTGGATTAGAAATGAATTTCTTATTTCTTGCATAAGTTATTGATGCTTTTTTTTTTTTACATAAGGTGTTCAAATATTGTTCCAGTTCTCTATTGTTTTCAATTATTCTGTCCTATGCTAAAATTGAACTGTCTCATCTACTCTGGTGTGTCTTGTTAAGGAAGCCAAATGAATGGGAATGTTGATGCATATATCATTGTGGGGAGGACTAAGGGAGCATTGAAAATAATTTTGCAGATCTTTCAATTAGTAAACATTCAAATAAGCAAGTAGCAAATTATAAAAATGTCTTTTGAGTGACAGTCCCAAAGCCGGGGCTGAGGTTAGCTAGGAGTACATAAAAGTTTTGTTGGCTTGGCATTTCCCATAAAATTGAGAAAACTTCAATTGCTAACTGAAAAGGGGCCACTGATTAAGACCCACTCTACCTGTGAAATGAGAATGAGAGAGAATTGAAGAATTTTCAGTACTGTTAATATACTCACAAAAGGATGTTTAAAACAACAATCAAGGACTTGTTATTTATGCATTATTATAAACTACTGCCATCTAGTGATAAAACTAAACATGACCATTTCATTGTCAATTTAGGATTCAACTGTTTAACAATGGAAATTCATCCACTGGGTATCTCAATATTTTACTATGAAACATGGAATTTATAAGGCATAATAAATATCTTAAAAGTTTTTATATAATTTGGTAAGGAAAGTTAAAGATCAATTAAATGGCATAGATGATGTCAGTTCTTAGCTAGAATTGTTTAATTCAGGAAATGAATATAATACTTCATTGTGAAATAGAGTTCAGTACATTTTAAAAATTCAATTTTAATAATTTGTTAATTAACAATTGATATAATTTTTTTAAAGTTAATATTTACCTTTAAATCTAAATCTAAATTGCTTTATAGTATATCTATTAACAAGTAACAAGATGGAAAAGAAACCAGCTGGAAGACCAAATCCAGCCTCCACATTTTAGGTTTTATGTACTAAAGTACTTGATCACCTATTTATTTAATTATCACCTTTGAAGAAGCAATTACACATTTATAGATTTACAAACAAAACAAAAAACTATACACCACATAGAATCTTGGTTTACTTGGCATCAGGAATGAGGAAGTTAAGATAAATTGCTGTGAAGGGAACATTTAATGCTGCTGTGTCAGAAGTGTCACCACACTGGCCGAAAGAGCACCTGCTTTCAGTCTGAACCCCCATCTGGAGGATGCTTTCCCCAACAGATGGGAACAGACTGCCTTCCCCCAACCAGCTAGAGAAAACAAAGAGGCAAGTAAAAAATGCCCAGGCAGTAAGAGCTGCTCCAGCTAGGAAATGAAGGAGAAAGAGAGGGAGAGAAACACTAGGGAGATCTTTCTGTAAAGCCCGGGGACAAGCCAGTGCCATTCCTGGGGTTAAAAGAGGAGGAGACAGACACACTGGAGTACGCTGAAGGGAAACAAAGTCTCCTTGAAGTCTGCATTTAACATTACACATTAAGAAATTACAACGAGCAAAGACCAAGAATTTCCTGTGGTTCCTAATAAAGGTCCTGAAATGGATATTCCACCAAAATATAAGAAGAAGAGTAGCTGAGCTTGAGAAAAGAGGAAGGAAGGTCAAATCAGGCTGAAAATGGTTCCTTCGACACAATGAGGAGAGCCAGAACTAGACACTGATATTGGAGTCCCACTGTATGACATTCCAACTATATAATAAATCAAACATTATTTCTCTCTCACTTCCTTTCTCTATCTGCATTTGTCTCTATATATCTATGTTAATATCTGTATATCTATATTTATACTACACACACACGCCAAAAGGTTAACTCATCTATATATCTATATGTATATATGTACTCTCTCTCTCTCTCTCTCTATACACACACACACACACACACCCACCCCTCAAAAGGTTAACTCATTTATATAAAACCATCATCTAGAATTTGTCTTCAGTAATTCTCAACACATTTTTATTTTCAGAAATACCTAAAGAATCCATCTCTCTCCTCCCTTCACACCATTCTCTTTTCTCTTCTCTTCTCTCATTTCCTCCTACATTTCCCTCCCTCTTTTCCCTCCCCTGCCCTCCCATCCTTTTTCTTTCCTTTCTCCCCCTTCTCTCCCCTCCCCTCCTCTTTCTCTTTCTCTTTTTCCCTCTTCTCCACCATCCCCCCTCAGCCAAGATTCTACAACCTCTTATCAAGGTTTATTTCAGTTTGCCTGTGCAAAATATAACTTACATATGTTTATGATTTGGGAGTGTGTAAAATATCATTTTTTTTTACTATTAATTAGAATTATTAATTTGTGCTTGTTCTATACTGATGCATTTAATTCCTATTGCTGCTGTAACAAATTACCACAGTTTTACTGTAAACAAGCACAGATTTGTCTTATAGTTCTGGAGTTCGGAAGTACTCAATGAGTATCACTGAACTAAAATCAAGGTGTCACAGAGCTACGTTCTTTTTTGGAGGCTCTAGGGGCGAATACATTTGTCTTTTTCAGCTTCTAGAGGCTGCCCATAGCACTTGGCTGGGGTGGGAGCTTCCATCTTTAAAGCTGGTTGAATCTCTCTCATGCTGCCTCCCTGTTTCACTTACAAGGATCCTTGTGATTATACTTGATCTTCCTAGTAATCCTGGATACTCTTTCTATTTTAAGAAATGCTGGTGACCAACCTTGCTTCTACCACCATTCTTAATTCCTCTATGCCTAGTAATATAATATTTTCACAGGTCCTGAGGATTAGGATGCTGACATCTTTGCAGGAATGAAGATGGGGGAATAATTCTGCCTTAACCACATCTGTTTAACAATAGCTGGAAGTGGTAACTCAGAACGATTTTAATGTCAAGTGACTGTCATTGACATATGTGATTTTAAAGGAAAATTCTGCTGGGCTCTTAAATCTATTAACAGTTTATTTTGTGTTTTGTTGTTTTTATTTTGTTCGTTTCCTCTTTCCTGAAGCCTGAGAGAACTAGTATGGCATGAGAATAGGATTATTTGAATTCCAAAACGAAAAAATAGGTGCATCTAGAAAATGCCAAATTCCCATCCCAATTTGGGAGGAGGGCTTTCACTAGACATCGGGCTAGTAAAACTTTAACGTCTATGAGTTGTGGGAGTAAAAATATTCACACCTGCACAGCCTGTCCTCCAAGGGACCTGTCCAACTGAACGGTCAGGAATGCAGATGTCGTCAGCTCATCTCTTGTGGCATTCGCTCCTTGCCTGGAGGAACAAACATAAAATAATTAGCCTGTATTTAAGTTTTAAGACCTTCTAATGTAGATATTTCAAGCAGAAACTTAAGTTACTATAAAAGATCAAGAAGGAACCACTTGTTTTAACATGATATGGCTGTAGAAGCTATTGTTTTTTGCAAGTACTAATGTTAAGCCATGAATTGTCCTGTATATTGTCTAGAACTATATGTGGTGGGTATCTTTATCTCCATTTTATAGGTAAAGAAATTGAGGCTTAGCTCCTTACTTAACTTAAATAAGGAATCAGTTCTATCTGACTTCAGGTTGGAGCTGCCAATTTTGGGAAACCATACCCATAATGAAAATAATCCATTTGATTAGGAGAATCTGAGCCAAATCTTCTAGGCTGGATATCAGAGGCACTTGATTGTTCAATGAATATTTGGTGAGCATACTACCAAATGCCTGAGCCCAGAAAAATCAACAAAATAATCATCAGAAGTAGGCAATGGAGAGGCCCCATTTTGTCATTCTAGCATTTCTTGAAAGGAATTATTAATAAAACTATAAGAGTGGCTAAACTACCAGCGACCCAGACAAGGGTCAATCAATCAATTTGTCCGGTTCATTTGCAACTTCTCCTTCTAGGGTAGCATGTAGCTATAACTCCAATCATTAGCTTAACCTGTAAAGCAATTTTTGGGAGATCTGCCTGTTTGATGAATTTGTGTGTGGGGGTAGAATAGAGAGGTGATGGTTGGGGTAACCAGCAAAGCATTAAGAATTGTTTGTCTCCAGCCAACTCTCCTCTCCCACCTCTGACAAGCAGTTAGCAAGAGAAATACTAATCCCAGAAATGGATTGTGAAAGTTGACCATATATTTTCTTGTGAAACCTTGGAAGTGACCTGTTCCATACCCAGAACAAATGAATGATAATCTCTTACCCTGGGCACTACACACACATCAAAACATTGAGTACTGGGAACATGTCTTATTATCTCAGAATATTTCATTGTACCAATGGTCAAATGATTGATATAAAAATGTTCCGCAGAGGAGTGAAAAAAGAAAAAAAAAAAAAGCTCATGCTCATGTCAGTCACATTAAAATAAAATAAAAAATGCTTTCCCTAATAAAGACACCCATGAATACTAATAATCAAAATTTTTCATGAGCCTATAATGTTAACACACACTTCTGTGAACCCATAGGAGCACAGGATGGGAAGTAACAGGATAACAACAGGACCTGTTACCACTTGTCATTCCTTCATCGTATCTGCAGCTTCTTGGCTATTTCTCCATTTTGCTTTATTTTGTACAGGAAGTAAAATCAACCAATAGACAATATCACCAAATTTTTGTCTCCATTTTATTCCTCCCCCAAATATTTCAACCAGCAAATGTGAAAAACTTGACCAAACTTTTGCCTTCTGACACTCTTAAGAAATACTTCACTACTTATCTCGAGCCCATCTTCTTCCTGTCAACATGACCATGCTCCATCCAGACAGATTCAAACCAATTTGATTTATGGATGTATGACCCAGGGGGTCAAGTACTCCACTACAATCAAGACATAATAAAGCTGCTCTTTGCCTCTAATTTTGAAATCGTATGCTTAGGGGGTATAAAAAGCAATCTTCGACATGATTTCTTTACAAACCTGTAGTACTCATTGCTCATTAAACATAAATACTACATGAAAATGAATTTACTGCTTCAAGAGATTCTTCATTTCTATTGTTCAATTTCCATTACCTGACATTTCGGGGAAAAAGGATCACTACTGAAATTATTTCCCTCCTATCATTCTAGAATACAAGTAGTTTTAGGAATAAGAAGACAAGTTTGGGTATTCAGAAGCTGATTTAATTCTAATCTTTCACCTTTAACTCTGCCTCCTGGACTTAACTCATTTATATCCTTGCATCGAAACTATCACAAAAACCAGAAACTTGTTTAATTTGAAAGCCATTTTTTAAGAGATCTGCTTATTTTCTAAATGCGTCTTCGCTACCTTTATGGAAGCTTTGGAAGGTCCACAAACCATACATTAACAAAGGCAAGTATTCAATATTTGTGATATTGTAACCACACACAGATTTCACTTCTTTAAGATAGCTTTTTCTCTGATTCAAGCAGGCTCTGTGGCACTGTGACTCACTTGCTTTTTTCCACTCTTATTCTTCCGCCTTTGTATGTCTATTCTCTTAATTATTAAACCTTAGGACAGAGGTTCCAGCCAGTGACAAACCTTTTAAGAATAAAGCCTCGGGTCTATCGATTATGACAACAAGGATAAACTAAGGATAACATCTTGGCTTCAGATATGTTTCGGCCCCAGACCCATTGCAGCAAAACAGCCCCACTGACCACTTTCCCACCGGACCAGATGAGATGACACCATGGCTGATCCAGAACTAGACATGATGATGAATTACTCCAGTACCATCCAATCAGTACTGCCCACAAACACACTCCCTTTGTTTCCATGACTAATGATTTTGCCCTATATAATATATCCTCTTGAGACACCTGGGGCAGGTCTTTGAGCAGTAGCTCACCTGTATCTCCAGGACTTGCAACTCTCTGAAGTAAACCTTTCGTTTTTGTTTGTTTGTTTGTTTTTGCTGTAAAATCTGTACATGTCTCTTTGGATAAATTAGATGCGTGCAGGCAAATGGAACTCTTTACTCCGGTAACAATATTAAGTGGCAAAGGCTCATAAAAGGACTCTTGGTATCTAAACTATATTCTTGACATCACAAAAATTCATAATTCTCATCATAGAAACATTGAACACACCAAATTGAAAAAAAAAAAAAAGAAAAACTAAATGACCTCCTCCCCCATCCTCAGTCTTATCCTCAAAATAGTAACTATTAACAAATGCAGTATAATCTTATTATCTTCTTTTTTAATTTTTCTGAGAGTTGGGGAATGAGTGGGGGGCAAACTTATCCTCCTCCCAAGTTCCTTATTTCAGTGAATGAAACACTGTCCACTTGTGCACTGACTAGAAATCTGGGAAATCATTCTTTGCTTGGTCATTTTTTTCTCTTCCCTGTAACCAGTCTTTCAGATGCCAACTCCATAATACCTTGCAAACTTGCCTCGTCCTTTCTCTCCTTATCACTGTTACACTGAATTCTAGCCTGATATTACAACAAATTTCTAGTGACCTTCCTGCCACCAATCTTCTCCCACCAGTCTGTTCTTTAGATGTCAATCAGAATAATTATGCTAAGATAAAAAACGATCATGATCATGTGCAAATTCTTTGGCTCCCAGTGTCCTGAAAATAAAGTTCATCCTCGCAGCATGATTACAAGGCCATTCACAATTTGGCTCTTTCCAATTTCTCTGGTCTAATCTTTTGCTCCCTAACTTTGTTTCAGCCACACATCATTACTAGTAGATTAGCGCCGGGGTCCCCTCCAGGCTGCGGACCAGTACCAGTCCATGGCCTGTTAGGAAATGGGATGTACAGCCGGAGGTAAGTGGCAGGCAAGTAAGCAAAGCTTTATCTGTATTTGCAACCGCTCTCCAGTGCTAGCATCACCACCTCAGCTCCACCTGAGATCATCAGGCATTATATTCCCATAGGAGCACCGGTCCCTGGTGCCAAAAAGGTTGGGAATCACTACTCTAAGAGACATATATAATTAAATATTTTATTTCATACAACAGAGACTTTAAATTGATGCATTCTAATTCTCTGTTCCCATGAAATTCATTGCAAAAATGCAAAAAAAATGCCAGTGTATCCACATCTTATGTGGTTTTACATAATGAATTTGAATTAAAGGTTAAGATTACTTAGAGTCAGTATCAAGGCACTCACTGTTCCATGGGGACTGTCCAACCAGGTGCCTTAAGTCCACATACCATGCTGGACTATTCCAAAGGAATGGGGGTTCTATAACATATCATGTAATAGGGGATTCTCTAACTTTTTATTAAGTGAAATCAGGTAAAACAGAATATTGCTGAGAAGACTGGGGAAAAGAAGACTTCTCAAAAAAGATCTTAAAACTGAGAGGTGCAGGCGGAAGGTATAAAGGCAAAGTAAAATCTACCTTTGCCTATGTGATGTTGCAGCCTTCAGTGGGAATGGGGTCAGATCTCTGCTTATACGGTGACATTTGTCTTTGGTGAGTGTCCCAACAGATGACAGAGTCATATCTGTCCCCACAGTGTGACCTTACTATTTATTACTTACACTGATCAGTGCCTTGAGCCCAACCATGTTCAGAAGATGGGATGATTATCTCTATCCCTTAGTCTCTTGCTACCCAAAGTGTGGTCTGGTAACCAGAGACATCAGCGTGATCTAGGAACTAGTTAGAAATGTAGAATCTCAGTCCCCACCTCTGACGCACTAAAGCAGAACCTGCATTTTAACAAGATCCCCAGCTGTTTCATATGCACTTTAATGATTGACAGGTACTGCCTTAGGCAATGTTTCTAAACACTAGCTGCACGTAACAACCTGGGCAATTTTCACTAATCCAAACGCCTGGTCCCTGTACCAAAGAGATCTGACTCAGCGTGGTGGGACTGCTGAGATTCTAATGTACACCACGGCATTAATGAGAATCACCATACCCAGGGACATTTCTGCCCCACAGCCATATTATCTCCTGTCAAAGATGAATGTATTTAGTTATTTAGCTCTGTGTTTAAGATGCCACCTCCATAGGAACCTTTTTTTTTTTTTTTGAGCAGTATATTTGTGCCAACAAAGTGCTGGGTTTTCATATTATCTCTCTTGCTCACTATCAGGTTCTTCCAAAAGTGGGGGAGGAGAGGGAGAGGAGCGGGGGGGGGAGAGGGAGGAGGAGAGAGAGAGAGAGAGAGAGAGAGAGAGAGAGAGAGAGAGAGAGAGAGAGATGGGAGGAATCATACAGATTAAGGAACTGAATCCAAAGGCATAACTGTTATAACTGGTGAAGCAATGTTTCACTCCCTGATCTGCAGGTCTCTAACTCTGAGGCCCCAGTACGGCTTTACCCTACAAGTATGTCCTTATTTTGCAATTTCCTTTTCTAAAATTTTAATTCAGAAAAGTGTATGTACAAAGTATGGCATTTATAGGGACAAATTAGTCGTTCCTAGTCAGCTTTTCCTTCGCCTTCTGTGTCTTAATCTTCCTCTTAATTCTTTTTTGTGTATAAAAAATATAACTGATTGTGGCATTTACATATAATGAGAAAGATTAAACAAGCAATTGAAGAGAATGTTTTAAGGAATTAGCAATTGACACTCACATAAATAATTATGTGGATATAACTAAAACAGACTAAATCAGGTTATAAATTTTAAATGTAGAAGGCATTTCTTAAATCATTTGAAAGTATTTATTGAGCACTTTCTATGTGCCAAGCACTATACTAGATACTAATATAGTTTGTTCTTCATTACTATATGAAGAACAAACAAAAAACAAAAAACACTTGTGATCTTAAAACCTTACACTTTAAAGAGGGGCAGATGATTAACAGGCATTTCGATGAAGTACAGGTAATCTTAAGATAAGACAAAGCTGAGTGATCTTTGGAGAATTATAGATGGATGCCCAAGCTCACTCCCAAGGCTAATAGTGAAGGGTGCCTAGAAGAAGGGACATCTGTGTGGGAACAGAGGTGGGAGCTAGGCAGGCAAGCAAATAAGGATATTGTTCTAAGCAATGCTGGGAAGTGTGCTCTAAGAGGGTTTGCCTCATTGCAGCTTTGCAGCTCTAATCAGGATGGCCATCTTAATTTTCACAATAATAAGACATGATACCTAATGCTAGCCAGTGGAGTGAAGCTTATATAGGTGATGGGATAGACATTCAACCACATATCCATTAGG
This sequence comes from Pteropus medius, assembly GCF_902729225.1. Classification (NCBI taxonomy): domain Eukaryota; kingdom Metazoa; phylum Chordata; class Mammalia; order Chiroptera; family Pteropodidae; genus Pteropus; species Pteropus medius. Next base: position 3,335,504 of record NW_024342467.1, on the reverse strand, counting down.
AGAACCTTACCCTTTTAAATCAAAACCTTCTTCCTAAAGTAGAAAGTTTAGGAAGCTGATGCTGGGGAGCCAGATAATTTTTATCTAACCTCTCCTGCTTATGGACAGTAGCTATAAAATATAGTCAAAATTATATAGAAAGAAAATATTACATTCATGCTGCACAAATCTCACTAGGGCAACTGCAGGAAAATTCTATCCCATATTGCACGGAATTTTAATGGAATTTAACTTTGGAGCAAAATCTGGCTCCTATGGAACTTGAAATCTTATGAAAGAGGAAACTTACCATGTATAGATAATTTGTCCTTTGGGATAAGTGTAGAGTATAATGTAGCAGTCGCCACCATAGAATTCACCATAGGAGTTTTGGTTGATTTCAACCCTACCATTATTTTCTACACGCCAAATCTGAAAGGAATGGAATAAGTGTACCAAAATTAAAATTTTCTTGATCTAATAATAATTCTCAGAAGTTTAAACATATTGGTTTAGATCTATCATTAACTTTTGAATTATTTTTCTAACTAGTTTACAAATCAAGCAATGGGAAGAAATTTGATCCGCTTGGCAATTTGTTTACTTTTTAAGTGCCTACATTTCTTTTGTATCTTCCATAGCACAGCTCAGTTTTGAGCTTGTTGATTAGGAAATATGTAATGTTTGATTGATTAGTGAAAATAACATGACACTTTAGTGGTATAACAAACTAAAACATTTAGCTTAGAAATAGATCTTTTAACTTTTATAAAATTTTTTATTAGTTGGGAGATAATTTTTTTAAATTTCTTTTCTCCTGTGCTTTCAGATATGAGACTATTGTTTTCCCAGGCAAGAGTGGCAGATTGTGACCAAAAAGTAAAGATGCCAACTGTATAACTTCTATTTTTAAAAAGCGCCATGTAGGCATAAGATTGAAAAGATAAAAGCAGGCAGAACCATTTTTTTCTTATTTCCTCTTCCTTATCGTAGATTAAAGATACTTCCAAGTTGGAGAGATGACACGAGTTGTAGATGAAACAGGAAAGTAACATATGAGTGAAAGACTGCCAGGCAGTGTGTGTGCACACACAGGCACCCCCGGCCTGCGTCCTGGAGAGGGGCAGGATAGAGCCTTTGCTTTGAAATTTGGAGATGAGCAAGTGGAGTAGAGAGGTGTAGTGCTTTCAGAGAGAAGCCTTCCCACACCATCCTGGTGAGCAGAGGAGAGATGGCAGCAAGGCCTGGCTAAATCCAAGAGCCTCGAGAGAGCCCCTGGATGTCAACGTCGCTGGGGTGGCACCAGAGAACATCTCAGAGATGCTGTGGCCTGACGTGGAGATTACAGCTGGGACATAGCTGGTGCTGAGGAGCCAAGTCTTCCATAGGGCGCCCTAGCTGTGCTGAGCTCTAGGAAATGACCCTGATCTGGAAGCTGACACCTCTCTGACAACAGCCATGAGGAGCATTTCTCCCTTTGCATTTCCCACAACCCCTGTACAGTTTAGATTCACACTTCATGTCTTTGCAAAGAGGAAAAACTACTTCCTAAATTTCTTTACTATATACTTGTGGTAAGATCTGGGAATATAGAGATAAAATATTCAATTTGTGCCCTCAAGGAATAGACAAGAGGTCTAAGAGGGGAAATTTTAAGTAAATGAACAATTCTGTGGTTCTTGATATAAGTTGTATGAAAAATATTACTATGGTTTGAGCACGAAGGCAGTCCTTTTCAATGTGGGAGGAAGGCTTCTCAGAAGAGATGCAACCTGTGACTTAAGGAGCGGGAAGCTTAGCCAGATGGCAGAGGAGAAGAGCCTTCCGGGCAGTGGAAGGGACAGGTGGAGAAGATAGCAAGGATTAAATCATGGGAGGCCTTGCAGGCCCTGTGGATGATGGATTTTCTTGAGAAGATTGTGGAGAGCCATTAAAATATTTAAAATGGGAAGTGACATCACCCAATTCTCATGAAGTAAAATGACTTGAGTGGATTAAGGGGAAGAGATTTGAGTTAGGGAGAATAACTAGGGGGTTTTAAGCAATTTTTGTCAAAAAAAAAAGGAATAATCAATAAACTCAATTTGAATGCTCTAAAATTATCTGTGATTTAAGCATAGAACACATGCACAATATGCTTTTGTGAATGCCCTTAAGGTAAAAGGGAAGGACAAACTGATGGTCATTGGTACATTCAGAGCAATGCACCCTCACTGGACAATTCCAGTTCTGAAAGCAGGAGCAGTTCTGGACCAGGAAACATGATGATGGGTTCCGGTTCATGTCTCTAAGATGGTAATCTTAGATCTTGCGCAAACACCTAACTTCTTGGAATCTCAACATACGTTTGTAAAATAGAACTGAATGTCAGACATCTCGTCCCGTTTTAAGTTACCTGATTTAACATACAATTCTCAGACATCTTTATTAATAAGTAAATACCACATTTTACAACATTTGTAGTTTCCTGAAGTTATATTTCTACATATACTGGCATAAATGGCCTTAATAAAGACAAACAAAGAAAAAAGAGAAATACCTCCATTTTGCCAGAACTATCATCTACCATATTGTGCTGGGCTGCCATTTGCGGAGAACTATGTAATTTTGAGGCATCGAATGGAATTTGTTTTATTCGAGCCACTTTCTCTGTGACATATACTTTCCCGAAGCCATCGCTCTGATCTTTATCTCTCCAGTCCTTAAAGAACTGTTTAAAGATTGGTGTTTCGCCTCCTTCTGGAAGAACTTGAATCTAAAATTTTAAAAAAACAATAATAATAAACAGGAAAATAAGAGACTGAGGAAAAAGATTAATCTAGTAGTGAAGAAAAAAACTGAAATAATAAAAAGACTGTCCTGGTTTCTGTGATGACAGATATAAACTTAGAAGTTGAGATCCTTAAGTGACTGCAAAAGTAAAGGTTATCAAATATAAAGCTAAAATAATCCAACTCTACTCTTTTTCACAACTAAAGTAAGTGCCACTGAATTTGGATGTTTGACGTAAGAATGGAGTTCTGTTATATGTTACGATTGTAGTTAAATAAGTTTGACTGTTTTTCTACGTTAGGTTCACAAGAGGACTGTGACCCAGAAGAAATGATCTCATGGGGTTACTTGTGCTAAAACATAAAAATGAAAACAAAAGATGAGGCTGAGAGATTCAGAAAGGATGAGTAACCAGCCAGGGTCTACACTGATCTCCATGAAGCCAAATATTATCTGGGTATTAGTCCACATCTGCACAACTTGCTCTAGGGAATAAATGATAAGTGCTCTCAGTAATCCAACTGTGGTTGATTTTCTTGACTTGAAAGTTGTGGAGGAAGTGGACAGACTCTTATCCTCATCATACAGCCCCACAAAAGGTCTTTCCTCCAGTTTCTGCAAAATGCCATCCTCTAGGGACATGTTACACAATACACACACTCAAGTAAAGAGTGACTTCACATGCATACATTACTTTGAACCAAATTTTCATGAGTTTTGTGGAGATGTCATAAACTCCCACAGTTTTAATTATTATTTTTTTATAGCCAGTTCATTTCCACACATACTTGGGTATTGGTAGAATAATTCATTTGCTCTAGGAATTGTTCAGCTGTCTTCATTGCAGCCTTTCTCTCCTGGGGATTAGCATCTTTACCTAAAATCCAAAATAAATTAAAGAAAGATAAAATTTTAGTGAGGGAAGATATGATTAAGAAATGTTTGTTTACAAAAGTAAATATAATTATAATTTAAATATAACTGAGAAAATGGCAAACGTTTCTTAGTATATTAAATATATTTAATAATATAGTAATGAACACTACATATAAAAAATATTCCTTTTATACTGTCCAAATGCTTTCTTATCTCATCATTCCTAACAGATGATGCTAGTAGGAAAAAGTAGTTCTGATGTCTGCATGTTTTTATATTTATAGATCAAGTCTCAAAAAAGTTAGGCTTTTTAAAAAAAATCAGAAAAGATGTTTTCTTTACTCTGTGAAGAAATATCTATAAATCTGAAATACAGCAACACTGTCAATGGCATCTTTTACCTTTCCATACAAAAATTTGTTTTGCAGCACCGTGGTCCAAAATAAAGCATTCATCAGAAAGCAGCATTGCCATGGAGAAGGGGTTTTCCTCTGCCACCACGGTCACTCTCATGGATCCGCTGGCATCTGAAACCTAATAAAAAAATATAAACTTCTTTGGAGATGATAAAAATGTTCTAAAATTAGATTATGGTGATGGTTACGAACTCTGTAAATATAACAAAAAATCACATAATTGTACATTTTAAATGGTGAACTTTGTGCTATGTAAATTATATCCCAACAACACTGTTTCAAAGTAAACAAGCAAAATCCATGAGCCTAATTATCCCTAAAAGGCTTTTTTAAAGGCTTTTTTTGGGGATAAAATAACCACTAATAAAAAGTTAAGTTTTGATGCTGTGCTTAAACATCAGAAAATAATAGTGATGATAATGGCTAAGGTTTGTTGTGATTCATGTATATAATAGATATCATGTTATGAATTTTACATGTTATTTCTTAATTTTTACAGCAATGTTTTCAAATAGATAATAACCTTACAGTCACTGTACACACACAAAAAGCTGAAGCTAAAACATTCATTCAATCAACATTTACTGAGTGCTGGTCATATGCCAAGCACTGTGCTGAGGAAGCCATTACTACATTATAGTTCATGATTATAGATTTTTTTTCAATACAGGTTTTATAATTTAAGTATAATTTGTGTAAATTATTGAAGTAAATTTCCTGTGTCACAAATGAATTGTTATTTACATAGACTCCTGAACTTTGGAAATCACTATAAAACATTTTCTTAAAATGTTTGGAGGCAGACTTACAAAATTGAAAGAGATATTAATGCCCAGATTAGAATCGACTGGTTTTCAAAGGCTAGTTTACAGCCACAACATGGGCACTTGTTAAATGCGCAGGTCCCAGGGCCCTCCCTAGATGAGTGGTGGAGTTTTGCAGCACCACGGCAGGGCTTAAATTCTGTATTTTTAGAAATTGCCCTTTGGTGACTTGGCTTCCCAGCTTTGTTCAGCAATCCCAAATTAAAGTATTTCCAAACACTTTATACTTCAGATGTAAGTAATACATGATAGATCCACTAGAGGGATTGATGTTTCAGGAATAACATGTTCACATTGTAAAATATTTCTGTAGTCCATCAAGCTGTCCAAGAGAGAGAATAGCTTTATTTGATGATATGACATAAAAGATGTTTACAAGCTGTTTGAAATGAGTTTTAGAAACAGTAATGAAAAAAGTAAGCAGCTACCAAGTCTTTAGATAACAATTTCTGTATGGCTTATATTAAAATGATCGGTGTATTTAGTGGGAGAGGTAACTACATTGTCTTATGCCATCTAAGAAAGAATCTACTTCTCCTTTACAAAAAGGAAGTTATGCTACACAAATTAGCAACTGGATCTCCATTTAATACCAGAGGTTCTGAGCTAGAAGGCCACTTAAATAACAGCAAATAAAAGTCCTTCCTGTAACACATGAGAAAAGTACTCAATTCTGTAGGGAGATTACAGTCTGCTCCAAATTGCATGCTTAGAGACTTACAAGGGAGGGAACACTTGAAGAATCTCATCTGAACAGTGTTCTCAACTGGTCTATGCTGTGACTTTTGCTATTCTCACCAGCAATAAAATCATAAAATTATAAAGTTGGAAAGAACCCGAGTAATCTTTTAATGTGACCTACCTACTTCTCTCTCCCTCTCCCTCTCTTTCTTTCTTTCCCTCTTTTTTTCCTACTGCCCCCTCCAGATAAAAAAACACGCACACCCAAAATGAGCATGTCTTTCCCAAGATCACTCAGCCAGTCATCCACCATAAAGCTGTCACGGATGGACGCAGGTCCGCCAATGCCCAGGATGGGGCTGTTTTTACCCTGTTTCCTTCCAGCTGTTTGATTTGATAGCTTTGCCCCCCTTAACAAAGAAAGCCTTCATTATGGCTAAACAGGATATTTAAAATAAGGGGGCGGGGGGAGGAAAAGGTAAGTAGGGGTAAAGGGGGTCTAATATTTAGTGATGGAAGATTTAACTATGGGTGGGAAACACACAATGCAATATACATATGTTGTATTATTGAACTGTACACATGAAACTGATTTGATTTTATTAATCAAGGTCACCTTAATAATTTTAATAAAATAATAATAAAATGAGGTGAAGATTTTATACCTTATCAAAATTTTATAAGAAAAAATATACAAGATATTTTTTAATCCATGAAGGAAACCTTTTATTGAATGTAATATATCAAAACATATTGTTGCAAACTAGTATGGCAACAATATATAATTTTATTTTTCACAACAATAAATTCGCTTATTTTTAATAAAAATAACAAAAAATAATAAAAAGAGGAATTTTAATAAATATACCAGAGCAAAGGATGGATTCTACCTACAAATTACTCTTAGAGGGCAACGAAGAAAACATCATTAACTGAGAATTCCGCCCCTCGCCCCTCACCAGTACAGGCCTCCCTGGGCTGCATCCAGTCCAGTAAAAACAACGCAACTCTCTAACATGCAAACTCACCATGTAGAGTTTGGCCATTTTCCTGTTAGTTATGTCTGCTGTAGTGTCCTCATCATCATCTCCATCCCTAAGCTCTGGCTTTTTCCCTAAAATCTGAAAAAAAAGTGAACAGATAAAAGATAAAGACCTCTTGTTAAAGAATGCAGAATTGCAAAAAGAAAAACATCTTACATTTCTAAGGACATAGATTACAAAATATTTACAATTAAAATGAACAGTCTCTAACATTTCTCAGCAATCATACAAACTACATAGTCTTTTCCCAAGGGTCAAATCAATCCATGGCATTAAGTATAAAAACATGAGTTTGCTGGTGATAGGAACTTCCAAGAAAGTAAAATCCCAAACTTGAAAACTTAGGTGTCCATATTATTGAAAACTAGCAGGAATTAATACGATTTATAAGTTTGGTTTTGCAACAGAATTTCTTCTGTGACCTCTGCTTCTAGAAGAAACAATCTATAGGTTTAAATGATTTATTATTACAAACATTTGGATGAAAATTACTATTTGAGGGGTAAGGTACTATTATCATTATTGACATAGGATAGATAAAGTGCAATTTCTTGATGACCATACCATGTTCTGTTTCCTACTGCATTCTCAGTACATAGAACAGTATCTGGGATGTAGTAGATGCTCAAAATAGTTGTTAATGAACAAATAAATGTATTTATTCTTGCATATATGACGCAATCCAAAAGTTCAAGTTAATCATTGAGTAAAAACTGAACTAGAATCTGCTTTGAATTTCTGTACACTGAAATCATAAAAATATGTCTATGAAGTAGCTTAATTAAATTAATTGACATAAATATCATAGAATTTGTTAAGAACAGGAACAAAATATAAATTTATTCCAAACATTGTGATTTTTATAACATAGATATAAATTCAAGTTTAAAACATGAAAAAGTGTTTAGATTCAACAAATGTTCAATATACAATAAAATTCCTTGCATAATGTGTTTTATACTCAATATTTCTCACAATATGTCATATGAATATCAGACAATAATAAAATGTATATAAATTCTAATCCTCGCATGACTGTAGGCACAGCCTCCAGTTTAGAAATACATTTAAAAATTTATTTCCCCTAGGACCATGGCTATCATTTTGTTTTTACGATGATCAACAAAATGCTTTCATTATTATACATGCTAAATGATTATAATTTAGCTTTCTTTTTTGCTAAATGTAGGACCAAGACAAAAATGAAAACACTTGCAACCAAAAGCTTGCTCGCTCTTTCTTTCTTTTTCTTCCTTCCCTCCTTCCCTCCTTCCTTCCTTCCTTCCTTCCTTCCTTCCTTCCTTTTCTTTCTCTTTCTTTCTTAACAGTTTTATTTTGGTTGAAATATGTATATCTTGCAAGAACAGTGAAAGGGCTCCTCATATACCCTTTTGTAATTCTACTCCAACCAAGACAGAAGAGTTTTGACTCAGTTTGTGCTACGGACATATCTAATACTACTAGGAAGTGTCCCAGAGGTCTAAGTGGGTCTGAAGTTTGGGGCACACTCTAACTTTTAATTTTCAAGCAACAATTCCCCATATTAGCCAAGGATCTTAATTAGCCTCTCAAAGGACTGTAGCATAGTTGGAAATTGCACTCAGGGGATTTGCTAGAAGTAGAGCTAAGGGGGTGCTGTATATTGCTGTATATTGTCAGGTATGCCTAAGGATCCAGTTCAGCAACTAAGCATTTACCAAATACCTCACTGAGGTATACAAATGAGTTTTCAACCACTTCAATTGCAAAACGTGCTCAACTACAACATACATTTTGATCTTTGAAATAAACTGTAATTACAGCTTCTCTTTTATCTCTATGGGTGGGATAACACCTAAATTTAAAACATTCATTTTAGGTTTCTCAAGTAGAATTTAGGTCATGTACTCCCCTGTGTGTGAAATATATATACATATATATATATATATATTTCAAATAGATAATACACACACACACACACACACACATATATATATATATATATATATATATATATATATATATATATATATATATATACAGTTAATTTATAGAGGAAGGGAAATAAAAAAGCCTGATCTAAGGATGTTCCATAAAAAATTCCATCTGTAGTTCTAGCCAAGACCTGTCATTCAAGTTTGGGGCCTCCCTTTCAGTTAATGATTTTCTGCAAGTTTCCACTTAAAAGTATCACCATCCTCTAACGTACTCCAAACTGAACTTATCTCTCCACAAAACTGACCATTCTCAATTCACCATTTGTGTCAGTGAATCAACAGTTTCCTGACCTTAAGTTCACCTGACCTTAAAATCATGCGGTCAGTTTTGAATACTTCTTGTTCTTCATTTTGAATCTCCTACCCACTTGGTCATTAAATTCTACTTCTTTATGATAATGTTTAGAGTCGCCGATTCCTGTCTGTTCTTTATGCTCAACGCCAGTGAGCTCCCTCATCACCCACAGGTTATACCTGCTCTAGTCAGCTCCCTCCTGCCTTCAGTCTCACCTCACCTCATCTTTTCATCCAGAAAGTGATTCTGTACACTGGCTAGAAAGCCTCTTATTTTGCTTTACTCCTATATTCTAAGAAAATGATTCTAGATAAAGATTTATATCTTATATCTGTAGCAATTGTTCTTAAAATTCAATGTGTTCAAGCAACACCTGGGTGACCTGATACAATACAGATGGAATCTGTATTGTCAATAAATTTAACGCAGGCCCAGGAATCTGCATTCCAGATGATTCTGAATTGGATGCTTACCGACAGAGCCAAAACTCCTCTGTGTGGGTTCTGAAGTGCCTCTAGAGGCTGGCTGTCACCTACCCTGCATGATTTCTCAGCATTTTCTCTACAATGCACCCTTCTGGAATCAGGCTGACATTTGTAGTACCTCCTGTGGGATGCTGTATATAACTTCTCTTTAGGTTGACTGGGAGTAGCAGAAGAAAAACTGAGCAACTATTCTTTGGTTGGTTCAGCAATCAGCACAGTGATAGTTACCACTTATTGAATATCTACTATGGGTTACGCATTGAATGAGGAGATTTAGACACACCATTTCATCCTTATAAAAGCCCCCATGAACTAGATACTGTTACCATCATTTAACTGAAAAGGTCACTAATGCTCAAAAAGGTGAACTGATTATTTCAAAGAGCTGCTAAGTGTTGATTCTGGCACAGGTCTCTTTAATGCTCCTTCAATAACTTTTAAAATAATTGTTTGCATATATACAACAGAATATTACTCAGTCATAAAAAAAAAGAATGAAATCTTACCATTTGCAACAACTAGAGGGTATTATGCTAAGTAAAATAAGTCAGAGAAAGTAAATACCATAGGATTTCACTTATATGTACACTCTAAAGAGTAAACTAAATGAATAAACAACAGAAACAGACTCATAGATACAGAGAACAGTTTAATAGTTGCCAGATGGGAGGAAAGTTGGGGGAATGGGTGTAAAGGATGAAGGAGTTAAGAAGTGCAAATTGGTTATGAAATAGTTATGAGGATGTACAGTTCAGCATAGGGAATAGAGTCAATAATATTGTAATAACTGCATATGGTGCCAGATGGGTACCGGACTTATCAGGGGTATCATTTCGTCATATGTCTAATCACTATGTACACCTAAAACCAATATCATATTGAATGTCAACTGTAATTGAAAAAGGAAAAAAAAAACCCTTGCTATATCCTCATAATCCTTAACTTTTACTTTTGCATCTGTCTTTATTTTGAACATTTAAGCCAGCTCTACTTATTTTGATATGAAATTTTAACATTTACAATCTTGCACGTTCAAGATGTGTTTTCCCTCCTTTTAACATTCTACAAAACTTGAGGTTAGGAAACTTCACAGTAAGTATTTGAAGTGTACGAAAGGAAAAGCGGCTAATCCGTGGCTTGGAAGAAGACAGTACCTAACTCAAAAAACTCCAGGTCACTTTGGATAAGTATGTTCTAAATTGGCGTCAACTCCTAAAAGCATTTAACATAGAGGTTCTTAATGAGCTTATCGACTCTCATTTCAGCTTGATAGACTAGGAAAATGAGTCCGAGAGAAGTTATTGGGACTTCTGCCCACATCCCATAAATACTAAAGCCATGATGTATAAAGGCCTTCCAACTCCTACAGCAATGCTCTCTATAGAAATTCTTCTTACCTTAATAAAGAAATTTGCATTCTTCTTACCTTAATCAGTTTAGTGTGACTGGCTCTGTTTCTATTTTCACTAAAAACAAAGTAAGCTGTCAGGTTCTAAGAGCTAACATTTTAATTACTCAGTAATGCTTGTGTCTTACTTCCTTTCCCTGACTGGAAAAAAAAAAAAAAAAGTCAGTAGACTGTAAGCATATGGTGAATAGAAATAAAATGAAAAAGTGAAGAATTGCCTTGTTATGGTGTATTTATTTGTCTCGAGGCGTTTTATACCTTAGGTAAGAAAAATATTTACTAATAGGGAAGATACACAGAGAAATAAAAGCATAGGCAATTCTGAGGAAAGCCATGACCTTGTTTAGCCAGCTCCACCTAATTTGGATTTGAGATTTCAATATTTGCTCTCCTGCTCTCTCTCAGTGGTGTGCTTCCCTGCCTCTAAAACACCTTTATCCCTTTATTGATATATCAAGTAAAGGGTAATTTAATATATCAAATAATGGATAAAAGTAGATTAGACTGAGGGAAAGCACGTAAAATACATGTTTGGATAAAAGGGTAAAGTGAATTAGGTGTCTGCAAGAGAGGTTTGGCTATTGAATTATCTGAGCCAGGGGTTTCCAATAGAATTTTCAGTAATTGAGGTAATTCCATATTTCTGCTGTCTAATATGGCAGTCACTAGCTACCTGTAACTATTTGAGCAACTGAAATGTGACTAGTGTAACCAGAAAACTGAATTTGAAATTTTATTTAAATTTAATTAATTTAAATCAGAACTTAGTAGCCATGTGAGTCTCGTGGATGCTGTAGTTGACAGTATAGCTCTAGAGGACTCAGGGAATATAGTGGCCTTGGGAAACTCACCTTGATGCAGGTCTGATCCTCAGTGTTCCCATAGTAGCAACACATTAGAGATTTAGAGGGTACAACTCACAAGAAAGTTAACTCCTAAGTTATAATCTGGAAAGCTAATTCACAGGTTAATGTATAGGGAAAGCTAACTTACAAATTATATAACACGGATAGCTAACTCATAAGCTATTAAAATATATATGCCAGAATGGCATCTTATTAAACTAGAACTGTTGTTTTTCACTGGCTCCATGTCAGAACCATCTGGGGAGTTATAATAAAGAATACAAAAGTCTGGATCTGAGTCTGAGATTCTCATGAGAGCCCTGGCATTGTGTTTTTAAATAACCCTCTGAGCCTGGTTTGGTGATAAATTCATGTTCAGTAGTATTGGCTCTGTAAACTTGGTTTATCTACCTAGACTATGTGGACGGGCCTGCCAAGCATTTCTGATGTTCACATTGCTTCTCAGGGGACTTCTCCTTCATGGTCAAATTATCATGATCCAGTGATCTGGAAGCTGCCCTGGAGTATATTTCAGGTAAAGGTTTTAGGCCATCTGCTCTGTATAGGGATTGTTAAAACTTTTTCAGCAAGACATTAAAACCATTTGGATATTTCTACCTGATTAGTGCTGGAATGGACACTTTCATCATTTGCCTAACTTCTATGCTTCACAAAGAACACCCCCTCCCTGTCTTTCTGACAACCCCTTCATTTGATAGGCTCAGGCCATCTGAACTAGATGGACCCACTACTGATTCAGTGACCTTATTCTCACATTTTAAATGGTATAATTAATGTCATTCACAATTATTGTGATGATTAAGTAAAATAATGTATGTGAAGTGATTGTTCCTGGCATACAGTGAAAACTCAACAAAAGTTTGATCTTGCATCCAGGGTTAAATCCTGCTTTGGTCAAAAGGTCATTCTCTCTCCTGGAGATGCCCCTGCTTATCACTGTTCTGTTTCTTTATATGATGATTTTACCATTCAAGTTCTTATCATACACCACCCCATCAACTTACACTTATTACTTGTTTATGTCTTGATCTAATAATGATGTCATTAACTAATCTATATGTCTTGATAGTGTATCACTGTCAAAGCCTTATATTCTGGATTTAAAACTACAAATTGCAGACAGACCTATATATCCTTCTTTAAGCAAAGCCTAGATAATAATCTCCTGTGCAAGGAGCAAGGGAGTAGCTGATGATGCTGAGAAGCAAGAAAAAGATATAGGAATCTCTTCCCTTCTTTAAAGTTTCTCCACAATTGTGTATATGATGCCATTAGTCCTTGATTATAAAACTAATTTTCTGATCTTTCAGTGTGTTTTAATCATATCTCCCCACTTAGTGTTGTACATATGACCATATTTTGGTGAAGCAGGATATATCAGTTATGTAAGATTTATTATAGAGCAGTGGTCCCTAACATTTTTAGCATCAGGGACCAGTGCTTTTTTGAGAATCTAATGCCTGATGATCTGAGTTGGAGCTGAGGTGGTGATGCTAGTGCTGGGGAGCGGCTGCAAATACAGATGAAGCTTCACTTGCTGGCCCACCATTCACCTCCTGCTGTGTGGTCCGGTTCCTAACAGGCCATGAACTGGTATTGGTCCATGGCCCAGGGGTGGGGACCCCTGTTAGAGTGTCTATAATTTATCAGCATTAGAATGGGCTGGGAATATAATGGTTAACAGGTTAACAAGTTAGCTGTAGCCCCTGCCCTCAGTAAACAGACTCTCAGTGCAGAAACACTAAGTTTCTCCTGCCCTTGCTAAATCGCACGTGGGCAGTGGCTGCTGGAGCAGTCTGCAGAGAAAAGATTCTGAACTTCCTCCTAAATTTAGTGAAAAGTTTAATATGACCTACAAATTATTGCATTCATGGACAGGTAGGAGAAGTGGTAAGACATATTTCATTTATTTTTAATCCCAAATATATGAAAATAGCCTGTAAGGATTCTCAGATCCTTTGAGATATTTAGAGAGTATCAGGTCCACAGAGGACCACACTGTTCCTCTCAAAGCTGGCTCTCCACCATCACACTTCTGGGCTTCTTCCCTCAGTAACTCATTGCTTATTTTTACCAACTTTTAAGATTACCAGAGGAAAAACTACTTTAGGTTGGATTGGGGGAAGAATGGAGAGGATGAAACTGCTTTTCTTTTCCAGTTTCTTCTATTCTAGTCTCTTAGTTTTAGGCCAACAAGACAAAGAGCTACAGAGAGTATGCCTATGATGAGAACATGAGCTAAACCCCTGGGAATATTTATTCATTGCTCCTCATCATTATATACACATATGCATACACTTATACACACTTATTTCATCTAATCTCCTATTATCCTTGTAAGGAGAGGAAAATAAATGACTTACATATAACTTTTAAACAGATTAGGACAAGTTTTATGGCAGGAGAGTTGCAAAAACTTCCACTTTATCTACATGATTCAGAACACTGCCAAGTACCAAAATTTAATTGAGCAGACTCAAAATGGCTTTTGTATACTCTGAGGTGCTCGAAAAACATTTGCATACCTTTTATACTCACAGACATAATGCTGCTAAAGCTATTACTTATGACATGAACACATAAAATGGGTATAATTGTCAAAAATGTGTGGCAAAATTTTGGAAGTTATAAAATAACTTCACAGCAGAAAGGATTCCCAGCTGTATGTTTAAGATTGTATGCTCTAGAATGAAGGCTGCCTGGGTGTGAATCACAGATCATCCATTTCCATTCCTACCTGGGGAAGTTGCATAGCCTCTTCACGGCTTGTTTTCTTCATCTATAAAGTGAGGGTGTAGAATGCTACTGGTCCTCTGCTCATCTCAGTCTACCACAGAGGTCATCTGCAGATAATTTCTTAAAGGTCAAAGCCTTTTGCTCTCTGATGGCATTATCTGGCCACCGAGCTGTACTGTAGCCACGCACAAGCAGGCTGGAGGCTCCAAACCCAAGGAGCAACCCTTAACCAATGAGGGATGGGAGTTACCAGCTAAATCCTGCAGCCACTTCAGCCTTCGGTGGGTCATTTCTGAAGTGTGTTTCATACAGTTTCTCAGAGGGTCCCTCTGGGGCTAAGTCTCAGTTGCCTACAGCAGTAAATAACTTAATAACAAACTATTGCTCCATTTTACTCCTACTTGGTGCTTCCAGGATTATCCTCCAAATAACAGCCTGCCCAAGTCTTTGTCACAGAGTTGGCTTTTGGAGGAACATAAGCCAAGACAGGGAATGATAAATGAATCCACTTCATGGGGCTGTTGTAAGAATTAAATTAGCCCATCCTTGTAAGATCCATAAAAGAATGCCAGTCAATGGTAAGCAGTGGATGGTCGTCATGCTGGTGGTTACTCTTACCACCCGTTCCCTGCAGCAAATAAAATCCATAATGAATTGTTTCTTAGATTACGAGATTTCTGTGTTAATGATAAGAATCACTAATATCATCCTTTAAAATTGCAACTAGAAAGAATAAGAAGTGAACAGAAAATTCAGTCTACCAGTGAGCTACTTGCCCTTGCCCTTGAAGAGTACAACAGTTATGCCATCACCAACA
This sequence comes from Pteropus medius, assembly GCF_902729225.1. Lineage (NCBI taxonomy): Eukaryota > Metazoa > Chordata > Mammalia > Chiroptera > Pteropodidae > Pteropus > Pteropus medius. The sequence goes on along the minus strand of NW_024342467.1, from coordinate 3,320,330 downwards.
AAGGAGCTCCATGACAGTGAAGATCACAGCAATTCATATTCAATTGTGTTTCATTTGCCACTTGCTTCAAAACATTTTAATCAACATATTTGTCTTATCCACATGCACTTACTAGACTTCATTAAAATTTATTTTCAGTTTTTTTTTTTTTCAGTTGCCAGCATTTACTGAAATAGAGCATTGACATTTAATTTCTCAGTTATGCATGTACGACTATATTTCCCAGTATATTTGTATGGCATTTTTTTTTTTTTTGGCATACAGATACTAATATAGTTTCTTATTAACAGTATGTTAGTATCTTTTGCCTGATTAGTAGAATGCTAGGGACTATCCTAAACTGATGATTTCCTACTGGTTTTCATGAAAATATACTGTATTTACATGAACAAACTGTGCTTTCCTGACAGTCACTTTAAAATCCCTTTTGTATATATATATGTGTATGTATATAAATAGATAGATAGATAGATAGATAGATAGATAGATAGATAGATAGATAGATAGATAGATAGATACAACACACAGATTACAAACACACACACACACATCTGAAACAATGTAACTGTAAATTTGGGATGTATTGGTACCCTTGTAAACATAATACCAATTCTAATTTGCCCAAGTATAGTCAATATAACCCAATTCCTTCACAGTGTGATCCTTGGTTCTGAAAAAACAGGACTAAGGAGCACAATCCAGATGGCTTTGATTTTAGAGAGTTCTTTCCAACATGTGAACACATTTCTTCATGGTATTAAACAAATACTAATTATAAAATAAACACTAAGGAATTGTGCATTGCTGACTCTTGAAGAGTCAACCTGTTAATATCTGAGTTTGGCTAATTCTTAGCACAAGAGATAAGAAGAGACTGACCTAAAATTGTAGAAAGAAAATATAGTATTAATGTTAGATTTTTTTAGTTATAGATTATCACTAACATTACAATAAATTTGAAGAGCAATATAAGTAGAGAGAATAGAAACCTGTGGGTCCAGTTTAATATTTATGTTAGTTTATTAATTCAGATATAGATTTTGTGGAGGCAAAAATCCATTCTTCTATAAAGTCCATCTGTCTTAGAATTACATTATCCTATTTACAGATCCATCACTATTCCCTCACTTCAGCTGCAAAACTAAAGGAAAAATTATCTCATTCAGAAATGAATACCAAGCAGCATTAGTTTGGACCAATTATGTAAAAGTGGCCCCTTATCAGTAAGGTCACATGTTGAACTTTGGTGTGACAAAGTGGAAGATTATTTGGAATACTGTATGTTTATTGCAGCATGTGGTTAACTATTCTGTTACTATATTCTTTAGCTTTGTTCAGAATATTTCAACCTCCTCCACTGGATGAATTGGTGAGGAATAAAATGGGTATTTGAATACTAGAAATCCAAACAAAAGATTTATTAAATAAATGACAACAAACGAATTGTGCCTTCAATAGTTCCTGGCATATCGTAAGCTATCAATAAATGGTAGCTATAAATAGTTATAGCAATTGTAGTGCTCTTAAAAGCATCAGAACCTTGCAGCATGTACTACATATCACTATAATTTCTTAGATTTGGGGTTTACACTAAGTATTATTGCCTTAAAGCAAAATTAAGAAAATAATTACAATGCAATAGAGAGAAGAAAAGATTTATATTTGCTAGAAGTACCTCTCATACTTCCTCTTCACTCTATATGTAATGTAGCCTCAGAACTAATATAGAGAAAGTGGCAAATATTCTGGATCCCTTCAACTTAAAATCTTTGAATGGTAAACCCATAAAATGGGCCTCCTCTTTCCATATGGGTCTCATGTTATTTCAGTCAGAAAACAAATACTGATGAACATCTCCAATGTGCCAGACACCATGCTACATGAATGAGAAGTTTCAAAATATTTAAGACATTATTCCATTTTCTAAGAACTTACAAAAGGACCCTGGAAAATAAAGAAGGGATAACAAGGAAGCTAAACCACTTGAACAGTACATAAAGAGACGCATGCCTCTCAAATCGTTTTTTATTGTCTTTTAGTATTTAAGTGTTTACTGGGTCTATTGTCTAAATTAATATCTCAGGGAACTCAAACTTCCACTTGTACAAAGTACAGAGTTGCAACTAATGATGAAGTAAATAAGAGAACAAAAAACAGTTTAGTGAGTGGGGTGTGTGTGTGTGTGTTATAAACCCACAAAATAACTTTAGATCTTACATTTAAGGAGATCAAAACAGCTATGTTTGTTCCCTGAAGCTAAAAATGATCATATTTGATTTAGCTACATAATGATATTTTAGTTAAAATATTAAAATACGATCCCATGTAAATCTATTAAACCTAAGATTATGCTATGAAGCAAGCATTTCCTCGGAGAAACTGCAAGGAGTGGTGTTGACAGAATTCTAAATTTCCAAATTCGAATTTAATTTTTCTTAACTTTTTAATATATATGCTAAAGTTTATGACCATTCCAATGCTTAGATTATGACATGTTCAAAAATCACTCCTGATTTTACTTCCCGTATATTTAAGTTGTATAAAACCTTGGGAAGCATTAGCAATGTGAACAAATTTTTTATATTAAGTTTTGGGGAAGAGTAAGATAAATATATTGGGTGATCTAAAAAATAAAGCTCTGCATCTGTGTAGTTCCTTGGAGTTTATGGAGCATAATTACCCTTAATCTAGTGTTGAGAAGAGGTAGCAGCAGCACTGGGGGCAACAGCCTAGCAAAGTGGCCGAGCCCAGCAGACAGCAGTGTTATACATTAGAGAGTAAGAAGAGTGGGTTTTGTGGTTGCTGGACACTAAGTAGGGAGGTGACCTGACATGGGAAGGACAAGTCTACAGATGGAGATGTCCAACTACAGCTCCTGAGAACATGCCTTTTTATTCACGGAATGAAAACTATTAGACACCAGCTATTTCCTCCTTACTGTGCTACGTACTTTCACCCAGAGTATATTCAATCTACCAAATATGTGAGAAAGTATTGCTGTAAATATGAATAAGCTTAAGACTCAGTTGCTACTTTCCAAGATGTCAGTTGTAACTACCCTTCTGTAGAAAGAAAACTGGCAGAATATATGAATTATCCTTATCTGAACATTAACTGCTCCTATATAAGTATACTTGGTTTTAAAACTAAATTGATAGTATGAATTTGTCCATATCTTCGCCAACGCTACCATCTAAAATGCAGGAGAGTCTTAAAAGCAGAACTATCTTCTAAAAAACAGAAAAACAAAGGGAATAGTTTTTTGGTACCACGTAGCTTACAGTTAATTGTATTAATTATCCAAGTATTAATAATCAATGAGTTAGAGCTAGGAAGGTTATACAGTTATAAAGGCAGTGCCTGTCCTCAAGGAACTTAGAACAGACTTAATAAGATATAAATTTTAATTGGCAAAATAAATGTGAGAAGAAAACATGACTAAAATTTTACTCTTTGACTAAAGAGATATCTCTAAAGGATAATTTAAGAACTATTCATACTAGTCAACTCTAGATTTTACTTATAAGGTACCCAGATGAGTACATCATAAACATCTGATCAACTGTCAAGAGAATAATTGAAAAAATTATTTTATTTCCATGTTGTCAATTGTGATTTATAATAACAACATGAACATAATCCCTGTATTGGGAGAGTTTTGGGAGGTTAACCTAACCTATATGCTATTACCTTTTGTCTAAAATATATATAAATTTTACCATGAGATGCCTTCCAAATAATAGTGCTATTATTCTGACCATGCTTTCTGGAGTTTGCAGACCCTCACAATCTGTCCCCATCTCTCCGTTTTAGATCTAGCACATGTTAATTTCCTTAATCAAACAATAAAATAAGCAGAGTCTTTGAACTTTATTGAGAACCAACCCAGTACGCAATAAACTCTTATTGAGACATAATATGTTATTCTAATTTTTCTTCCAATTTTCTTTTTCTTTTTTTTTTTGTCCAGAATCTGAGACAATGATTGCACATATGATTTTCCAGGGAGGCTTTATGTTTTTATAAAAGCAAGAAATCTAACAGCTCAGCAACACAGTATCTGCTTACAATCTCTCTGTAGTATTTTTACTGCCAGTATTCCACCACTAGTATTTATGATTTTACACTTAACAAGTTCATTAAATTACACTGAAAAAGTCTTTCTGGGTTAAAAAAATTAGTTGTTTCCTGTTGTTATTTTAAACAACTTGCCCCTTCTTATTCTCTTTTTGATATCTACCAGATGCTGTTTTTATAAAAATGAATGAGTATAAAACAGATTGATAAATGGTTGAACTTAGGAATTTTCCTCAGGGGATTCTTTTAGCTTCCCTCCTAATGTTTAGAGAATGTGTAGTGCCAATGAAGAAAGTGTGGGACCTTAGGGCTAGTAAAATATTTAATTTTCTTTCATTTCATTGATTATTCATTCTAAATATAAAAATAAGAAAGACCAAGAAAAAAGCTTTACATAATTTACATGCAGCTTTTTATAGTAAAAATGTTTACAGTGAAGAGAAAACAAACAGTAAAATGTGACTTTAGTTACAGGTTTTAGTTAGTTCCATTTACAGGATTATTTTCATATTTAGGCATATGAGCTTTTAAAAGTACTAAAGATACAGATAAGAGGCTGACCACACACCCTGTTTCCCCAGACAGCCTCGTTAATATATGTTGTCTCTGTGTCCTATATGGTTAGTGCCCCTATCACTATGCAAAGTGTTTTGATTTGAAAGAAAAATTTATCATCATTCTAGAGATGAACCACATTAACATCATGTGAAAATAATAATGTGATCAATAAATAGCTAAAACATGTCAAAATAAAGATCAATTTTTCAAAAACTCTTGGAAAAAGTATTTTTCAATACTTTTAGTGTTGAGCACTCTAATGTGTTAGAAAGACATGTTCCAAAAATTCAGCATCAAATATGCAGTAATGATAATAGGATTATTTTACTGCTTAAAAGTCCTTGATTTCAAGCATACTGTCATATTTAGAATTAAAAATTTTTAAGGATAATTTTTTAAAAATTCTCGTTAAAAATGAGTCACTTAAAAGGTCAATTTTAAAAGATATTTTGAAGGATTTTTAGAATTTTAGAATCCTTCTCTAGCAATGCCAGTAGAAAAAGAAATAGTATTCCATTATCTTAAACAAGGTAATCTTTTTGTCCGTGTACTACAGACCAGTTTGGACCACTTTTGAAGCCTATGACCTTTTTTAAGAAAAACATAATTTAAACATGTAAAATAAAATACCAAGTATTACAATAGAAACCAATTACACTGAAATACAGTTATCAAAATATCAAAATATATTTAACAATGAAATGTGATAAAGTAATATATGAGCTTCTTCGTTAACTCCTTAAATAATATTATTGAGCAGCAGGTCTAATAACTGTCATAAAAATTACCAAGTAGTGATAACAGCAAATATTTTGACATTATCTGCAATAATGATAATGTGGTCTGAAAAGTCACAGGTACGGCTCATTTTACTCTAGTTCATTGACTACATTTATAATTGGAGAAAGTTTTCATTAAGAGGTTAGTGAAAATGAAGTTGTGCTTTTTTTTTCCCAGACAAGTTCATGACTTTTTGAATTCTATAGTTATAGGTACAACATTAAGAAAGCCTGAACAAACTAATTTATCATAGGTACATAATTAAATCATCAAACAACTACTAAACATTGTGATCAGGCTACAGAACATTTATAAAAACGAAAAGTCCACTGAATGCTTAAACAAGCAAAAAAAAGAAGGTTCTCACTGAAAATTCAGTTCAGTTCATTGTGTGAGAGAGTTGGCAAATATAATACAGTATATGTTGAATGTATTGAATGTAAACAAAGTAGGTGTTTTCTAGGTCTTTTTAAAAACCAAAAAATGAAAAGTCCCTAAAATACAGACATAGTATTTTATAGTAATCGGTATGTCCTTCATCCCTCTCACTAATATTTTATAATCAAAGTTATATTTTTACACATATTTTTCTTAAAACTTGCATTTTCATAACAGTATGATATATTAATTGACTGTTTAAACTTTTCTGTCTTAGAACTTTGCATGAAATCCAGTAAGTAAGGACACCAAATGCATATCTGCACAGTTAAGGCCCTCAGCCTCATTGGCTTCAATTCCTGGAACAGACTGTGAATGATTGGGATTAAACACAGATATTGCCTAAGAGACAAGATAGGATCACAGATCACTGAAACTTAAAGTGACCAAAAAAGCCACTTTGTCTAACGCCTCACTTTACAAAAGAGGAACCAAACACATCGAGAGGTTAGGAGACTTGCTCTGGACCCAAGATGACCATGAAAAAGCTTAGCCCCAGAGTTAATGCAACACTCCCTCCACCACTCACTCTACAAGGATGAATCCTGTTTCTGGATCCACTTCTATCAAAATATAGTTATTGAAACAAGAGGTTATAATCCATTAGAAACACATCTTACTTATAAATTTTTGCTTCCAAATATGAGTTAAAAGACTTAAATGATGATCATATCTCTAGAACAGAGGCCTTGAAAAAATATTAAAAGACTGGAAATCTGTTTTCAATAGTTTCCAAGGTCTAATTTATTAGTAATGTTTTTCTGACTATTGAAAATCCAGTTAAGCCATCCCAAATTACATTTTATTTTTTTAGATGGCCTTTTTTATCCTGATTATAAAAGAAATACATATCCGTTATAATGAATTTTGAAAATACAAGACAAATGAAGAAGGAAATAACAAATAACCACATCCCAAGAGTCAAAGATAATATTGGTAATATTTCAGCATATTTCTTTCAGATATATAAGTACATATGAATATAGTTACATAGATATAAGCTTATATATTAAGAAAATATTATATATAAAATATTATAGCCTATCTTTTGTTTTAGCATTATACCATGAACATCTTCTCACTCAATTAAAATTGTTTTTAAAACATCCTTAATGTGAAAGTCTGTGTTTGGTGGATATTAAAGTAATGAAGTTATAAACAATAACATTAACTTATATATTTTTTGATCACTGGATTATGAAGGCTATCACTGGATCAGGTAACTGTAATGCATTACATTGCTCAAAATCAAGATAGTCTGAGAAAACTTAAATGCAAATGGCTAAAAGCATTGGGGAAAACTGCAAAAATATTCTAGAAAATTAGAGCAATAAAAATTCAGAGATAACACCTGCTACTATTAAATGCAGGAAGATTCAAAAGATTTACAACAGTACATTCTGATGGGGCTCTGCAAAGTCATGAGGGAACGTAATGCTTGTGTAAGAAAGCAGCATTTGGTGCAAACATTTAGTGCCTGGCACACCACAGGAGTTTAATAAATATTTGTTGAATAAATAAATGAGAATCAGCTTATCAACAGGTATCTAGACACCTGAAATATAATTATGCCCTTTGACAGATAATCTTACTTAAGGGAGTATATACAACATATGCACTCAGGTACTCACTGTGGTTTCATTAAAGGGGCAAAACTGTTCACAACTATGTCTAAGACTGTTATAATGGTTAAGTAAATGACATAGGCATAAAGAGCCATGGAGACAATTTTCAAATTAATTTAACAACTATACTAAATTTATAAGTGTCTTGCCTATAATTCTTGGTTTAAAATTATTGAAATGTTTAAAATATTGGTGCATTAAATCTCTTGGTATAAGATTTTATTTCATTATTTTAATGAAATAATTATTAATTTTAAAATTGAACATCGCTGCTTAAAAAAAATGCCTAGAAACCCAAAATAATAAACCATTTTTTTCTTTCAAAATATATTCTTAAATCAATCTCAAAAGTGTCACCCATCTATCTGCCCTTGAATACCACAGAAGATAGAGTCAAGGCTTTCTTTGATAGTCATTCCAATGATGAGAGAAAACAGTCTTGATGTTCTACTTTCCTAGTACCATGACTGAGAGAACTCCGATACTTTCTCTTTCTTAATCTTAGCCTAAGTAGTAGAGAATTTGTTAAAACTAATACACACACACTTGATTTAAAGAGCGGTAACCTTTTAAAAAACAACCTAAGTCACAATACCTCTATAAGCTCTGACGGTTCACCTCCTTCTTCCACCACAATTAATTGAGATCTTCCTTTCCTTTCATTGTCCCGAATGCCAATGGCAACCTGGTTTGCCTTCAGACGCTCATATCTGTTGCATGAGGAACCACACCACTGGTAAATTTCCTGAAAGAAAGAGACAGATCTTTGGACCCCAGGAATATGTAGAAGACATTCAGGCCTGTTGTGATATACATTGTGATCAATTATTGGGGGGAGGGGGAGTATAAAAAATAAAATTAAAAAAATACCAAATGATGGCAGGAAACCAGACTTTAGGTGGTAAGGACACAATAGAGTATACAGTTGCTGTATTATAAAGCTGTACATCTGAAATTTAGATAGTGTTTTTAACCAATGTTATCCCTCAATAAATTTAATAATAAAAACGTTTTAAAAATATCTATTGTTGATGTATATGATTTTATATATTTAATTTATACCTCATTTTGTATCTTGTTGCTCTCAGCATTATAAAGTATTTTTTAAACACAGAAAATATAAATACATATCTCATCATTCTTTGAATATATATTCCACTAAGTACAATTTATGTAAGTAAACTTATGTAATTTCTTAAATTTAAAATAAATTATATTTCAGAAAGGTAGCCAAGAATCTGTTATAGTAATATGCTCTTGATAATCATAAAACTTGATACAACTTTTGTAAAGCAATTTAACAATTCTTATCAAGAGCAATAAAAAGAGTTAAAATTTTTGATCCAGTAATATCACTGTCCAAAATTTGTATTAATAAGTTATTCATAAAAAGAAAAAACACATGTACAAGAGTTTTCATTGCTATATGATTATATTAGTGAGGCATTGGAAAAACATTAAATGTTCAATAATAATAGTTACATAAATTATGATAATAGAAAAAACATAAATATCAAAGTTATATTTTAACGGGGAAATTTAGAAAATAAATGGAACAATAGTTCGATATATTATAAGTTAAATAGGTTATTTTAGCTACCATTCAGATTAAAATATCATATATTTTAGTTTTGGATATAGTGTTCAGAAGGTATACAAATGCAAATGTAATATAACAATAAAACATAATTTTTTCCATTAAATGTGGTTTGAAAGAGAAGTTTAATGGTACCTATGCCTGATGGGGTGTGGGAATGGGCTCTATTACACATTATGTGGGGAGTATAAACTGACATAGGCTTTTTTCGAGGGCAGTTTGGTATCATACTGGAAAAGTATATGTGTTGTAGAATCAGGTATTCCATTTCTAGGAATCTATTCTACAAAAGTACTCAAAAATGGAATACAAAAACAAAGAAACAAGCAAAACAAAAACTTCCATCAATAGAAAGATGGCTACATAAATGTCATTACATAGATACTGCATACTACTCTTCAATGGTTAAAAACTGAAGAAAATGTTTCAATATTGATGTAGAAAATTATCCAAGGTATATAATCAAGAATAGAATAAAGCCATAGAATAATGCAATTCCACTCAAGTAGAAACAAAAAAAACAAGCTGTTTCTGCATTTGCTGAAAAACATTTATAAAGACACACAGTGAGGGACATGTATACACAGAAAGAAAGCCTTCAATTTTTACAGTATTTAAGTCAGTAATTTTTACTTTTTTTAAAAAAGTGTCACTCACATCTGTCAGGTGCCTAATATGAGCTCTGTTGGGGATAGAGATGAATGAGAGAAAACTAGCAGGAGAGACTGACATGTAGACAACTAATGCTAATAATATATTTGCACTACATTTATAGGTTTTCAAAACATTTTCACACATACTTCAACTAGTCAGTCTTGGAGAGGCAGTCAGCATAGTGGTTAAGTATGAAGGAGACAGAGCTTGGTGGCCATTTTGTGGCTATGTGATCTTGCATTTGCAATTTTTAAAAGCACAAATAAATTAACAACAGCAAAATAAAAGAGCACCCAAGCATTCAAAGACATTGGCTCTTTTCTCTGATTACAAAACATTTCCAGTCCAGAGTTATTTCTTCATTCAAAAACAGTTTGCTGGTTGCCTAAAATGGGGCAGGATCTCTTCCAGGCCCTGGGGGTACAACCTTGAACCATACAGGCCTGTGGACAGTCTCTCTTACCTCTTACCCGACCCTGTTCCTGATTGACCTATTCCGTATTCCTTTTTATGACTAAAGTATACGTTTTACAAATTCAAGGCTTTATAGGTAAAAATCCCTTTCATTCAAGAATCTGATACATTCAACATGGCCAAGGAGCATTTCTATTGTTTCTAAGAGAATTGTGCATTTCTATTGTTTCCTCTCTAACCTCTTTTCTATATTTGGGCATCTGAATATGAAGCTCACATTTGGATGGCAATATGAATACCATGCCCAGGTTGGCAGTCATAAAGAGTGAAAACAAATGATTCCCAATGATCAATCAATGCCTAATTGCTAAGCATTAAATTAGGAGTTGGAATAGTAAGGTGATTTTTTAAATACAGCTATCTGAGCTCTATCCTTAAACACTCTCAGGTGTATTCTGGGCAGCTGTGTTTGTCAAATGCTCCCCAGGTGATTCTAGCATTCTTCCAGGGCTGAGAACCACTGCTGGTCACCTTCAGCACATGGTACCCTGCAGGCACTACAGGGAACCTGTAATATCTAATTACCCAGTACAGCCAAGTAGGCTACTCTCCTGGGTACGTGTAGGCTCATAGCTCAGATTCTTTTCCTACCATATTCCATATGATTTTGCAAATGATTCTTTTCTCAGTAGGCCTGAGAAAGCAAACTTCTAATATTTACACCACAGTGAAATTTAGTAGATAGATCATAAGTTAGCTCTCTAGATTTCTCAAACTTATTAGCAACTTTTATTACTGACTTGCTCTGTATTTATATAATCTAACAGATGTTTATGTTCTCCCTTAGTTGTATAATGACTTCTCATCTACTTCAAAGAGATTATATAAAATCACACAAAATTTTATTAGCATCTGTAAAGCATTATGCAAACTTGGTAAAATGTGTTTAAAAATGAATTGTAGATAATAATTATATGAACATAATTATTATTTAATGTAGAATTTTACAACATTCTATGGGTCCCAAAATATTTTCAATATTCCTTTGGATTGGGAGTTTTTACGTGCAGTATCAATTCACAGATAAATGTAGAAAATATTCACCATTGCTTAGAGACCACATTTTCTACCTTTAAAATAGCAAAAACATATCTAGGAAATATTCATAAATTAATAAAACTTTTAGAATGAAGTTTTCTAAATTACTAAAGAAAGTGTTACAGAACATTTCTTATTGAGCATGAAAATGAATGCTTCGGGTTATGCTTACTCATTATTTTCACCTTATTTTGTGCTACTATTCCTATAAAAGTGACATCTTATCCACTAGACTTAATTTTCAATGATTAATTCAGATAAGAAATGCAATAAAATATGGATTCTAATTATAAACTGCTAAAAGCTAGAATTGTTGAAACAGTCGAATAATTAAAACACACTTTTCATTCAATGCTAATTATTTTTTTATGCAAATATAGTTTATTCAATTATGGCAGCAGCACATTTAAAACCTTAAAACAGAATTTTGGCATTTCATTAAATCTGAGCAATTTATATTCCACCATGTGTGGGTGATGTGTTTAGGGCATCTCATTTAAACAGAGCTCTACTGTGCTAAAATACATGTGTGTTTGTAGTACTATTAATAAACTATGCTGCTCAACGCTTACTCTATTTAGAGGATGTTGGTTAAGACTACTTCACTGCTCTGTGCACAAGGAAACTTTGTACTCAGTTGGCACCCGGCTTGAAAAATTCTCTCCTATAATTCAACAATTCAACTTACCCTGGTTTTGGGGGGGTTTTGTTCATTTGTTTTTTGAGGGAATGAGCTACAGAAAAAATTCTGCATAAAGCTTAATAATGTCTGGATTGATGAGATAGGTTGATCTGTATTATTATAACAAAAAGTTTTCATTATAACTTAAATTGTTTTATTTACAATACTTTAATGGGATTTAAAAGAAAAATCTTTCACAAACCCAGTTTAAGTATACTAGACATGGAAAATCATAAAGCAAACATGGTTTCAGAGGCAACTATTTTACACTCTAAGATCCTAAAGAATTTAACAACTCAGCACTAAATGTTATATTTCTTTAGGGAAGGGATATAAAAACTCCCTGTAAATGTGGGAGTATCTATTCAGTTCAGAATGAAGAGCATTTAAATTCTGGTTGAAATTTATGGCTGTGCGTATATATAGCCCATGAACATTCTCTAGTAGAAGTTTGTGGTACCATAGTTAATTTTTAATATGCAAGCTCTCAAAGGAAAACAAAATTACTCTGGATAATTGGAAAAGGAAGAAATAGGAGAGCAAAGACAACCTGTTGCTAGAAGTTAGTCTGGTCTGCTAATAACAAGAAATAAAAGCAAATGAGTGATATTTAATAGAAACAAGGATATTGGGGGCAAACTAGAGGTTTCTACAATTTCCTTTAAACTGCATAGTCAGAGTTAACCAGTAAAACATCAAAGTGCAGCCAAACTTCATTTTTGGACGGGAAATAAGAGCAGAAATAAAATGAGACTCAATGATGCCCTAGAAGGGAAGCCAGATTTCCGAAGCCGAGTTTAAAGGAACACCCCAAACAGACCATGTGATGTTGACTCATAACATGTGCAAATAACTCAGCATAGACTTGCTACCTTTCTGTCCTTTTCTAAGTTACTTATTCTAGACACATCTAAAATGTTATAAAGGAGAAGGGGGAACAGACCTCTTTTTTATCCTTGTTACTACTGGCTTTATTTTTACTGTTTAGTTTTCTCTTAGATCTAGTTAATCGAATACAGAAGTTCATTCAGCTATACCTCTAGGCTGGAGGTTCTCTAAGCATAGCTTAAAAATGATGATGATTTGTGCAATAACTCCAGGAATCTACCTTTTTTTTTTTATTTCAAAATTTGAAAACATGACATTTTTGTTTTTAGATTAACAAATAGTAATTTATGTTCTATTCGGTTGTTGTTCAAAGCCAAGCCAACTCGATATCCATCAATGACATATATATGTGTTTTTAAAAAATTACCTCTGATTGAAGAAGATGAATTGAATGGGTATGCAGGGACACTGACAGCTTGATGACCGGAAGGGAAGCAATTGCATGTTAACTAGGGCAGAGTAATGGTAATTGAAAGAAAGAGAAGAATTGAGGGACATTTGGAAGGCTAAAGTCTACAGGATTGGTCAACCATGTCCTTCAGATGTGTCCTGGAGGACAGAGAAAGGGGCAAATGACTTTGGACCATTCCAGCTTGGCTGCTGGTAGTGATGCCACTTACTGGGACCAGGAGACAACTTTGGAGGGTTCTTTTTGTAGTGATGGTGAGAGTAGGTGAAATTATGTTCTCTCTACTAGTCAAAGTATTTGGCACACTAAAGAAGTTTTATCATCACATTTTATCAAAAACCAGTTCTGCCAGCCACAAAACTTGGTGCAACTATTTTTAACTGACTTATTGGTTCTTTGGGCATATGATTCCTAAATGTTCCAGCACCTTTAGACATTTCCCATATGAAAGTGGGTCTCAACTTTCACTGTACATTATAATAACCTGGGATTGGAACTTAAAAAGTACTTACATGAAAGTCTCATACCAAAACTTTAAAATTGGAATCTTTAGGGGTCAAATTACGGGCATTAGTATTTTTTAAATCTCTTCTAAATAATTCTAATGTAAAATACTCTGGTTCGTGCATGTGTCTGTGCCTCTCACCACTGGACAATGCCTAGAAGTGAAAGGCTATCTGGTTTTCACCCTTATACTCCAGGTACAGCACATACTAAGCACACGATAAATGCCATTCACTCCTACTTTTACTGCAGGGTAAATTTTAGAGATTTAAGATTAAGTTTATCTTGCTCATTATCTTTTCTTATTGTCTCAAGTCTCTCTCTTTATAAGTCTAGTGGTAGCATTACTTTGGGATAAAGACAAATTAATCAAGAACAAAGAAGATTTTGCTTAGTTTTTAGTTTTAAAATAAGCATTTTTTTTCCCCTTTCTAATTCCTCCCCGCCACACTTCTACCACTGATTTATGGATGTTGCCGTTTCCCCTTAAGAACTGGATCTCTGAAGGCAGGGCATCTCCTCCCACAAGCTCCTGGCATGCACCTGGGGCCAGGCACAAACAGGGCCAGGCTCCCCTGGGGCCGAGCGCACCGCACCCCCCGCCCCCGCCGCACTCAGGGGGCCTGGTGCACCTGGGGTATGGTCCACCTGGGGCACAAACCCAGGACCTTCTGTGTGTAAAGCAGATGTGCTAATAACCACTACGCTATGGAGCCACCCCTAAAATAAGCATTTTTAAGTCATAGGAGAGAAAAAAGTCTGAAAGCCAACATCATTTTAAAGAACCTGGACTATGATAGAGTACAAGTTTTGCGGGGGAAGAGTGAGGATGTAGTCTAGAAAGTTGGTTTTACATATCAAGAACAGAGCCTTGGCTTTAGAGGCTAGAGTGTATTGCAGGGACTATGGAGTAGGCGACAGTGTGAAATGATGTAAGACTAGTTTGTGAGGCCCAAGAAGAGGAAAGTAAGAGATTATAGAACTACAAAATTTGATCAGGTGCAATGCATCTTTGAGAAGAGCTCGGTACGCTTCCTCTACAACATATTTGTCATATATTTACACATGACCCTGAGCATCAGAGCAGAAACAACAAGGTAGTGTCTAAGCAGTTGGACCCAGGGGTACTGGCGCAATGTGAATACAATGTCCCCACAACTCACAGTGTGGCACAGGAAAAGCAAGGCAGAATTCTTGAGTGGGGAGGTGCAGTAGTGGCTGACAGAACTGAAGAGTGTCTTGCAGTGGATAGGTGGGCATATTGGAAGACCAAAGTGAGGCCATGACTATTTTCCAGCAAACATATTGAGACAGAAACCAATTCCCAAAGCTCAAGGATGAGTGAAATGGCTATGCATCGATGAAATTAGAGAGGAAAGAGGTCTAAGGACTGTAAACCAGACTCACACATGCATTCTAAGCTGAGGGATTGAAAAAGGGGAAGGGTAGGATAAGTTTGAATTGCTTTAATGGTAAACAAACTGCACCTTAATAAGTAAGATTATTTTATTTTTAACTTTCCTGTGGACTTAGAAGCTTGTCAATAAAGTCAGGTTAAGCTATAGATGAATAAAGAAAATTACATCTTTATACACATAACTACATGAGATTGTATGCTTAGTCATTTGTTGAATGACTAAGTTCTGAGCCTTATACTAGGAAGAAAGTGAATGAGTGAAGCTAATAAGTGAATGCACAGGTAAAGTGGAAAGTGCTGAGAAGCAAATCTCTGGATGGTGATAGGAAAGTTAAGATAAGGGTGTGCCTTATCTTATCTACAGGGGTGCAATGTAGTGAAAGGAGAAGAGGTAGAGGTCAGGAAACACATTATAAAAAAGGAAAGTTGAGTATTTAAGGATGAGTTGATATCAGATGCTTACTGGAGAAAGGTGACACAGAAGAGAGTATTCTAGGCAAAGGAAACAATGTGTACAGGAGCAAAAGCATGGAGACCTGAGGGACAGTGTCATACACAGGGCACTGAGAGAGTATCACGGTGATGAAGAGGACAGGAAAGATTCAGGAGACACTTAGGGAGTAGAGTAGGCTAGGCATATGACTGAGTGAATGTGCAGCAATTTAGAGAATTTCTCAGGATGACTCCTGGTTTTAGAGTTTGAGGGCCTGATTGAATGGTGGTGCCATTGACAAGATAAGGACAATAAGAAAAAATGTTGGATGAGAGGGTGAAGTTGATGAGTTCCATTTTTAGACTTGTCGAGCTTCAAGTTCTCATGATGCACACAAGCTGAAACACCTGAGAGGCAGTCTAAAACACTGACATAGACTCAGGCAAGAGGTCTGAATCACGCTATAAAATTGAGATTTACCAGTGGGTGAGAACTTGAGAATTTGGGTGAAGATAAGTTTGCACAGGAAGAATGTAAAAAGAAGAGATAATGATCAAAAGTAGAATCCTTAAAACAAACAAACAAAAAAACAAAAACAAAATATTGAGGAGGTGGGCAGAATGTGTGAGGAAGAATGAGAAAGAGTAGCTTGAAAGGAAGGATAAGCAGCGAGCCATCGGAGGAGTGAGGCTGAAGTAGAAGGGAATGATCAAGTGTCTACTGCAGCACAGGAATCAAATGGATAATGATAAAGTGTCCACTGGATTTAGCGGAAGGCATTATGCCCATCGGAATAAAAGTTTCAAAGAAATAGTGGGAGTAAAATGTGGCTTAAAGACTGACTGGTAAATGAGGAAGTGTAGACTGTTTTTTTAAAGCAGCATGACTGAACAATGAGAGAGGGGGTGATAAGTTATAAATAGCAAGGGAGTAGGACAAAGCTGTAAAACTAACCAAACAAGTTAACAAGGAAACAACATGCAGAACTCACCACAGAAATTCCCACTCTGGTAATTCTCCACCAGTAGCTGATTCAAACATATATTTCTAAAAGAGTTAATTCTAGATGCCAAACTTTAAGAATACAGACTTTTTCATTATCATTCATATTCTGTAGTTATGGCTTTGTTGTAATATATTTAGATGTGATGTATTATTTAACTTCTATAATACATCATATCTTTAAAAATGGTGGGAAAACAATGATGTATAAATTCACCAACATTAAAATATATGGTTCAAAAGCATTTTCCAATGACATAGTAAATTCTAAATTACTGAGATCTAGCCATGTTCCATATTATTTTCTGAAAACACACTAAATATAAGACAACTTATCCAAATCATCCTCTAAAATGATTTTCTTAACCTTTGGAGTGATTAAATGGATAATTTTATAATCCTGTGCTTAAATTGAGGCGGTTACATTGTCACACCTAGGGAATATTTACTGTAGTCTAAAATCCTATTACAGTAAATGTTTTTAAAGTACGTGGCATATACTAATAATAATGATGGTTTATCAAAAAGCTAACTTCCCTCAAACAATCAAGATATAGGATTTAGTTTATATCCATTACTTTAGTGTTGGCCAGCTGGCTTTCAATGAGAGAAAGATTTAGACATCTAAACTACCTTTTTCATATTTGGGTAATGAAACAAACTTGAAGAAATTGCACTTTTTTTTTGTGCTCTATAGTGCAGAAGGTGGTGACTAAATAATTAACTCAATATTAAAATGTTACAGTAGAGAAAATTTTGGTTCCATACCTTTTTTTGTTTACTGTGACACACCCCAAAATAAAGTCCCCAAGGTAACTGCCAAATCTTATCATCATTTAGTAACTTTTGGCAACATACCAACTGGTTAAAGGTTAGTAACATAAACAGAGCTCATGTGGGTATGTGTTCCACTGTACTCAGGAATCCAGTGCTTGATTCCTAACGGGGTATCCTTTTGGAGTACAGGAAACTTCCACAGAAGAAGAGATAATCAAACTCAGGCGTCTCTGCAACAAAATCATTCCGATGTCTCTAAC
Organism: Pteropus medius; assembly: GCF_902729225.1. Classification (NCBI taxonomy): domain Eukaryota; kingdom Metazoa; phylum Chordata; class Mammalia; order Chiroptera; family Pteropodidae; genus Pteropus; species Pteropus medius. The sequence goes on along the minus strand of NW_024342467.1, from coordinate 3,302,717 downwards.
CAGGCATGAGAGCAAGTGACAACTTGGAAGTTATTAAGGATAATTAACTGTAGAAAATAAAGATATTTTACTATTAAACAGATGAATGTCCTTGAATCTTATAATAGAGACCATCCATTATTTATGAGCCTGGATTTGTGGGTCATATTCTCACAGGTAAACATTATGTATGGGAAGTAGTAAGTGTTACTAGAACAATAATCTGTCTACCATAGCACCCACCTATTAGCCCATTGTGGAAACTCAATACTTGTTCAACAAAATAATAAATGATTTCATTAATACTATTATTTTCAGTAAATGCTAAGCTAGAGTAAACATAATCCATTCTGAATTCCAAAATTTTTGAAACTGTTGCAAGATATTTCATTATAGAGCCATACCATCTTATACATTACCAAGTTCAATTAGTGTAGTAAAAAGGACGTGACCTAGGAGTAAAAAAAAAAAATTTCTATCCCAGATCACCACTCCACTTGTATTAATGCAAATGACTTGTTCTCACCTTCTAAGGCTTTTTCTCCTCTTGTGAAACTGGGATGATAATTGCCATTTCCAGTTGTGACTATGTATCAGATGAGACTGAATCATAGCCAGCTAAGGTCAGAAATGTCATTAGAAACCAGAGTCAAGATGAAAAAAATAAATAAATCAGGAAGTTAAGGCCTGGAGAGGTTAAGGACTTGCTCAAGATCAAAGAGTGGGTTTTTGGAGAGCCGAACTGAACACTATTCAGGATAAAGAAGCTATTACATTTGTAGAGCAATTATATTACTCATAAAAAGTTTTTTTGTTGTTTTTTTTAAGAAAAGAAATCTTTTCAAGTAATGGCAGATGGCAGTGATTAATTATATTAATTATGTTATCACTGGGAAGTATCTCTCATTTAGGGGCCCTAGAGATCATCTAATCAAATACCTGACTTTAACGGATAAGAATCTGAGATTACAGTAAACTTGGATGCAAACTGAGGTCCCCTTTCTCCATGAAAAATACCATCTTATAAGTAAAAGCACTTTACAAAGGGATAAAGGGCTTTAAAGTGTAAGTGGTTAAGATGAAATTTGAGATAGGCAATTAATTATTGTGTATAGGCTTTGCGAGACTCTGAATGTTGTAACTGTTTTTGGAACTATGGGGCTTGATGACACATGTGGTTATTTACTTACAGTGATGGCTGCAGGGGAACGAAGGGGCGGAAAAGCATTTGTTTTCTGCCTTGATCTGAGGGTCAGAACTTAAATTTGGTTAGGGGAACAGGTTAACATTTAAAGTTGAAAAGGACTTTTTCACGAAATTTATTGTGAGATTCAGGGCAAGAGTACTGTCATTTTGGGTGCAGATGTCTAAGTGTGACACTGTCAATTGTACTTTGGGCATTATGATCTGCACATAAGCTAGTGTGATCCAAGAAAGTAGCTGGATTATATATTAATGGTAATAAAATAATATGTGTACCCTTATTTAGGGAAATCAATAAAGTTTACAGCTTGGGGTCATTTTCCAAACCATTAATAACACATTTAATCTTTGTTCTGTTGCTAAATTAATATTGCTTAAACAGAACTTTGAAGCTTCATTTTCAAAATCTTTAGTGTCCCTTTTCTATGCATATGGAATGAACTCTTCTCGCTTCTGTCTGATGCTTTCCCAAAAAATACTTCTCAAAAGAGAGGCAATAAAACAAATGCTCTGGTGGGAATCAGACATACTGTACCGAGTGTCTAATCCTGGCTTCACCATTGGTGACTGTGCAACCCTGAGTAAGTCCCACAGCCACTTCAAGCCTCATGCTAACTGAAGCAATACAGGTCAAATCAAGTGTCTGTATAACGCTAGACCCAGAAATGTTAGGGATGGCGAGTAGAATGCTGATGTATGGGATGTAATGAGAATGATGATCGTGAGAAAAAAGGAGAAGGCCATCATAAACGTGCTCTCCACTTTCTTGCCTCTCTGCAATTGCACATGGGTTTTCAGCGGTAGAAAATGCCTTTTATTTCTACTTTTAAAACCTTACAAAGTTGTAAAGACACAACTTAAATTCAACCTACTAGAGTTTTGCAATAATACTTCCTTGTCACAATAATAATTTAGTTTACTTGACATTAGAGAGGCCTCTTTCTTTTCCTGTAAGAAAACATAAGTCAGATATAATACATTGTTGTTTATCCTGTTAAGATAATACTTGATATTTCTACCTGTGTTTGTTCTTCTAATAACCCTAAGATAATTAAAAAGAGCGAAATAGTATGGTGTGTGTGTGTAAGGGATATTGCTCAAAACTCTTCAGGCAGGCTGAACATGGACTTATACTGTGTTCATTTGAAATTCTAGAACCTTTGCTTTCTCGAGAAATCAATTTTCCCCTCAAACAATGTTTTCCCACACACCATTAAAAACAAAAATAATTAGAGGAAGCGCTGTTCACAGAGAAGGGGAAATATATTAAAAATTATTCAAGTTCTGTGCTATAGTAGAAAGAACTAAATCGCTATTCCATTCTAAATATATCAAAAGAAAATAAAAACTTTGAAGGCCCTCTTTATATGTCATTTAAATACTAGCCAATTACTCACATGATATGATTGCATCTCACATAAACATGACCTCTTACCAATGTGTAGAAAAAGTGATTATCTTTCATGACATATACATCAGATTTGATCTAAAGACAATCTACTTTCCTTTACATAGCTACATGTGTCTATAAAACTTACAGTGCCAAGGTCAATGATGAAGCAGTCACCCTTGTTGAAACTGTCCCAGCTGAGGGGAACTTCCGTGGCCCTGACCACTCTCCGGCCTTTGACATGCAGGAGTCTCTGGGCGGTCAAGTCATTTGTGAGAACATGATTTAGTCCAGATGCCACACCTCCAGCCTGATCGGTGGGAGAAAAACAGAAAACAAAACAAATGAGACTTAAACTAGACACAGCCATGTATAAAACCAGATATTAGTGCCAAAACTGCCTGTCAAGCCAAGATAAAATAGCCACCTCAAAGCATGTGAAAAATTTAAAATGAGAATTTTTTGGCTAATCAACAATTTTTTAAAAAAATGTTTAGGCTCTTTATCCTTCCAATTTCAACCATTCAGTTTAATATTGCAAATATTTACTGAGAAACTTCAGTTGTATAAAACCTGATATATAAACAAAAAGAAGCTGTAACTCTTGTCCTTTGGGAACTAATTATTCTCAAGTCATGGAGTGAGAAGGCAGACAAAGATTTTAAGAAAGAAGACAACAGGAGGCTGAAGGAGAGTCCGAGGTAACAAGTCAGAGGTAACAGATGAGGAGTGCCCAGAGAATGAGGCACCCAAAGTGCCTACTGTCACAGTGTCAGACAGAGAAGGGAAGTTAACAGTGAGCCACGTATGGGCTGCTACTATTTATGGTCCTTGCTTTCACAATAAAAAAAAAATCACCTCTCTTATTTACTTTTTGGTAAAAAGTTTACTAAATATGCCAGGTCTCGGTGTTCATAATTTAAATGAAGAGAGATACAGTGTCTTGGTTGCACATCTCCAACCAAAAACAAAACAAAACACCCAAAACAAAACAAAAATACAACCTCTTTAAGAAATGTTGAAGGAAAATTATTAACTGTATCAAGTACAGTACATCTTCTTGAATTATTTAAAGTCAACCTTTATCTTTTTTTCCTAATTAATTTAGGAACAATAATCTTTACTTATTTCCACAATTACTTATGAGGTAATGTGCATAATAAACATTCAGTATAAACAAATCTTAGTCATTTATTGATCAAAGGTCTCCTATAATATGGTAAGAAAAATCATCAGTATAAAAAACCTATAAAATAATTCAACTTTCAAATTTATTACATAAGCATATACGGTGAATCTAAAAAAGGAGGTTAAGATGCACATGTAATCATTAGCACATTCTTTATATTTCCATTAACTTAAAATTTTCCCCATTCTCCAGGAAAAGGCCCTCATGAATAGTTTTTGACTAGGTTTGAATAGGTTTTGTTAGTATGAGCTAAATGTTGACCTCTGGATAATTTTAACCACAAATTTTCAGAAATACATAATTCCCCAGTCCACAATTTTACAAAGATTGCCATATTTCTCCACTGAACAAAGTATTATATAATAAAAATAAATACAAGTCTTCATCTGTATACTACTGTTGTTCTTGGTCATTTCAGTTTTTTTTCAATAAGTATATTGTAATCTAATGAAAAAAAAGTATAGGAACACTGTAATCTGAAAAAGTTCTGAAATACAGAATAGACTTAGACTGAGAATACATATACAACATTTAGGCTAATTCATATGGTGAAACATCAGGGTGGTATGTAGTCTATACACATTTAACAATATTTTAAAAACTAATTTTGTCTTTAATATTTGATGCCAAAAATGCACGCATGCATGCACACGAACACATACACAAACATTAAGTTTCATACACGTCTGTATCAAACAGTAAGTAATTCTGTGAATATCATTTGAATCAACTCTAGAAACTCTCTGCCTCTACCTAGTCTACAGAATGAAAACAGGGTGGATGTTTTCATTCAACAACAAGGTCCTCTAAATTAGTGGCACCATAAGTACAGTTTTGCGGGCCAAAAGATGTCTGATTGTTGCTATTTACAATCACGGCTTAAGGCTGGGTCTTCTTGACCTTGGGAAAGGTGTGATTAACCAGAGATTTAATATAAGGGAGCAGTGTAAGTAACAGTCCTCTATAACCTTTTCCTAAAATACCTCACAGAGAAAAATCTGAAGTCAATGGAATGACGTGAGAAGATGATCTTAATGTCTCCTAGCTGAATCTTTACATTACATATGACAACTAAATATGCTTGTTGCCGACTTGGTAACAGTAGGCTTTTGCCCATTCCAAGCAGACATAAAAAATTTGTCCTGACTATTGAACCATATATCTATGTTGAGAGCATTGTAGTATAATAATTACCAGCTTAGGCACTGGAGTCAGATGGTCACGCAGACACATACCAGCTATTAGGCCTTGTCAAGTTACAGTCTCTCTAAGCTTCTGTTTATTTATTTTAATAGCATGATGATAGAAACTGCACCACAGGGTTGTTGTTTGGATTAGAAGAAATACTATACATGAACTGCTTAGCACATCCTTATAAAGATGAAATTAAGTATAACATAATAGTCTTTGCTATTCTGGGTGGTTATTTCTGCTTCTACATTTCCTATCAAGTATTGTTGTAACTGTATACACTGTTTGCTCAATGTCACTAATAATAAGATAGAGAACTGATTTTTTTGCCGATAAATTTAACCTCCATTTGCAAACATCCTCTTTCTAAAAGATGCTGATTTGTGTTAGTTTTAATGTTGATAATTAGAAAATAATTATCTACTAACTATAAAATTACTTTATCATATCCATTTTTAAATATGTATCCCAAAGTTTGATTTCAGAAGTCCTGTTAACCAGAAGGATTAATAGTAATGTAAATTCCTACTGATTTTGTATGTACTATGTAGGTATTTTATTATCTCATTTATTCCTCAATCCTTATACCCATTGTGTATTCGAGAAAAAGGCACAAAATTTATATATTTGCCCTGAGGGAAACAAGTCATATGTGACAAAAATGGGTTTATAATGATCATTTTAGTAACTAGCTTATTAGAAATGTTGAGTTCATTGACATAAAGGAGGTTTCAGGATTTTACATAAACTGTAGGAATGCATGTGAATTAAATAAAATGAGAGCTAATAATTTCATATTTAGGGCAATTGATAGTCTAGAGTGAAAAAACGATTTCAAGAGAGAGAGGAGAACATATAAGTGTTCTGTCCTGACCTCAATGGCATCACAAAATATTCAACTAATTCTCTGATCAGGTAAGAGTAGAAATAAACCCTGGCATTGTAGTAGGCACATTTCATATATACTCAGAACTCTAGTTCAGCTCTGGGGTCTTAGGTCTTCACTAGACTAATATTCTTGAGGGGTGAAGTAGTGAGGTCTGCAGAACATCTACTGGAGCAAGTTTGATTTTGAAAAGTATTGTTTCTAGAATGTTTGTCCAGGAAGGGTATTCCTCACACTTCATCTGAACCCTCATGGGGCAGGAGGGATTGTGAAGGATATAAAGGGTCACTAGGAGATTTTCAGAATAAAGTCATCTTTTACTGAAAATGCATTACAGGACTAGAACTATTTAACTATTTGTTTTTGTTTTCTGACATAAGCCATTTGATGATTAGTTTCAAACCAATACATATAAACAGTGTGTATATGTGTGTGTGCGCGCCAATGTATTAGCATTTAAATTTGTGAGATTCAACCATACATGTCTTCAACTCAATTGTTTCATTTGTATTGTTTCCAAGATTAAATCATACTATATGGGGAATATGTGTGTAGTTCTTTGTATTAACTGTAGTTATAATTGTTATAAATGCTATATTAAGATATTCCAGAATAATTGAGATTCTCAAGTCATGGTTACTTGTAGCAAATTCAGAGATTCTCTAGAATAGCAAAACAAAAACTACTGATTCTCAATTTACCAATATTGAAGTAACTTAATTTTAATAATTCTTTGGGAAAATACAACTGAAAGCTCTTAACTTTATTAAAAATTAACTATTAAATGAAATCAAGAATAGTTCACATATTGCCCTGTACATTCCATAAACATTTGTTGAGTACCTATACTCAAAACAGGTACTGTAAACAAAACAGATTAAAACAAAAACAAAAACAAAAACTCTGCCCTTAAAGTACTTTTGTTCTATGAAGACATGAGGTATGGATGGACAGGAAGAGAAAGAAGATCATAACAGAAACCGTTTGCGAGAACCACTTACCTTGTATTTTAGACCTCCTTTGAAATAGCCGACAAAATCAGTAGACTCACAGCCTTGAAGTTCTCTATTCTGCACTGGCTTGCCACCCAAATAGTCGTCCATCTGAACAGTAAAGATGGCAGCTGCTGTGCTTTCATCCTGAGTACACTCCTTTCCTGAAACAGAAAATGACAGAGCCTCATTTATCAAGCAAGGAAAAGGATTAAGGTTGATGTAAAAAAATTCAGAAATTTTCTTTGAATTATATATCAACACAACAAATCATCAACAGAATAATCTTTTAGCAGAAATGGTGAAATATAAAATATTATTTTTACACTAACAGAATTATTTGTTCATGCTTTCCAATTCTTAAAAAGAAATACCATTGTCATAATATTCTCAGGAAGATACAATGATATATTCTAGTAAGATTCAGATTCATTTGGTAGTCAATAAGATCAGGCTATAAAAACATTTTACAATTGTTTTAGTCTTTATTAGCATTAATCTGTAAGCATCAAATATGATACTATTTGTGAGAAATATGTACATCATAAGCAATAGCTAAACAACTTCTGAAAAGCAAATAGTTTTTAGAATGAGAAATGTATGGAACTTGACCTTACCCTAATTTTGAGTTCCAGTGTCCCACTTCACTACTTCACTAGGGATAATGTTCTCCGAAGGAAATAAGAAAGTAATGCAACCAGCATGCTAACATCTATTGAATGTCAATGTATGTAGTACTATCCCAGAAATTTAAGACACAAGTGACATTTAATTTTCACAGTTCTAACACAGATCACATCCAGACAACCTCACTGAGGTTGACATACTAATTCTGAAGAAACAGCATTTTTAGTGTATGTGAAAATCAGATCCAGGACCATCCTGAGGGGACTTCAAATAAGACACTTCAAAACTCTTAATACATCTGAACTGTGTAAAAATCATAAATGATTCTAGAAGTAAAAATAGCAAACATTTACACTTTATAGTACCCTTGCTATGGGCCAGAACCTGTGCTAGTGTTTTATCTGAATGACCTCATTTAATTTTCAAGCAACTCCTTGCAGCAGAAACTATTTCCTACTATGCTACGACAAAGGAAATGGATGCTTAGAGAAGCTGAGTAACTTCTCTGGGGTCATAAAGTTGACCTTTGGAAGACTGTGACTCAGCCAGGTTTCTATGACTCTGAAGCGCAGGCTCTTAGAAACTACAATACTATATATATATATATGTATGTATGTATGTATACACACACACACACACACACTCGGATTCTCAGCTGTAAAATTTTGTGGTCATAGGCATATGTTATTTTCCTCCATGGATAACTGATGCATAAAAGTTTAGAAGCTGTAGCAATACCATAGTTCACCTGAAACCCCAGTTCAGAATATTCACCAAAGTTGAAGAAAGAACATCAGTCAGCTATACTGAAGAAAGAAATGGACTTCTTTAAAAATCCGTCCTCACTTTCAAAGGGGACCCAGGTATCAAATATATTCTCAGTAGCTACAAGAGGATTTGACGCGATATAAATTTTGTAAACTTACTGTGGTCAAAGAAAATTATGTCACACACATAAAAAAAACACAGATATAATTTTGCAGTCCAAAATAACTTTAGTGTCATTCTTCTGTCCATTCTTCCATACATAAAGGCATAGATGTAGATTATACAGAGATGCTTTAAAAGGGAAACTTAAATCAAGGTTAATATCAAAGGTATTAGGGATGATGTATTTGGCATAAACATTCTTGAGTACAAGTTGAAACCCGAATCTCTTCAGGTAGATATAAACGAACAGGCATGCAATTAATGAATTAATTTAAATTAGAAGTAAGTTAAATTATGTTTGTTGATGTTTATGTACTGTGCTACATCAGGGAATACCAATATGACTAAATTGGTCCTTGTTCTAAAGAAGGAGTCCTCAACCCCAGGGCTGTGGACCAGTACACGTCCATGGGCTGTTAGGAACTGGGCCACTCAGCAGGAAGTGAGTGGTGGGCCAGTTAGCGAAGCTTCATCTGTATTTGCAGCTGCTCCCCAGCACTAGCATCACCTCCTCCGCTTCACCTTAGATCATCAGGCATTAGATTCTTATAGGAGCACTGGTTCCTGGTGCCAAAAAGGTTGGGGACTGCTGCTCTAAAGAGACTAAAAGGTTTTAATGAAGCCAATATCAGCCTTTGAATGTCAAAACTAGAATCAAATTCAGCTGTATCATGATAAAATTTTAGCACATGCTCAGAAATTTTCTGTATGAACTCTGCTTCACTTATTTTCACTATGCTAATTTTACTGATGTCTTTCATGATATGTTGTTTTGTGTTGTGTTATGTTACATTATTTTATATTTGTATATATGCTGTAAATTTCCTAAAATTGTTTTGGGGATGTGGTATTTTATATACAAAACATAGATTGAAAGGGAGATTTGATAACTAGGTTAATCAAGCATCCATTCATGATAAAAACTTTTGCCAAGATAGGAATACAGGGGAACATCCTCAATTTGTTCATCTACAAAAACATACAGCTAACATAATCCTTAATGGTGAAACACTGAATGCTTTCTTACTAAAATCAGGAACAAGGCAAGGATGTCTACTCTTACTATTAATCAACATCATAAAGGAATTTCTAACCACTGCAATAAGAAAAAAGAACATATAGATTGAAAAGAGAATAAAAATGTTTCTATTGTTTCTCTTTGGAGATGACAGAATCATCTACATAGAAAATCCTAAGGAATCTATAAAATAAAAAATAAAAAAATAAAGTTTCTCATATCTTGTTATATATAGTTATATATATAACTATAAAGTTAAAGAATAAAGTGTATTCAGCAAGATAGTAGGGTAAAGATTAGTCAATAACAAAAGGCAGTCTCATTTTTATATAGAAACAGTGAACATTCAGAAATTGAAGTTAAAAGCACAATACCATTTATGATCACTCCCCAAAACTGAAATACTAAGGTATATACTTAACAAAATAGGTAGACAATTAAAAATTACAAGTCCTGATGAAAAGAATCAAAGACCTTAATAAATTTACAGATATAGTTTTCATGGATTGTAACACTCAATACAATAAACATGTCAATTTTCCCCAAAAAATGATCTACAGGCTTAATGCTATTCCTATCAAAATCACAGCAAGGTTTATTATAGATTATACAAGTTTATTATAAAATTTATCTGAAAAGGCACAGGGCCTAGAATAGGTAAAACAATCTTGACCAAAAAAAAAAAAAAAGTTAGGAAGAATAACTGTTATTTGATATTATTATTCAGTATACAGCTATAGTAATTAAGAGTCTACCACAGAGAAGTTATACCATAAATGTTTGTTGTTCTCAAACATATTTTCGTAAAGTTTAAAAATGACAAGGAGAAATGGTGAGGGTGGGTTTTTTTGTATCATAGGTCTGGGATGTGACAGAGAGTAGATTTATCATTCAGTCCTGACCATAGACACGATGCTATAAGTACCCAGAAAGAGAGGGTGGATGAATTTAAACCGCTAGGTGATATTTTGTTGTTGTCTGTTTTTAGGAAGGACCAATACAAATTCTTACTTTGTAAAGAAAAAGAAAAATAGTAAAATGAAATAATCTGAGATATGCAAGGGTATTATGGAAAGACACTGAGGGAGAGACCAGGAAAGATGACTCTCTCCACTCTCCTATTTTATGTACCACTTCTTCCTTTTCCCCTTTCTTCCTCATACTAGGCTTATTTCTTCATTTCTACCCTATGTGCCTTTTTCATCCCAGTTTGATTTTAACTTCTCTTTTTCACACCTTCCTCCCAATTGATATTTTTTTAGTCAAACTTACTTTTTTCTTGAACTTTCAGCTCTCCCTCTTAAAACTCTCTCAATCTGTCTGATTAATCCTCATGAATTCATCTGAATTTAGATCTTTAAGTAGAATATTTTAGATGCAATCCAGCGTGCTTCAGGGAACAGAAGTAGGAAGAGCTGCTGAACAATTCCATCTAAAAGCCTGTTGACTATTTTACTCTAAACTTTTCCATGTTCCCCATGATTTTCTCTTAACACAAAATGGTTCCCAATTATCTTCATTTTCCTTTTTATCCAGATATCTCTGATTACCCTAACCACAGCCACTGAGTGTCTCTTTCACAGTGCTTATCATATTTTACCTGTGTTGCATCATGTTTTGCTTTATCGTACTTTTGAGATTATAAACTTTCAGAAAGGTTCATAAATTATTCATATGTAAAAATGCCTTATAAAATTCTGGGCACACTGAATAATCGCTGAAGAAATTAACTTATTAATTAACACACTATTAACTTTAGTTTTAGCAGATCTTTAAGACAATGTTTCTGCCCAAAGCATTTTCTATTACATTTTTTTAAATTAGTGAGCACTAAATGAATAATTAAGAGTTAATTATGATTCTCTGTAAACCCTAAAAACCATAGTGCTTAAATACCTTATTTGAATGAGAATGAAACTATTGAGTTCAAAAACTGTTGGAAGCTCTTGCAATCTTCTGACAAAGTCAAACTCAGCTGTTGTCTACAGCAAGATATGAAGTTCTTTCACATTTCAAGTCACCAAAATGAAAAATGTAACATTTCAGAGACTTTTATTCATTCCGGATCCAAGTTTTGGATAGAAAGACCAAGGTGAGGACATTATTATTATATCTGGCATCGTTCATTCATGAACAGGGTTATATATTATGGTTTCAGTGTTTTCAGGTATAAAATATAAATAGATCACTATACTAGGAATAGTGAATGACATTACAATGGGAAACCAAAGTGAGTTTGGAACTCAGCTTCAACATCTTCAAGCAAGCACAACATTTTAATATCAAAAGCTGTAATGAAAATAGTCTTGCCTTCCTCTATATATTTGCCATTTGAAGTGTCTGCTCTAAGTGCTAATATTGAGAACGTCACATCTCAATGTTTCCTACTGTTTTCTTTCTTAAAATCTTCCAATGTTAGAAATAAAAATGATGGCTTTCACAGTCTTTAAAACATGTGAATGTGGTTTTGTGTGTTTTTTCCCCATATGCTCAGGAGTAAAACTAAAAATAACAAACACAAGTCCAGGGGAGGCAAAATAGATTTCAAAGAAGGCAATGAGGCTCAGATAATCAGAACGTTGTTAGATGGGGTGTGCCCACTGGCTCAGGATCCCACAGGGAGAGGTTGGACATTCAGGATGTTTACGAGTAAAAGTAGAAGGTGAAAAAAGTAGAACACACAAGGCCCAGTGTCCTGACAGCCTGGCCCGAGTGCAGCCCAAAATAAATACTGCTGAAAGAGCCATTTTGCTCAAACAACTACATAATAAGTTTAAAAATAATTACAATAAATCGGCTCATTTAAAACTATTAAATTATTTGTTTCCTTATTCCATCCAAGGTGGCCAGCACCCTAATAAAGAGGAATTTGTTAGTCACACCTGCAAGTAGCGTGGTGCAAGAGGGATCCTGATTTAAAGCAGGCAAAAAAAAAAAAAAAGAATTAACTAGAACACCAAACAACTCGCCAGCTGCAGCGGATTCCCACAGACTTGTCTGACTTCATCTTCTCCCTGACAGGGAAACCAGGACTGAACTTGTCGGCAGGTGAGAGGAACTTGGCCAGCGCCCGGTGCAACGAGCAGCGGCCATGGAAGCGAGTGAGGTTTGGAGGTGGAAGGTGAAAGGGGGAGGAACCAGCTCCAAAACCCAGGAGATAGACACGACAAAGGTCAAAGTAGTGGGATAAGACTGCTGAGCCCCGCGTTTGCAGGAGTGGGCTCCGGTGGGGAGATGTTGGCCAGCCCCGCGGGGGCGCGACTGCTGCGACAGGTCTCCAGGTCAGTTCCGTTTGCGCCTCCCTTCCCCAAACTGACAAATCGGTTTCTCCTCCCCTGCTGTGGCCTCCCCTCTTCCCGAACTGGGTGCGACGGGGTCCGGCCGTCTGCGGCCCTTACCCAGCCAGAAGTGCAGTCGGTAGGTGAAACCTCGGCTCGCCTTTGCTGTGTGCAGCACCAGGTAGGCATCCCCGACGTAGAAGTCGCCGTAAACGCTCTCTGGCACTGGCACCAGCTCCAGCTTCTCGATCCTCCAAACCTGCAGCCCGGCTTGCTTGCCCGCCCGGGCGAACTCTTCGTGGTACAGCTCCTGCGCCATGGCTCCGGCACGCGATGCTCGGCAGAGAGGGTTTGGGACCTTGTCCACCCAAGAATTGGTCTGAACCAAGAATGTCCGGAGGAACCCTTCTCGCCTCAGCTTTATAGGATTCGCCTTGCGGAGAGGCGGGGCCCGAAACGGGAGGGACTAAGTGCCCAGGCAGTTGTTCCCTGTAAGGAACCCAACCCTTCCCAGCGGGAGCGCAGAGCCCAGTATCAAACTCCTACGCCCTTCCCAGGAATAAGAGAGGAATCCGAGCCTCTAAAAACTGAGATCCGGAGGGAGTTAATAGAAACTTCTGGAAATGCCTCCTCCAGGGAAGGACGTTTTCTCTGGCAACTGATGGAAGAGATTAACAATAAAAACTGGTTGGCGCATCGTTTTCAGAAAACTGGCTATTTAGATAATAATCATCCTAATCATCAACGCCATCATTTCATTGGCCAGTCTCTCCATTCTTGGGCAGAAGTTTCTCTCTGCTTTGATCTTCCCCGTTTGAATAAGTCTTGAAAAACAGCATGTCAGGTTTCTTGGAAGGATAAAACCTGGAAGGCTGGCGCTTTCATCCGCGGAAGAGAGCTCTGTAAATCCCCAGGGGTTCAGGAGCTGTGGTTAAGCTCTTTGCCGCCTGCGACCTTTGGCCAAGAGTTTCCGAAAAAGCAACAGCTGTCCTTCCGAGGTGTTCTCAGGTTGGGCTTTTGGTGGCGGTGATATTATGCTCGGCTTGCCTTGTGTGTTACCTCTTACCTGGCTTCAATGTGCTAATTTTCTCACTGTTTTCTCTACCATTTTTACTTTTCCAGCAAGGACAAAGCACTGTAAAATACGGATGGAGGTTTACTCTTTATTTTGCATTCATTTAACTGAAACTGATATGGCAAAGAATTTTGCTGTTATTGAAAAAGCAAATCTCTCACGATGTATAGAGTGAGAAAGATGATTTTTATGTATGTACAGTTAATTTCTGTCACTATTTCCCAAATTACAAGAGTCTCTGGAAATCTCTAATAATGTATGGATCTAATTTTTCCTTAATTAATTTTTTAAATATATTGCATTGACTATGGTAAAAAAAAATATCGAAAGCACATGGTGTACAATAAAATTTATCTCCATTTCACTTGCCACTTAAGAAAAATCTAAAATTTTCCTGTTGTGTGTGTCATTTGTCATCGGTTGAGATCCTGATTGAGAACTACATTCTCTTTTTCCCTCCTCACCCAGACAATGAAAAGCAGATGTGTAAGGCTCATTTTACAGATGAGGAAACTGAGACATTGAAACTTGTCAGAGGTCACTCAACTGGTGAGTGATCAAAGTGGAAATCAAGCCCATTTGTGTCTAATGCAAAAGCACATGCTCTTTACAAAAACTTATAATTTCAATCCAAATTATTTAGCCAAGATTTGTTCACATAAGTGCACTTTATATTTTCATTTTCTTCCAACTTTTTCCTAGAGAAGCTTCTGATCTAGTGTGTTGCATGCAGCACCAAGAAGTTTAGTTTTAGCATTACCACTGAGTCAATATACATTTTGGTTTCCTCATCCATTAAGTGGAAATCGTTTGTTCTCTACCTTTCTCTAGGGAAAAAATATGAGAACTGATATTCTGGGCTTAAGATAATTTGAAAATCATAGTTACCACAAATTCATTTTTAGGGATAATTCTTTTCCTTTTAGTGGAGGAATTCCTTTTAGGAAAGAAATAAAAATGAAAAGGAACGATTTCATTTAAGTAAAGAAATGAAGGAACTTCAGTATAGATAAGTGAAATCTCCTCGTGTTTAGGCCAGGACTAAGCGAGGCACATGCTTAGGATGCACCAGAAAACTGGGTAATCACTATCAATACTATTTTGAGGCAGTATTTTTTTTTTAAATCAAAATTAATCTGATAAATTATGATAAAAACAGCAAAATTTTGAACAAAGGCGGAACTGTTAATAACGCTGTATGAGATCATATTGGAGGCTGAGGCCTTAAAGGAAAAATACTAATCTTCCTTTACTTAAAATTTTGATATTTGGTTCATAATTTTGGGCATTAATTTTGACATTTCAAAACATATTACATTACAATATTATTGATCTTGAGTTTTTTTGTTTTTTTTTTCTTGCCACCGCCCTTAAATTTTATGCCTGAGGCATGTGCCTCATTCCTATCACACTAGCTCTGTCTTGGCTAAGAAACCTCTGGACTCAAATTTGCATATCCCTGCAAATTCGATCCTGCCAAGGTCAGGTTCAGCATGCTCAAAACAATCTCAGCATTGCCTCCACACATGCTTCTCCTAGTCTTCCTACTACTAACAGCATGATTTAATTTAGACTCAGCACTCTCATTTTATCTCCATGTTCATTCAACTAAGATGTCCAAAATGTTTCTCAAATCCATCCCAGCTGCCATTCCCGTTATTTCTCTGATTCCCATCTTCAGGAGAGACATGCATTGGAGTGAAATGGCCTAGTTTACAGTACAGCCTTGACCTAGGTTGAATCCTAGGCACTATACTTTTCAGCTGATTGAGTGTGAACAATTTACCAAACATTATTGTGTCTCATTTTTTTTTTTTTAAATTGTGGAATGGGAACTGATAGAAATTACCTCATAGGACTGTTGTATTAACTAAGTAAATAAATATAAACCTGAAATGGTGCCTGTATATACTAAGTGACAATAAACAACGGAAATTGATGAGTGGTTAATTCACTTCTTCAAATCTAATTGTGTAAGAATAATGTTTCTAAGTCTAGTTCATTTAAGAACTGCTTATTTCCTATTTAAAAAAAAAAGTCTGTAAAGCTGGATGCCAATTTCCTTTCTATGCCTTTTTTCTCTCTTTCATCTCCTAGGTTCTTATAAATAGATCATTTTCTTTCCTTCATATTATTACCTTTCTTCCATTATCTATCTGTTGAAGTTTTACCAATTCTTTAAGGTTTAACTAAAGATACATATCTTTATCATCGTTATTCTCCTGGCTTCACTAAATTTCAGCATCTTCTGTGCTCCCAGTGCTTTTGATATGCTCTTGCTTTATAGCAATTACCACACTCTGATCTGTGTTTTCTCTCACAAGCTTGTAGGCTGACTCAGAGACTTCTGTCTAATTGTTTTATTCCCTAGCTTTATGGTAATACATGTTGAAAAGATGTGGTTAAATAGTTGATTTTGGATTAAATTACATTAAAACAATCAATTTACCAATCTTCTCTCAGTCCAGGTAGAAATAGCCAAGGTGAATAAGTCTTTTCCCATGAGTCAGGAGGTTTGAGGTGTGGGGCCTGTGGTTGAATTCAAGGTAGATGTTCTTCTAAGATGTGAAGGGAACCAAAATTTTGCCCCCCCGAAGTTGCCTTTTGGGGATATTGATTTTAACCTGTTTATTAAGAAAGAAGACTCAGAAGGAAACTGACCCACTGCCCTTTCCTGCAGAAGAGACTCAGACAGAAAAATCTGCTTCAGGAAGGAAATTTTAGAATATTGACTTTAGCCTAATTTGAATTAAGTATGGTAAATAAGAAGGCTTCAGGCAGGCAGCCTGTTAACTACATACCCTCTGTGTCCCATTGATTCTGGGTAGCCTAGCAAGAGTTTGCCTGCCATGTACGTTCTGCTCTTTTTCAGTTACCTGCAAATTGTCCATTTCACCTCTAAAATCTGACACAATTCCCCACTCCTCCTTTGCCCAAATGTCATATATAACCAACGTTGCCTCACGGTCTTTGTAATTCTCATGCTTATCTGAATTCTCCGTGTGCACTTATTAAAAATTTGATTTTCTCCTATTAATCTGTCTCTGTTAATTTGATTATTAGCCCAGCTTTAAGAACTTAGAAGGTTGAAGGAGAAGTATTATTATTAATTTTTTAGCCACCACATTCTGCTAACTTATATTTGATTTGCGAAATGATTTGAGGGTTTAAGCATGGAACCTGGAATCAGAAGACTTGAGTGCTTTGAGGATTAAAAGATTTAATGTATGTCAAAGCCCTTGGGAACACAATCAATAATCAGCAGGGTCCCTTAGCCCCAGTACTTATCAAAGCTAAGTGATGATTAAAAGTGAAAATACACTCTAAGTAAGTGTATTTTCATCCTTCCTGTCCCTACTGGACAAATAACACTTATTTTTTTAAATTCACCTATTGTTTTAAAAAGCTTCAATCAAGATCTAGAACTGTCTCTTTCACTAAAGAGAACGTTATTTTAAAATTACACATACTATAAGTGTAAAGGTATTGTCCCATATATGAGTGAAATCATATGGTTCTCAACTTTTTCTGTCTGATTTATTTTTGCTTAGCACAATAATCTCAAGATTCATCTATGTTGTTGCAAATGACAGTATTTTAGCTTTTCTTGTGATTAATATGTGGGATAGAAAACTGAAAGCAACAAATGAACAAGAAAAACAAACAAAAACCCATAGACACAGACAACAGTTAAGTGGTTACCAGAGGGAAAGCAGGGAGGTAGAAAAGGGTAACAGGGGTCGAATATATGGTGATGGAAGGAGATTAGAATTGTATATTGTATTGTGAACACACAATGCAATATACAGATGAATTATTACAGAATTGGACATTAAAACCTATATAATTTTATTAATGTCACCAATATAAATTTAATAAAAAATTAAAACTGAGAAAAATTAAAATATATATATTAATTTATTAAAAAATAAATCTATTACTAGTTAAAAAAAATAAAAATAAAGGCATTGTCAGTGTAAGAAGTGTTCAAAACTGTAGAAAATTCTTTTGAGTTTACTTGAGCCCAACTGACAAATGCTAAGAAGTAAGAGCTTAACAGATTGAGAAAATGCTCTGGAGAATGGCAGTTTTACAGCTTAATTTATACATTAGAATCGAAGGAGGAGATGTAAGGAGGGTTATATGAAATCCATTGGTGCCAAATCAAGGGGGTGAGAGAAGGCAAAGTGGATAAATCTCTGGGACTGGAAAAAAAATAGAGACATGTACTTTGTTTGCATTGAGGGGTACGGGATAGTTAATAATAAACTTTTACGGCACATAGAGATGGTATGTGGAAAACAAGGTAACAGTGGAAGATTCTGTGGTTTCGTGCTCTGGTGCAGGTGGTTGTTCCTGGAGGGGTCTGGAAAAGGGATTACTCTGACACTCCATGGGTATGTTATTTTAGGTGCAAAAAAGACAATTGACAGGCTCACTTAAGGAAAAGATTAACTTTTGTCGAGGAAGCTAAGGCCTATGACATGAGTACTTGCTATGACAAACTTTTAGTTAGGAATATTTATGTTCAGACCATCCTATATGGTTACTTTTGGTCCTTGAATTTGTAGGGCCCGCCACGCTGGCCTCCCCTGAGCTTGTCAGAGTTGGTATGTGACCACTTTTTCGTCCTTAGCTTAGTAATGGCACAATACTAAAGTGAAGCTTTTATTCATCTTGAATGTTTGCTGTTTTGATAAATAATCCATATTTTGTAAATCTGCTTACCATAACAAGTTAATTCAATACTTTCTTATTAATATTTTTATTATATGTAAAATATTTATTATTATTACTGCCACTATATTATTATTATTATTATTATTATTATTATTATTATATAGGAACTAGCTAACCCTTGTGAGATTATTGAGAGAATACATAACCATTACTTTAGGAGTTTACATATTAGAGAATGCTTTTGACCAAAAGAAAGGTTGAGAACTCAAGATCTCATAGAGATTTATGTTTTAAAATGTAAACTTTTGCTTTAAGCTTATGTTTATGCAAATAGAGATCTGAGAAAAAATTCTGATTTAAAAATATAAAATTGAGATTAAAGCTGTTTGAGACTATAGCAGCTTTTTTGGTTTAATTTTTCTAAATGTATCTGTTAATTAAAAATCACAGTTAACATTCAGTTTTGTTTGCAGCCCTGACTCTACTAGCTTGTTCTCGAGAAATAACTTCAGGTTTTCAAAGAATATGTCAACAATACTAAGGATATTTGAATGTCGGAACTATGTGATGGAAATCAGACATGATCAGATCATTTTGTTGTGCAAATACTTATAAAAATAAGGTTCATTAATTCACCTAAACCAAATGGCAGGTTGTTTGAAAGAACTAAGGCCTGAAGATTTCCTTCTTGCTGACCAGAAATTACTTCCTTAGCCAATTCTCTTCTTGATTCAGCATCTCCTTATATGAGTTTAAATTAAGCAATTTGACTGGACTGGTACTTCTTTCACTCTTAGCTTCCTCTTATCTCAGTATTTTGAGGCTTCCCTGAAATCGTAGGTTTCTATGAACAAGTCACATTGATTGGAAGGATATTTGAAGATATTTTATTTAATATATTTCAGAGAGCTCTATAGTCTGAATCTGGCATGGGGAGAAAACTAGATAAAAGGAAACTTTCTTAATATAATGACATAATAAATTATAGCAATGACATCAAGTGGAAACTAGAAGGATTTCATTTAAGATTAGAAAAAAAAAATAGAAAAAAACAATAGGAGTCCCACTATCTCACTACAGTTCAACAGGGTACTGAACGTCTTGGACAATACAATAAGATCAGAAAAAGTAGTAAAATATATTAGGAATTGCTAGAAAACAATCAAAACCCAATATTTGCATACGATAGTCTTAAAATGAAAAGTCTAAGAATCTACTAACAAACTAATAGAACTGATAAGAAAGTTGAACAAAATTATCCATTGATTAAAATAATATGACATAAAATAAAATTAAAATTCAAAAGAACTAAAATGTTTTAAATTGTATGTGTTTATGATTTCAGAGTAGAAGAAAAGATTTTAAAACAATACCCAAAATAGCATGAAATATAAAGGGAAAAAATTGATATCTTTGACTACATTGAACTAAAGATACGGCCTCAAAACAAGACAACACAGACAAAATTAAATCATAGGTGGTAGACTGCATGAAAATCTTTTCAATGTCCGTAAATAACTAAGGGTATTAAGAATCTATACAAATAAAAAGGATGTGGCAAGAATAAAGTCAAGGAACTTTATAGGAAAGTAGCGTAAATATATAGAGTAATCTAGCCAGTAAATATGTGAACAGTACTCATTGATTTAGGCCTTACTATACATAAAAAACCAATATTCGAATGCTTTCTATGGTTAGGTACTATTCTAAGTGCTTTTAAAATATAACCGTTATGATCCTTACATCAATTCTATAAACTAGGTATAATTATTGTCTCATTTTGCAGATTAGAAAACAGAAACAGAAAGTTACACAAGTGTTAAGTGGTAGAGCTGGAATTTGAATCCAAGTAGAATGGCTTTGAATCTACACACCTAACCACTCCACCACTACAACTCTACTGCTTTTGTTACACTATTTTATAGCCATCAGATTTTCAGAAATTAGAAAAATAACATCAAAGGCTGGTGAGGATGTGAAGAAATTAGAAATCTCATATAATAGTGAGAGCGGCAGCTCTCCAGATGTAGCCATTTGGAAAGCAATCTGGCAGTATTAAGTGAAAATTGCAGCCATGTACTTTGCGTCCCCAAATTCCACTTTTGTGTTTGTATTCCAGAGACGCTCTTCAGAGATGCACAAGGAGACATGTACAATGATGTTCACAAAAGCTTATCATAGTAGAAAGAATTTATGGGCAACTTAGAAGTATAAAAATAGATAAATGTATAAGTAACATGTGGTATATAGACATACATGAGAGGAATATTATACAGTATCAGAGCCAATAAACAATATGGAAGGAATAGAAGTGTAAGTAGATTTCAAAACTACAAAGTTGAATAAAATAGTAAGGCCAGAATATGATACCATTTTTACCATTAAAACTACACATATATTAATAAAAACAAATTTCCTGGATGCACATATTTGCAAATTACTGTGAACCATGTGGAATGTGGATTAGAAGAGTGTACATTAACTGCTAGGTAGGGTGAGAAGGGAATTGATGATGGAAGAATTAATAGAAAAAATCAAGAAATAAAACAAAATAGGGAAGGTTCACTGGTTAACAATGAAAATTTGCCATGAACCAAGTAGTACAATCCATTTGATTTTGTGCAACTGAGATTCAAAACCCAAAAGCAAAACAAAATAAAAATAGCAAAATAAAAGAAATAAATTAAAAATCTATTATCTTTCTATCTATATCATCTACCTATATTTAAGTGAGTTTTTTTTTAATGTTGGCATATCAATATATAAATCTTAGAACTATTATAATAAACGATTATGTAGGGATTTAACTAAATTTAGGGGCTTTAAAGAATAGCACAAAGAGAATTATTGGAGAAGAACATGGTTCTAATTTCATTTTTTTTTTCTGTAGTATACTCTTCTAGCTTATGTGACAGAAAAGAAAAATCTCGTTTTACATGACTTGTAAACTCAGGAAGTGTTTCACATGAATTTTAAAATCTGAGTTACTGATTTACTATATTATTACCATCCGGTTTAAGAATGTGTAGACAAATACTTGTTTCTATGACCTGAAATCTTGCAGCCTTACACACTATCTTTACAAAAACATTCAAATAATCATTAAAGATGATATGCTTTATGTTGTATTTATATTAGCCTTTCTTTTTGCCTAGTTTTAATGCTTATTATGACCCAGTAAACATATTTACTTATTGAATCAAGGCAACAGCAAGGAGGAAAAAGCTTGGAGAGTAGTGAATGTTAAGAGAAGGCAGAAAAAATGGAGAAACTGTTTATTCCCTTTAGTTATATTTTTTCCAATGGTCTTAGTTACTATCCTCTTGCATGTATGGCCTTTATTATGTGATTGCAATATTTTATTATTTTAATAATGATAAAAATGCAATGTATTTATTTCTTTAAAATAAGAGGTAAAAAAGATAAATGCATTTCATTCTCATTTAGAGATAAAATATTTATGAATAAAATGACACAATGTCTGGGATTTACTTTGAAATACCCCAGGAAGAAAGTCGAGGAGGAATAAATGAAACGAAGTCGGCAAAGTTATATGATTGATGTTAAATGATGGGCATATAGGGTTTCACTATTTTCTTAGGCCAACTTTTGTATAAGATTAAAATTTCCCATTGTCAAAAATTTTTCTTAAAAATCATTTTACTATAATTGCCTTCTGAAGTATTTATGAATGAATAAACTTCTTAGAGCTCCATGGCTGAATACATTTAAAGAGTAGGTGATATCAGACCAAAAGGCCAGTCACATTCAGGATGAGAGATGGCTTGATCCATGGAACCCATTTCCAAAACAACTGGCAGATGGGGGCTGCTTTTCCATGTGTGGTAATCCTTGGAGAGTTTTCTTCCTCTACAAGTTTGCGTCGGGCAGCTCCTGTCTGTCTGTTTATAAACATTGCTTTCCTTGTCATTGAGCAATTTCAAAATTAAACTGTCAAGTAATGAATATTTATTATAATCAAGTAACTACGTAAAGGAAGAGAAAAAAGTTTTTTTCAATTTCCAAAAGACAGCACAGAGAACAATTAGAGAGTGACATTGGTTAATGTTATTGATAGGGTATAAATGAGGGAGTCATTCATTTTAGGAAGAATTTTCTATATTAAAATACTAGTTGAAAATTAGTAACATTTATTTTGAAAGTTCATGATGATTAAACATTTTAAATTATAAGTACTAAAATCTGAAGGCGAATGTCAAGACGCTGAAGAGAACAGCTCTGGATGTCTCCGCAGAGCAGGCTTTCTAGTTAACAATATAACTAGTTGGCTTCTTTCTCTTGTCATATCGAGTAAATTAAGCTTGTTTTTAAGAGAAGGGTGACATCTCTCAAAAAGTCATCAGAAAGTTAATTTTTTTGGTCATTTGGATGACCAGGGCAGATTTGTACTTTACATGGTCTTCAATTTTTCCTTTTGTGATTATGAGACTCAAAATAATCCTTTTCTACAGAAAGCACTCTGCCCATTTGCTAAGAGAAGGTTAAAGGTTTAGTGATGAAATTGAAATAGAAAAAAGTTTACAGTTCTACCTCAATAAAGGAAGATAGTTTAAAATTTGAATATTTTAACTTTGTATTTCAACCAGTAAAAAAATGGAATGTTTCTTGACAATCATTAAAAAATATGGCTGTTATCTTTTTATTATCTTAAAAAGAAAACACTGAGAAAAGTATTCTTCGACTTAGCTTGTTTTTGCATGTCAAATTTTGTAGATAAATGAACATGTCAAATACTTTGTAGTTTAGGAAATACAGTTTAGCCAAGTTGGTTCCAGTGATAAAATTAGAGATGAAAAGACACTTGAAATCTGTTTCCTGCCCTTTGCATGCCTATAACTCTTAGAGGAACTGAGTGTAGTAGTTAGAAATCTGGACTTTGCCTTTGATAAAAACTACCTGGGTTTGACTTCCAGATGCTCCATTTATAAGTGTGTAGCCTTTGGTAAATTAGTAACCTCCTCGACCTCACCATCTGTAAAATGTGCACATTGTTGTAAAGGTTAAATTGGATTCTGTATAAAAGGACATAACAAATAACTAGAACATTTATAGAATGTGCTCGATAAACATTAGTTATTATTTGCTATGGGATAGCATTTACCTTTAATTTAAAACATATAGCAATGATATGTATGATTGGCAAAATACTTGTTTCGAAAAGAAGTTTTAAAAACATATTCGTTGTACAGAATGAGGTAAAAATACAGCATATATCTGCAGAGTTGAATAATTCTGAAAGTTATCCTGAAATTCCCCGAAAGAGGCAAAGTTTTCTCTTGGAAAACTACTTTGAGTTTTAAACTGCATCTGGTTTGAATTAGCTTTGGAAATCACTGTTCTTTTTTTTTTTTTTTTTTGTAAAATAAGTGCTTGATAATCTCCACATAACCCTGATGATATTATTTTATTTATTTACTGCTTTCAGTTCTTAGTTATTAATATTCTCACCAACCTCAAAATTAAATCGATGTGATTGTTGCACCAATAAAAAGCTTCTTGTCATTCATAAGTGTCAGTAGTTTCTCCACACATGTTATTTCTTATCTAAAAGGACCTTAATATTTTAAATTCACTGACTCTTCTTTGTATTCCTTAGAGGCATTAATTGAGAGATCAGAGACAAAATTCAGCCGCCTATTGTTGAAGAAAAAGAGACAAATCCTTCAAAACAACAACAACAACAACAACAACAACAAAAATATCTTCACAAGTGCTCTCAAAATGGTCACGGATGAATCAGAGGAGAGTCTAGGATTCATGGGATCTTGAGAGGTTGGCAACACTAATCAGGCTGTAGGGTCATTTTACAGCTTTGTTTTAGCACTTTAGATATTTAATCTTCATATAAGATACTCTTGCAAATGGTGATTGTAGTTCTACAGCTTTCTATTTATTTAATAGCCAATTTCCTCATAGCTAAATAAATATGAAATCAGAGAAATTAAGAGGTGATGGGACTTTATTCAGTCACATCTTGCTATTCAGACGACTAAGGCTCAAGAAAAGGAAATGATGTAATTAACCCCAGCATTTAGGGTAATTTGATTTGAATGTTAAGGTTTGATTTCTGGTCTGAAATTTCTTCATTTTGATCAGATCCTCTCTTGCCATGACATCTCATGGGTCTGTATTGAGCAATTTGGCTGGTTCTATTTTCATGCTTAGCTTCCCCTTCTAGATATTTTTGCCCTTCCCTGAAATCATAGGCCTTTATAGCTTTATTTCAAGATAGATAGGAATAAATTTAAAAATATTTTCCTTTTAAGATATATATTTTTCAAAGTTCTAACAGAAAGTTTCTTTAACTTCTGGTTTGGCACGACACTTCTTCTGAAAATAATAATGTTTAATATTGAATTTATAAATGTCTACTACACATGAAGATACTCAATTTTGTAGGCCAGGCTCAGGTAGGAAAATGTGCAATTTGGATTTAAAAATATATATTGACACTTGACAAAAATGTTAAAAGGATAATCTGTGGTATAAATTGTTTTTTGAGAGAAATCGTTTTTAATTCGGTTTTAATTTTTATCAGCATTATTTAGCAACATTTATTGTTTCTTTTCTATTTGCTAAATTAATACAGATAACTGAAGAAAATTTAGAAAATATATAAAATTAACAGAAAAAAATCTATTTTATAGATTTAAATCACTTTAAATATTTTCATATATATTTTCCAATCTTTATAAGTATGTATGTAATTTTTTAACAATATTAATACATTGAACATGATTTTTCTTATTGAAATTTACTTTTATTATGTAAGTAATAGTTGAAAATTATGAGATGTAATGTTAAAATCTGAGAAGACTGGTAGCAACAACAATTTATAATTTGTTGTTGCCATTGGGAAGAATATATACCTTTCATGTGATTTTAAGTTTTGAAACTTCTCTCAATTTTTATCCTTTCTACTTTGTTCCTCACTCTTTGAGAAAGCTAAGTGAGTATAATGGCCAAATTGCCAAAGAAACTCAGCACTCTAGAAAGGATGTGCAGTATTTTGTTTCAAGAGGAGACTGGGATAATAATAAATAAGCTATATAATGAATTCAAGTTTTTGAGCAAATTTTCCCTATGGATAGACAAGTATTTGAAAGAAATAAAGAACATCAGACCAGTGCAGCAAGTAGAACTAAGAAAATATAAAGAAACATTGCAGAATGTGTACTGCTTATTCTAAGAGATAATTCAAAGCTAATACAGCAATGAATAGAGGTAAATATATGGTTTTGTAAACATTATTTAGAAAATAAAAAAGAATATTAATTATCTATACCTTCAAATAAAAAAGGTAGAAAAAGATCGACAGAATAAACATCAAAACATGTAACAAGGAAATAAAGATGTAATTAAAATGAAATGCAAGAAAGAGTTATGATTTATAGAACTGAAAGCTGTCATTTTTAAAGATTAGAAAGCCAGACATACACTTGAAAAAATGGATCATCAGTAAAAGAGTGTATATACAAACAAACAAAACACAGAATGAAATAGGCAAAAAAACTAAAGATATAAAAGATATATTGAAACTTATCAAATTATATTGTAAATAATAATTTCACAGTACATTAGGAAACCAAATTAAATGAATAAAACACCTAAAAATGTGAAGTTACAAAATTAGTAAAAGATGAAAAAAAACAACTTAAGATTAATAGCCACTATATAACTATAGTTATATTAATAACTATATTGTATTACTAATTGAAAGTTTTCTCTTAAAAAGTACCATACTAGAAAATTATTATAAAGTACAGCATGGAGAATATAGTCAATAATATTGTAATAACTACATATATCAGTTGGGTACTAGATATACATCATAGTGATTACTTCATAAGTTATATAAATGTCTAATCACTATATTGTACACATGAAACTAATATAATAGTGTTTGTAATCATAATTGAAAAATTAAAAAAATAATTCTATATGTAATTCCTACCACATATAGGGAAAAGTGCTAATTCCTAGTTTATATAAGCTAGACCAAAAATAGAAAAAAAGGAAAAATGCCAAACTATTATTATGAGACCACATTTTATTTCCCTTGGCTGCATTTCCTCAAGAAGATTTCTGCCTTTTAAAATTATTAAGGAACAAACGTATCCTAGTTCCATTTCTATTTCAATTGTTTATTTCCATTTCAATTTAAGTCTTCAAAATTTTATTTTGTGATACTGAGAATCGGAATCTCTTCTGCTTTTTACCTATCAAATTACAGCAGCTTATGAGCCAAATTTATAAAGGACTGAGTTAAAACAAAAGCATTTAATTTTATTCCACTACAAAAATTTTTCTATGAATGGAAAGTGGAATTTTATTCCACTACGAAAATTTTCCCTTATACAATTTTTTATCTAATGAAAAAATAGCATGTTCCTACAGTTACTCATAAAAACAGGCTTTGGGAGGTACAGTTTCTTCCTACTCTTTCTTTGTAGGAAAAAGAAAAATAATTTTCCCAGTGTAAAGAAAGAATGATGTATCTTTAATTTTAATTTGCATAGCAAATGTTTAGCTATTTAATTAATATAGTTGGAAGGGTTAATTTCGGAGTCATTTCTTCATATAGCATAACGGTTAATAGCTCGGGCTTTGCAGTTAAGAAGCCTGGATTTTATTACAGGTCCACCTTACAAGCTGTGTCACCTTTGTTAAGTTATGTAAACTCTCTAAAAGTGTAATATTTAAAGATTTTTTTAATGAAAATTAAATTAGATGCTAAATATGAAGAGATTTAGAGTAGCTGGCTCAATGGCAATTCTTTGTGCATCTTAGTTATTATCTGTGGTGTGATAGATTTTGATAGACTAGTTCGATTACAATTTAAAATAAAGCATCCTGAGCTAACATTTCAAGCAACATAATATAAGTAATGGACAAAAATGTCTTAAAATGATAAATGATCTTTCACCATCTTCCTGGGTCATTATTTTAACAAGCTCATTCAATGGTTATTTAAAATGATTATCTAAAGCTATACTGTCTAATACAGTTATTGAGCACTTGAAATGTTGCTAGTTGGAATTAAGATGTGCTATAAGTGTAAAATGGACACCAGATCTTGAAGACTTAGCATGAAAAAAGAAAAAGTAAAATATCTCATTAATAATTGTTATATTACATGTTAAGTTGATAATATTGATATATTGGGTTAAAAAAGTTTATTATAATATTTGTTTTTACTTTTTGTTTTAGTGTACCTATTGGAAAATTTTGAATTATATATGTGGCTGGTGTTTTATTTCTATTGGATGGTACTGACCTAAAGAATGTAGCTTTGTACAACCCACTATTTACTGTTAACTAAGGCCCGGACTCTGAAGTTACATGTTAACTGGTAGATTTAGTTCCAGGAGGGATGAAAATGATTTCTCTCTGGTAGAAAAGATAACTTCACAGGTTATGATTTTATTTTCCTAAAGGACAACAAGCAGTTTTGTTAAAAGAAAAAAAAAATAAGAATCTTACTACATTTAAAAAAAATGTGTACGAACATACCCAGAATCTCAAAATGGGCTTTCAACCAACTTTGGCATCTTCTTGATTCCCTCATTAATGAGTTAGTAAACCTTTTCAAGTATTCACTTTAGTGCATTTAATAATATGGCTTAGAAGAACTCATTTCCAACTAATAATGATAATATACATGAAAGAAAATCTTTTTTTTTTTAACTTTCTGAAACTTAGACAGGAAAAAAAGTTATGTTGTAGAACCTTTGAATTAGCTTGGCTTTTACTACCCTTCTTCAGTAAACTGGCTGCATCATATTTTTCTTAAAATTCAGGCATGACATAATTAAATATTGTTCTGAAAGTCACTTTATAATTCATAATTCACAAACAACTCACGAAGAAAAATATTACCAGAAGTTTATAGAATAACCTTTATCCACTGTCTACAAGGGTGTAAACACAGATATCATAAAGGTTTATGTTAATTAGACCATTTCTGTCATGCAGCTTTGAGCAGTTAATCATTAATGTTCTCAGCAAACCTTGACATTAAGCCTTTATTTGTCTGGTACAGATAAAAAGACATAGCAGTCATTTAAGTGTACTTTCCCTAAAAGCTTCATTTCTTCGCCCATGGGATGGTGTTTCCATTTAAATTTTAATATTCCTGACAGATACAAAACAGTGTAAGTATACACTAAGAGCACAATACTCCATAAAGGTATTCATTTAGAATTTAAAGTTAGTTTTCACCTACCATAAGCTAGAAAAGATAAATGGAATATGTACATATCCCATTACTCTTAAACTGCTATTAGATCGCTTTAGTTTCATTGGCTCCTAAGAGTGAGAATCAATAACTAAATTCTCTATGCCTTATGTAGCTCTCAGGTTATTTCAGTGAAGTTGTTCATTCAACAAATATTTAATAAACACTTACTATGCATCAGCTACTCTACTTGGCACTGAGACCCAACAGTGAACACATAGACAAAGTCCTTGCCTTCATGAAGCTTTCCTGTTAATAAGAGGACCCCAAAGCTAGAGAAGAATATATAAGGAGAGTAGCAGGAGATGAGCACAGAGAAGTAACCAGGACCAGATAGCAAAGGATCATATAGGTTATTGAAAGAACTTTGGCTTAAGATGTTAAGACACTGGAACAGAGGAATAACATAATAGGAACTGCATTTTATAAGAGTTAAACAACTCTGCTGTTTCATTGATAATAATAGACTGAGGTGGGTGGGGGTGAGCATCCAGGGGACCTCCGGATTGGAAGGTATTTCAATAATTCAGGCAAGAGAGGATGGAGATTTTGACTAGTGTAACTACAAGAAGTGATTAAATGTCGTTGGGTTCATGGTACAATGTGAAGGAAAAGGGGCAAGATTTGCTGATATAGGATATAAAATAAAGAATAAAAACAAAGATGATTCCAGTTTATTTTCATTTTTTATCTGAGGAAATGGAAGAATAGAGTTGCTCTTTAATAAGACAGGCAAGACTATGAGAGGCTTGGGGAAGATCATCAGCACTAAGTTTTGGATAAAGTTTGAGAGGACTGGTAAGGGTCGTGAGGTGAAGTCAAGTAAGTTGTCATACATAAGCCCCTAAGGGTCTGAAGTTCAGGAGAGATGCCAGGACTAGAAATATAAGGGAGTCTAAAGCATGTCGATGGCATTTAAAGCAACAAGAATGAGGGAGATCGCCAGTGGAGTGTGTATAGATAGGAAAGAGATGAGGGCCAAAAACTGAGTCCTGGAGCATTCCAACCTTTCTACTCATATGTCCTGAGTAAATTCACTTGTCTAATGTATTTAATCCAGGATTTGTTACATTTGTTTTTCTAAAGAATACATTTCTTTTTCATGGCTCACCTATTAAAATTCCAAAGAACCTGAGTTATGTAGAACATCCTTTGGAAAATGAGATAACTCATTGCCTCATCTTCCATTTAATGTTGCTTATGTAAACAGGGCTATTGAATTCTTATTTGACTTTATTCCAATTAGTTTTCATCACAAAATTGGAGAGAAGACAGGAAAATTCATTTGATAAAAATGTCACTGGCATGAGGTTCTAACTCCTTTTTGTTTTTTATTTAAAATGATAATGATCGAATCTTGATCAAAAATAAGAAATTTCAAGTCATTTATTTTCTTTCCCACAAGATTTTTAAACAAAATTTTAGAAAATTGTTTTAATATGTTCAAAGAAATACTTTTTCCCCTCTGGAACTATAAATTCTCCAAGCATCTGATGATTTTCACAAAGGACATGTTTTGTCTCTGTTAGTTGGAGATGTTCTCTCTTTTAATATATTACAGTGTTTCCAATAAGCTTTAAAAATGTATTGGAAAAAACTGAAAATAAAGACTAAGATTTTTGATTCAATATGCGGTAAACATACAAAACAAATTTTGATTGTTTTAGCTCATGTCACCTTGTAAATACAAACATAAAGTTCATACATATAATTCTTGAATTTTTTTGAGATATAAATACTATCCTAAGATCCCTGAAATAAAATTTACTTCTGGGAACAATTTAAACTTTAAGAAACAATGCTGAACCACAAATTAAACTTTCCTTTTTTTGCCTTTGGATAATACTGCCCCTCCCCCCTCCCCCGCCCCCGGAAAAGTGCCCTATTAGTATACTTAAACTTGGGTTGCTACATTGTTCTCTTTTTGAGGTCAAAATTTTTGACCTTTAACCAACTATATCCCTCCAAATAATATATTATTTGTCCTTTAATATATGTTATGTATGGGGGATTCCTCTTGTCACTATGAAGAATGAAAACAAATAAAATTTGCAATGCCTGCCTTGGAGAAGTTTGGCGGTCAAAATTAGTAAGCATTATTCTTATTCGCCTGCCTCTTCTCAGCTTAACCTGAGACTAGAGCATCATTTTAACTATGGGCATTAACAGAAAGTTCAAGTTTTATCGGCATATCTACTTGTAGTTGAAAGATGTTCCACAAACTAAATCAAACCCCTGATAACAGTATTCTTATCACTGTTACAACAAGAGAATTTCCATTTAGGCAACTTTAGTTTGAAAAGTTTGTTGTTTTAGAATTTGTTTGTGCCTCTGGGAGAGTGTGAATATTTCCCTAGAATCCAGGACAATGCCGAAATCCAAAATGTCAAAATGTTTTCTTAGGGAAATGCACACAAGATGAACATTCAGGAAAGATTTTTGGGAAGCCCTGTGTTGTTTTGGTCTGTCAGCTATCTAAATGAACAAAAGAGAAATGTGAGACTTGAATTTCCTGAGTCAACTTCTATAAAGGGTGGTGCTTACCTGATGTGTAACTTCTGGAACCAGAAACTTGACTGCAAAAGTTAGATATCATCTGCTCAGTCCTCTTATTTCATTATAAAGATATTCATCTAAAACTAAGCACGATAACAAAAACAGTCGAGCATAACCACAACTATGATATGCAATGAGAACTATATCATATTAGCCAAACACATTTTTTTGGTTATTTATCAGAAAGTATGCATATGCCACTGCAATCTGCAGCTCATTCGAGTGTTTTGGAATGTCATCCTGAATAAATGCTCTGAACATTAAATTTCTAATGAGGACTTCAGTTTCCTAGTTTGTAAAATTGTAATAATAATAATTATGATGGTAATAATAATCATGATGGTAATAGTAATACCTAACTAAACATCACATGCTCTGTAAAGAATTGAGTGAAGTTATGTCTGTGAAAATTATTTCACGCTGCTGAGTTTGATTTGTAAAGGACAGTTGAAGGATATAAAAATCAGACTCCTAAATACATTGTGTCACATATTTAAAATCTTATCCATCATTGACAGTAGGATGGAAGTGCTGAGGAGTGTTACAATGGACCATTTTATGTTCAATTGTACAGAAAGAGAAAAAAGGAAGATGATGCTTCCTTCCCCACTGTAAATCTCTTAGCTGCAGGGCAGGCTTTTGTTGAGTAGAGCAAAGAAATTTTGAAGTTAAAGTTTTAATTTAGAATGAGTGAGGCTTTCTTTTTCTTTCCTCCTTCCTTCTTCCCTCTCACCTCCCTCCCTCCCTCCCTCCCTCCCTTCCTTCCTTCCTTCCTTCCTTCCTTCTTCTTTCCTCATTCACGTTGTTGTATATACCAATACTTTGTTCATTTTCTTTTCTGTATAGTAATCCATTGTGTAAATATACCATACTTTTTTTCTCCAGTCTATTTATTGGAATTGGATTTGTTTCTGGTTTGAAGGTTACCACACATAATTCTATGATTAATATTCCTGTACATACTTTACAGTACATGTGTACATATCTTAGCTAAATATACTTAAGAATGGAATTCTGTATCATAAGCTATATACACACATTTGATTTTCATAAATTGCCAATGGTTTTCAAGTTACTTGTCCCAATTTATGCTCCTTCAAGCGGTGTATAGGAGTTCTAATTGCTTCATACCTTTATCAGTGCTTTTTGTTTCTATCTTTGTATTTTTTTTTATTTTAGCCATTCTGGTAGGTGTGCAATAGTATTCCATTGTGTAGCTCATTGCCTTTCCCTGATGACTTATGAAGGTGAGCACATTTTCGTAAGTTTGGTCATTTAGATATCCTTTTTTGTATGTAAAATCTGATATTTTTTATTAGATTGCTTGCCTATTCCTTATTTATTTGCATGAGTTCATAATATATTATTAATACATACCTTTTTCCCCCTCTGGTTATATGACTAGCAAATATTTTCTCTGAGCTCTGTGGCTGTCTTTTCACTTTCTTAATGATATCTTTTGAGGATTAGAAGATTGGATTTTTAATGCTTAAGTAGAACATTTGATAATTTTTTCTACGTGGATACTGCTTTCTGGGGGGGGAGGGAGGGTCCTAAGATCTCATTAATTTCCCAAATTTATTCTAGAAGCTTGATTTTTTCTTTCATATTAAATCTATAATCCATGTACATTGATTTCTTTATGCATGATGTGAGGTCAGACTCATGTATTTTTTATTCTAGCTTGAACTTTTCATGGTTGAATGTGAGTTTAAATTACAGAAATGACACCGCTAGTACAAGTGAAATTGTTAAAAAGCTATGAGATCTGTCAAAGATGTCCTCAAGCTGAGGGAAGAAAGACAACACAGCACATTTGAAAGTCATTGTTGGAGAAAATGTAAAGCCATTTTATTTGAACCTCATTTTATGTAGTATATTAAATATTTGTAAAAAGAAAAAAAGGAAACTGTGACTTTTGATTAAAACATTATTATTTTTAGAAGCCTGTGATATGAAGGTAGATTTTCTTTTGAAATAAATTGAAGAAGATGCTTCCCAGTGACTGCTAGGAAGGATAAGGCTCTGGCAGAGGCTGGAGGCCCTGAATTCATAGTGCTACTGTCAACAGTAGTTTATGATGTTCTGTAAGTACTTTAAGAAACTTGGTGATGGGTTATCATGTTATTTCCTTTGTAGTTGTAGTCTGTGGTCAGCTACTAGATAGTAGCATTTAGCCCCTGATTACTAAGCTCAAGTACAATATCATCTATAGAGGAGAAAATCCTGCTTTTGCTGTAGCAACCAAGAATTTCTCATATGTACAACAGGATCTTTGCAATTTGAAATGACCGTGCTGTAAATATTTTAAGGGTAAGTCTACATCCTAAGTCATTAGTGGAGTGACTTCATAACTATCACTTGTAAATATAAAATTAATTTCTGTCCATTTGAAGGCAGTTTCTGGTCATCTCTTTATTTATTCATTTGTAATTTCGTCCTCTTAGAGAGCTGTCTGCTGAAGGCTCACTTTCTGGATTCCCCTTATTTACACAAATCTGTAGACTAATCTTATTAAACACTCTCTCACACACACACACACACACACACACACACACACACACAAACATCTTTAGTCAATTCAACTTGGCTAGTCCTTGGACATTGTATATATTCATTTGAATGAATCATTTTTGAATTCTTATTTGTGAAATATACCAATACTGTCATGTGCTATGTTACAAGTGTCTTACAAATACAAATTTTTGGTGTTTCATAACAACTCTATGAGGTTGATACTATAATTATGGTCATTTTACAGATGAGAAAATTTGAGCCACAGAAAATTAAGTAACTTTTCTTTAATCTTGTGAAGCCATATCTCTATATTATTGTTAATAATAATAATCAATAACAAGTGAATCCAGAAGACGTAAGGGGCTTTGCTAGCAATTTATATACGCTATTACATTTAAATCTCCTAAAATCTGAGAAAGACTGGTTCAGACTACTTAAGTAAACATCTAAGATTATACAGTTATAGATAGTTTGGTTAGGATTTGAATCTATTTTGGCCAAACCCAAAGCCCAAAATCTATCCATTATATTAATCTGCCCTTCTACCCTCTTCCCATAGATGACATTTACTAGTGAATAAAGACAGGTAAGGGCAGTTATAAGACATATTGTGACTCAGATCCTCCTGTCTGTGTCAAAGTATAGTACACATTATTCTCATCTTACAGGTGGAGAACTGAGGAAGAGTTTGGTTAAACAATCTGCCCAGGATTGCAAGATAAACTGGGATTTGAAGCCAGGCTTCCTGCCTTCTAATATCATTATACTGCCTCCTGGTTCTCCAGAAGTGGACACTTAGGGATTCTAGTGAAACCAGAGGTGATCCCAAAAATGGAGATAAGAATGTGGGCAAGTGAGACAGAAAAAGAAAGAAAGTCAAAAAAGTGCAAATACCACTGGGGTAACTGGAGTTTAACTCCCATGGGGAGCCCCTGGAGAACACTGCAAAACAATCCCCTCAGTTATTGCTTGAGAACTGTTGCTGGGCAATGTTAAAACCTCGGCACTTCTGACTTTCTGTAGGCAGCACTAGCAGCCAGAGAAAGCTCTCGGGCAAGGAAAGAAAGTTAGGCATCAATGCTCTGGAATGATAAAGACTAAGGGGATGTGGGTGGCACCAACAGTGTCTGCCAAACCTAGAACTGGGACGTCATTACTGGTACTTTTCCAGAATATCACTGAAACCAAGAAAAAATAATAATTATCTGATCAAGAGACTGGTTTCTTTCCAACTCCACTAAAAATGGTGTAAGTGCCGTGCAAATACTTTATTTGCAGTTCTCACAACAGTAGAGTTTCTATAGAATAAAGTACATATTATTGAAAACATTTGAATAGTAATCTGAACAAGTTAATATAAGTGTTCAATAATGAATCTTAAAATTTTTGTCCACCTGTTCTTGCGTGTCTCGGAAAACTTTTACACTCTTCATAAATGCTCTATACACATCTCCTTTCCTCCTGTGTCTCTTAAAGAAGATGGTACAAAGGAAGTTAGTGAAAGCAAACACGTATTAACTTTAATTGTTGCTTATCTTTTTAAAATTGCTATTTAATAATCTTTACTTTAAAAGCTTGCTCTGAAGCCAGATAGAAAAAGTTTAAAATCATATGATATCACTTATATGTGGGATATAAACTTAAAAGCAATAAATGAATAGGACAAACAAACAGAGACTCATGGACATGGACTACAGACTAGTGGTTACCATGGGGTAGGGAGTGGGGGAGGAAAGGAGAGGTAGACGGTTAAAAGGAGTCAAATATAGAGGGTTAGGGGGAAGGTAAAGTGGGTAAAGGGGATCAAATATATGGTAGCTGAAGGAAACGACTTTGGGTGGTAAACACACAATAGAATATACAGATATCAAATTATAATGTACACCTGAAAATTATATAATTGTATTAACCAATGTAACCCCAATAAACTTAATTAAAAAAGCTTGCTCTGTATGCCAAATGCCAATCTTGGTCTGCTTGGACATACAAGGCTAGAAAGTAACCTTGTTAGTCCAGGGTAGCATTTGAACCATGGTAAAAGTATGTTTTTCAATATATTTTTACGAATGTACAACAGAGTCTCTTTGTTAGGCTTTCTTACTGAAGTGCAGTTCACTCAAAATGGGCTGCTCCAAATGAGGCTGGAGTAAATTTGGAGAAAATTCCTCACAATATTAAAGCTTTCATCCACCATACCAAGTATCTTTGTAATGAGAAAAGAAAATTCAGGATCTTCCAGTCAAGATGGCAGAGTAAGTAAAGGCTGTGCTTTCCTCTTCTCATGGCTACTACTAAACTACAGATCATCCATCATTGACAATCGTCTAGAGACTAGCTGAATAGAAGTCCTCTAACTAAGGACATATAGAAGACAACTTGAGACTTGTAGGAGGGGCAGAGACGCTAAATGGGCTGGTCCCACACTCACATGTAATAATTAAAAATCAAGAGAGGTATTGTGGCTGTAGAGGTACCCCAAGGAACAAGGGGTTCTATCCCCACTCGAGCTCCCCAGCCTAGGGTTCCAGTTCTGGGAAGAAAAGTCTTCACAACTTCCATCTGTGAAAACCATTGGAGATTGTGGTTGAGTGAGATGGAGGGCAGCTGGGGTCCCAGGAATCCTCTTAAAGGGCTTGCACGTGAATTTACTTGCTGATGAACTCACTCACTCTGATCTCCAGAGCTGGGGCAGCAGCTTGAAAGGTGCCAGGAACATACAGGGAGGAAATGAGATGTCTGGCTTTGGGGCAATAACTTAGATATCTGGCTTCAATGGCTTTCTCCCAAGGCAAAAGTGCTGGCAGAATCCATCATTTCTTTGTTGAGCCCTCCCCCGCCTGAATGCAGACACAGGTGGCTGCTGATTCTGAGTCTTCATCAACCTGGGTAACACAGACCCCCCACACACCCACCCAACTTTTGGGCTCACCCAAGCTGCTTCCAATGCCTTTTTCATTCAAATAGCCTGTCTTGGCTCATGCTGCAGACTTTCCTAACATTTCTCAAATGTTCACAAAAGCCAAACAAGCAGCATTTGGCCTCTGCATGCCCTGTATTTCTTGCCGAACAGCTCTAAGCCTGTCACTAGCAACAGCTGGCCTCGTTTTGTGGCTTGGCCTCTTGAAGCACCTAAAAGCCCAGTCAGTGCAGGTGGCGGCTCATGCCAGGTGGCCCTAGTCAGGGCACAGGTGGCAGTTGAACTTGACTTGAAGCAGGGCCCCTCCCAGAAGGCCCCGGGCTGGTATGTCCAAACCAGAATACTACCCAGGGCCAGGTCCAAGGATGACACATCCAAAGGGCAGACAGGGCAGGCACAAGAGCCCTGCTAAAGCGAATCTTGATCTGTAGGGTCAGCCCCTGTACAACAACCCCTCCACTGTAGTCACCAGCCAGTCTTCACAACCTATCAGCCCAAGGGTCAATCCCTCCTACTAACATGCAAATCTCAACCACAACAGGAGGGCACACACAACCCACACAAAGACGCACTACTCAGGTGACCTGGGAGATTGCACCACTGTGCCCCAGAGGATATCTACTACAGAAGACCACCTAATACCCAATATATAGAAACAAACATAGCGAGGTAGCCAAAATGGGGAGACAAAAAATATGTCCCGAATAAAAGAACAGAACAAAGCTCCAGAAAAAGAAGTAAACAAAATGGAGACAAGCAATCTACCCAATGGAAAGTTCGAAAAACTGGCTATAAGGATACTCAATGAATTTAAGGGAAAAGTAGACGAACTCAGTGATAACTTTAACAAAGAGATAGAAAACATAAAAATGGAGAGAGAAAACATA
Source organism: Pteropus medius (assembly GCF_902729225.1). Classification (NCBI taxonomy): domain Eukaryota; kingdom Metazoa; phylum Chordata; class Mammalia; order Chiroptera; family Pteropodidae; genus Pteropus; species Pteropus medius. The sequence goes on along the minus strand of NW_024342467.1, from coordinate 3,265,144 downwards.
AAAAAGAACCAGTGAGAAATGAAGACTACAATAACTGAAATGAAAAATACATTATAGAGAATCAACAGTAGATCAGACAAAATAGAAGATCAAATCAGTGATTTAGAAGATAAGGTAGCAGAAAACACCCAATCAGAATAGCGACAAGAAAAAAGAATCCCCCCAAATGAGGATAGTTTAAGAGGCCTCTGGGACAACATCGAGCTTACCAACATTCTCATACCAGGGATGCCTGGAGGAGAAGAGAAAGGAATTGAAAACCTATTTGAAGAAATAATGATAGAAAACTTTACTAACCTAGCAAAGAAAATACACATACAAGCCCAGAAAGCAGAAAGAGTCCCAAACAAGATGAACCCAAAGAGGCTCACAGCAAGACACACCATCATTAAAATGCTAAAGGTTAAAGGCAAAGAGGAAATTTTAAAAGCAGCAAGAGAAAAGCAGTTACCTGCGACAGAGCTCCCATAAAACTTTTGATTTCTTAACAAAAACGTTGCTGGCCAGAAGTTAAATCGGGCTCACTCCTTAGTGAATGACTGTAGGTCTTGCCACAAGCCAATAGGAAGATATTAAGTCCCAAAAAAGGAAACTCTAATACAGGATTTTTTACTCCTTAAATACAATGTAAGGCCAAGTTAGTTTCAAGAGTCTTCAGTTAAGGTTCAATTTGTAACTATACTGACACCTGGTGGTTGTACAATTTATATCACGCTGTGTCCAATTCAAATAGAAAAAAATTAATTCAACTAAAATGTCCTCATTTCCTTGAACTTTTTTCACCCAAATCTTGTAATTCTACCTGTAACTAGGGAAATATTTAACTAAACTAATGACATCTGATATTTAATTGACCTCCCCTTATCTCCAAAAGGTAACGTATTTTATTTACCATAAATAGAAGTGATTAGATGCCCTGAACAAGTAAAGAAGATTATGGACTGAGGCTTTCTGTATTTTGCCTTTTATCCTAATAGCTCATAAGAGTTAATACTCACTAAATACCTTGATATTTTAGACCCTGTTGTAAGCACTTTGTATATAAGTGTCTCTTTCATTACCTAAAATAATCATATAAGTAGTATTGCTATGCCATGTTATCAATAAGGAAAGAGGTTTAATAACTTGTCCAAAATTATTAGAGTAAGAGAAAAGGGATCATCTGATTCCAGAGGCCACACTCTTAACCAATTTCTTATATTTTCCCATTATAATAAATTTATTCTTTTTTCTAGCTTTTCTTTTTGGTATTATCATTCCTATTGCTTTTCTCTTTACTTAGCAAGAGGCATATTTATGTGTTGAATTATGGGTCTAAGCATAGGATATATTCATTCAGAATTGCATAACAAATCTCCATTTTATATTTAAAAATGATAAATTTTTAGCCTGAATTCTTTAAATATACCTCTAACTTATCTCCCTCCATTCTTAATATTATTTTAATGCAGCATATCATTTTATCAGTAATTATTTTAAAATTTCCCCCTAAAAGATAAAAACACTTTTATTTTTAAACCATAAGCACAGCACCACTGTGACATCTAAAACAAATGAACATCAATTCATTGACATTCAGTATCCAGGCAAAATTTAAGTTTCCAGCTATTTGATAAATGTCATAAATAATTTTGTTCTTTTTTTTAATTTACAGTTTGATTTGGGCGAGTTATTTACTTTCATTTGTTCAAAATCTTCTACGACTTGAATATGAACTTCTCTTTTCCTCATATTTTTCTAATAGGGTACAAAAGTTTCTGAAAAAGATTTCTAATGGCTAGAGTCTTTTGACTGTTTTAACTATTATTTTATTTAAAAGGAAAGTTTGCCACTGGGTGGCAGTGCATTACTTATAATTTTATCCCAGTTTATAAGGTGAGACATGAAGATAAATTTGCCTGTATTGGTTCTTCTAGTGTTTGATTTTATTGTATTTTTTCCTCATGGAAATGATAGTAGAGTTGAGCTTACTCAATTTCTTACAGTTTTGGAAATAAAATTAATCTATCTTTATGCTCTCTGATCTCTCTCTCTCTCTCTCTCTCTCTCTCCCTTTCTCTCTCTCCGCCCCCCTCACCCCTCATAGAATTCATGTGATTTTTTTTCTCAAAAGCCTATGCTCAAGTGTCTATTAATGGTGAGTTCACTAATATTTAGTTGATTGGAATGTCAAAATACATATAACATAGTCCCAGATTTTAAGAAAATTATAAATAATTGTCTAGAAAACATACAAATCTATAAGAATACATCACAAAACGAGGTACTGAATGCCAAGTGATCAGTCCTGACAATTTCTTTCATGAGAAATTAAAGATCCCTGAAGTTCAAAAACATCTCTGAAGATTTCTTAAAGCAAATGAGATCAATTCTGATCCTTGACAATAGCGGAGTTCTTAACAAAAAGGAGGAGGGAAGGTGGTTTTGCTGGGTGAACAGCATAAAAATATCAGAATTCTTTTTAACACTTTCATGACTGCCTTTCCAGAATTTTATTATAGGGAAATATTATTTCATGGTAAAATGACTCAAGTTCTACATAGAACCATCCAAAAATCTACCCTCGGGTGATTTGACGAAGTATCTATGAGATAAGCAAGGATCTGATACTCAGTTTCCACAAATTTGGGAAGGTAATGTCTTATGGCAAATAAAAACCTCAACACTCTGAATTTTATATTTTCAGGTAATAAGGGATATGTACACTTTTGAAAAAGCTACTTGAATAACATATTTATACAAATAAATTAACTTAAAATTCATTGTAGCAACAATCTTATCATATGACCAGTAACTGTAGTTTGTAACACTCTATAAATTAATAATGAAGTAAAATCTGTTTTAAATTATGCCCAGAATAAGAAAAAAAGAACAAGAAAGTTTCTTTACTTGAACAGAAGGAATAACAGATGCCATAATGTAGCTAAAAAGCTTAGTTTCTATTTTATGTCCTTTTTTATGAAAGGGAACCATTTGCAAACTGAAAATAACAAAGATGATTACAAATGAATTGAAGCTTGAGATAAATGAGGAGATAATAAAACAACAGTTATTTTACATGAATTTAGTTCCATAAAACCGTATGAATTACATTTCAGAACAATGAGAAGACTGGCAGTGGGAAATGAGGTGGTACCTTCTAAAAACTTGTTGAAATGACAAAGCTGTAATATCTGGTAGCACATAATTGCTTTTCCTTTATGTAATTTTATGATGAAAATTATTACAGAAACTTTAACATTACATTGCACTTGGGAATACTGGTAGAACTACAGAAATTCTTATAAAACTTTTGAAAAGCAAAAACAAAATCTATTAATGATTTTAAGATGATTTAAAGAAAAAAATGGTTATTTTATTATACTATTATGAAACTAGGTGTTGAAAAACTTATAGTAGACCATATGGGGAAGTAAGATTTTTTAAAAGGGATATAAGCATAGAATAATTTAGAGATTTGTGAATTATTTCTTAGTCGACTTTCTAGGAACATAGAGGAAAAAGGTCACAGGATATCATAGGTCATAGGTTGAACGTCATTTTTGTCATGACTTTTAGAATCCAAAGTTGCTGTAAAGAATAATGGAAACAAACAAACAAACAGAGAAGATATTGGCTTTGGAGACAGAAGACTCAGATTTGAGTTCCAATTATACCACAGTGTAGCTGAGTGACGTTAGCCATGGATAATGACCTTTCCAAATCTGACTTTTCAACTGTAAAGTTGAGATAATTCTACTGCCTGCTTTATGAAATGTTCTGACAATGGGATACATACATACATGTGTGTGAAAATATTTTATAAAGTAAAAAAAAAGATCACACATACATGAACACACACACATCTAGTTTCTTTTTTCATTCTGGCAACTTCTAATCCACTGTAATTACAATTTATTTACAATTAAAATAACTACACATCTTTTTGTTTTGCTTAAGAGCCAATGGGAATTTCACAGATTCAAATACATATCCTGAGATGTGAAATATTGCAAAAAATATTTTTCTTCCCCAAAGCAAGACTATTCAAGATCTGTAAACAGGAGAAACCATTAAAATATAGCAACAAATGTCAAAGTTTTTCCCTAGATCTGTAAGTCATTTGCTGCTGTCAAGCTCCAGACAAGATTCCCAGTTGGAGGGAATTCAGACACCAGTTAAGAGGTTAAGACAACAGTTAAATGTTTTCCTGCTGGGTCTTCATTGTCAGCAACCTCCCTCAATTCTCTTTGGGCATGAGTTTAACACTGCATGGGGTTGAAAAATATGTCTTCATCTCATAAAGAATGGATTGTGTGTATATGCATATATACAGCTCTATTTGCACTTTAGCATTCTCCAAGCTAAACTTGTAATAAATCAAAAGCAAAATAAGACACCACCCTGTATATCTGGGCACATTGCCTTGACACACTCTTTCAACACATAATTTGCATTTTAATAATAATTACACTAATGACTCTTTGAAAAAGTTTCCAAAAAAATTTCAAAATTTTTTTGAAAATAGCCATATTATTTTATTGTTCCAAATAGCCATATTATTTTATTGTTCCAAGTCTTAGACTAAATCAATATGATTTTCCTCATCCCTAAACCAGAGAATTCTGTTAGCTGGGGAGACATAACAGAACTACATTGGTCAGCCAAATGAAGTCTTTGTATTTTATTATGATTTCTAACACAACTGCTGCTCCAATGAAAGTACTAGTTATATAAATGTGCTACCATCTTAATATTTTTAAGTACACAAGCCCTAGGAAACGAGATAGCCTAGCTATTCAACATAAAAATGAGTGTGTCACATGTCCTGGGGTGGAAGAAGGGCAGGACATTTCCAGAGAGAGACACATAAAATACATATAAAGTAAATAAAACTACATGTGAAGAAAATAAAAGTATTTTACGTTGGTCCTCCTTTTTTATTGATTCTTTTTGAGGCAGAGAAGTTTCCTGAATGGTTGTCGGAATTTAGAACTACTCAAGATTATTATAACAGAATGGCCAGAGGGATGAGCTGTCATTATGTCCTTCACCACAAAGAAGCGCTGACTTCTGCAAGGAATAGTGAATGTCGTTATTTGTTGTGAAGGTGGCAAAATAAGAAATAAAGAAGAAAAAGAATGTTACCATTGTTCTTAAGGCGTTTATATGGACATCTGTGCTGGTATTTCTAAAACCAAATCCGTTTTGCATACTAAGTATGTGCTTCTAGAGGGAAATGAGTAACATAAAAGTTCACATTGCAAATATGGCTAGAGGAAATACAAGTGTCAAGGTGACAAGAAGCACTTCGTTAATGGGCCTTATCTTGATTTTAGTCATTAGCATGGCATTTCTGAGGACATCATCTTCTTCGTTTTTAGGGTAATCTACGTAGAGACACAGAGCTGCAGTGCTCACGGAGGCCAGCAGGCTTCCCAGAAGCATCCAAGGCATTAACGCTGAGATCCTGTATTTCGGTCAAAGAAAATAGGACTGGGTGAAGCCTGAAATCTTGAGACAATAAAATACAGAAAGGCAGGTGGCAAACCAGAGACTGATAGAACTAAAAAAATCATCCAGAGGAATATCATTGCTGCATCATAAATTTTTGTCAGATAAAAGACTGGAAAAAACACAGAGAAAAAGCTTTGTACCATGAATACCACCTGCAGACAAAATCTAGACATCCCGATACATATTAAAGGGAGTTGTATTGGCGTTAGCCTTCTGTTTTTGATCAATTCATTCCAGTCGATGATTATAAGAAATCCATTTACTGTAATCCGTGTAATAAATTCTGCTGACATGATGGTAGCATGAGGAACAGCTGATAAAGAGAGGTTATATTTCCTACCACAAAGCTTAGAATTTCCTTGTGGATGGTGTTAAATACTTCCTCCAGATGATTTTGCAGATAGGAACATGTACTGAGAAATTTGATCTTTTGCAAAGTCTTGGATCATAAATAGAGTCTTACACTAGATTTTTCCCCTAAGGAAGAAAATCGGAGGTACTACTTTTCTAATCTGGTGTCCTTCAAATGAAACTGTGGGAATGCAAAGCCAAAGATTTGAATGATGGTTAGGTCTTCCAATTACATCCTAAGAAAACTTGCCTCATTGGCATTATTCAGTTCACTCTCTTATTCAGTTTTGCCAAAAATCTGATTATAAATCTGTATTAGGTTACTACTATTTCCTTTTTCTTTTTTTTTCTAATGGCAAAAGTCACATCCTTGCGACAGACAACTATGTTCTATTGTTGCCACAAATATCCAACCTCAGCTGTGGCTCTTTCCTCAGTACACTTCTTTCCTGATAATAATTCCAAGATACTTTAAAAATATCTTCCCTTCCTTCTTTATTACCACCCTCCCACCCCGAAGCCCCATTGAAGTCAATTTCTTTAGACTTGAACGTCATTTCCTGTGAACTAACTTTGTATAACCTTTATTCTCTAAGTGATCTCATATTTCCAAAGCCTTCTTGGTAGAATTCTGACCTGAGGGTCAGGAAATCACAGTGATAAAAGCAGTGCATAATTAATCCACATGTTTACATCATCGCTTCAAAAGGTGGGTGGTAAAGAAACTTCTAACCACCAGCAGAGGGCATAATTACCTATGTGTTAAAACGAGCTTCCTTTATTACAGAGAAATGTTCTCATAACCTTGCTGAACTTTAGTTACATCACAGGTAAATGTAAATAAATTGTTACTACTTCATAAATTAGATATGGTGCTCAAAGTGCTTAACTCAATGGTTAGGTTGCACTAAGCACTCAACAAATGTTGACTACTCTTATAACTATTAAATGTATGTCTTCATACTGTGTGTACCCCAGCAAGTAAGTAATGATTCTACTTAGACATATCTTCAATAGACTGTTGCAGTATTTTGAATAAGAAATAAGATTGTAAGAGTATTGAAAATAGAAAAAGCAAAGAACTAGATTTGCCATCCACTGTCCACACCATTCATAGTTTTTAAAGCCTCCAGCGTCATCTACAATCACTAGGCCATGAAAGCCAATGTCAGTGCTACCTGTGTGGCATTCCCCTGCCAGCTTCATCACCCTCCCACTCATCTTTTGCACATCACAGGTATCTAAATGCACGAGATTTATCCCATTTCCATCGCTTCTAAAATACTAGTTTTTTGACCTGCACATCAATTTTGCCTTTGGCTTCTGGAATTGTCACCTCTTTTGTGTATAACACATGACTTTGCCCAGTAAATGGACTTTGCTCCATGGCTTCTAAGAGACTATTTCCGTTCTAGGTACTGGTGAAGAAGCTTTGTCTCAATTCTAAATGCCATAAGCCAGTGCCATGACTCTGAGTGAGGGGAAAGAAAATGAGATTTGTACAGTTTATAGTTTAGTGTCTCAAGTTACCTCTCTGAGACTGAGTTATATATATTGAACGATGACATTTAAAAGGATCTGATAACTGAGTTTCCAAATACTGTAGACCTCTACAGAATCTGATTCTTAAAATAAAATTCAATTAGTCATAGTGTTCATTTTCCAAAAATTCTGTTTTAATAAATATTTTGTCATGATTGTGTTTCTCTGAATGAGCTTGTTGAATTAAAGATGCTTGAACAAATAATAGACAATAATTTGGCATACACATAACCAGCAAGATTATATTTACATGACAAATTTAATTGTGTAATGATAGACTAAAAATATTAAAAAGTATAATGACAATCATTTTTTTGTATTATCATAGATACTTATTGTTTTTTGCCTATGGTCTTGCAAAGGATGTATGAATATGCCCAAAATATATTCTGTTCTAGTGCAGCAATATGGATCTTTTTATATTTCAAATATTTTCACCATGATAACCAGTATTTGGGGAGACACATTCATATTATCTTCTTCATTCTCCATTATTCCTTTGCTACGGTCCTTTCTCTCAATTTTCCATGGTAAACTAGGGTAATAAACAATTGACCAATATATAAAAACTCTTGATGGCCAAAAAATTTTTTAATTGATTATAATCTAGATTAATTTCTCTGACCATTATATTTAATAAAAAACACTTCTCCTTATAAAATTGCATATTTATAACAGCTACCTCAGAAGGTGCATATGCTGTGGATACATAAAACATTAAGAAAATATAAAATCATATAAAACATTTTATAAGCAGTTATTTTGAATATCATTTGTTAGATAAAAGCAATTTATAAGCTGGAATCTATTCCCATCAAGTGTCCAAGAGCTTTAAAATTTTTTTGTTGAGTTAGTTTTAAACAACCTTGCATTTGTCACATTCATACAGGTGCTACTGGCAGCATGGTCCATGGATTATATGATTCTGCTATGAAATTTGTATTTATTCAGAACTGATTTCATTCTGAAATCCTGCATTCCAGCTCTCCTTTGCCCTCCCTTAGCACATCAATTAATTGAAGAGAAAGCCTGACCTTTCTAAGAACTATTCTAAAGGTGTTCATCTGCAATTCAGCTGGTTCATATTTGCATTTGTGATTTTCCTGTCATATATGAACTGTTTTGCATTTGCCTTTATTGAATCCCATTTTGAAAAAGGAATTTTAGTGAAGAGCACTTTCTCAGAGCTGGGAAAAGTTAACGGAGAGTGAGACAGTCTTGAAATTAACAATTCATAGGTTTGTTTAGAGATCTGGGAAAGGCAATTGTCAAAGGGAGAGATGATTTACAAATTAAATACTCTCTGAAAGCTTTACTAAAAATTAATTTCTTTTTAAAAAGAAATAACAGTTATCTACTAAGAGACATTGGATATTTATGATTCCATAAGCAAATTTCAGTTTAGTCATCTTTCAACCAATATATATTCTTCTAAATGCTCACATGAACTGAAAAGTAGCATACCCCCAGTGGTTTCTTGTTTGTTTTGTTTTTGCTTTGAACGATGTGGTTAGAGTTGCCTGATTCTAAGATGATGTTCATAAATTGCTCCAAAAATTAGAATGAGCTTTAAATATTGATATTATGACCAGGTGTTTTCCATGCATGGAGGTTAGCTTATTTGTCATTGGTTATAACTGTACAAATGGCTGAATTTTTAAAAGAAGCACACTGAATTGCTACTACTTTCTAGTGCTTCAGTACTTTATAAATCACAAAGAAGACTGAAGCTTGTTTTCCTTGTTTCTGCTGAAAATATTTTTTATTGCAATTTTTCCACTACTCTTGCTTTGGTATTGAAGTTTTGAAAAGAATTGACTCTAAAGACTGAATCTTTTATTGGTCCAAATTAATCCATCAGAATAGCTTATTTCTGTGATGAAAAAGCTCAAAATATTTGTTGGCTTTCTGTAAAGAGTTGACTCAAAAGTTTACTTATAATCTGTTTTGTCATTATATGGTTATAGGAGGTGAAAGAGATCCTGAAGCAGCTGAGTTGCCTTTGCTTGAGTTATGTCTTATCTAGGACAGATAAAGAACAGGATTTAATGAACCATCGATTAATATATTGGATTAATGTCCTGCTTACAAGCCACTCTTCTCAACTCCCCCAAACCCAGTTGATATCATAATGTTTATTATAATTCTACTTTGAAGGCCTTCCTATGTGCATATTTTAATTTGTATCTCAGAAAATCAGTGAATGGGAGGAGAGAGAAGAGCTGTTTCTCAGAGATTTTTTAATTAAGGACTTCATTATCTCCTTATAATATCACTAAAATTCAAATTTCATTATTCTATGAGACAGTTTAAACCAACAGGAAATTAAGGATGCAATACTTTGAAAATTACATAAAGATGCAAAATATAAATTATTGCTATGAGCTAGCTGAATATGACAGACGTGTATCTAAGATAACAGAAGAGAAGCAAATTTGGGGAAAGAACATTTTAATTTTTTCATTGTGATTGAGTAAATGTTAAATAATATAACAGAAGTAGATGAAAGACAAAAGGCTTAGTCCAAGAGTCAGAAGTATTTAGAATGATGTACTAACAAAGATAAAACATGCATCCTATTACATCTCCACAATGAATTGGACTGTAGCACCTTAGATGGATAGCATCCCTAAGTACAATGTATGTAATCAGAAAAAGTAGCTGACAGCAGAAAACGTGGTAATTAGTATAAGTGTACTCCCCCAATACAGACTTCATAAAATAATTTGTAGAAGAATAAGTAAATGGGGAATAATGAAATGATACATCCTCTACCCACATATCGAGTGTGAAAATCTCACTTAACTTTTAAAATTTTTCTGGTGTTTGTTGAAGACTTAACTCTTTTGTAGAGATTGGAAATTGTAGTCTTGAGATATTAGATGACTTGCCTACATTTAACTAGACAATTCATGACAAAAGTAGAATAAGTTTTGATCTCCATATATACAAACTGATACTTTTCGGGTACACAGTCACATTTTCTCCATAGTTGAGCTACTTCATATTTTGAAATATAAAAAAGTATGTAACTCCAAATCAGGGTTCAAAATATACATAATAACAATAAAAAAAAATCTTGAAAGGCTGCTATTATCTAGCCCGTTTTGAAGACCAAATTGTTTTAATAAATTTAAGTAAACATAAAATGTTTAGATATTTTCATAGTCATCTGTTTCTTCTTCAATGTGGCTTTTTTTTTTTTCCCACTATCCATTCCTTATATGAAGTGAATATATTCCAACATAAGACCCTGCTGTACCTTTAAATTTCTAGAGATGCCCTGGACTTGAAATAAAAAGAGAAAAATTTGTTGGAGAATGGTATATTTTTTACTGTTTTCCTAATCTGCTCAAAGATATATTCTTAGAAGGAAAGATTTGTAGCAGTTAGAAACCAATCAGCAACGAGTTAAAACTCCAACGCCATCATTTATCTTCTTTCGCTTTAGTATGATAGTTTGAGCTATCCATAATTCAAGATCAGTTTCTGTCCTTTATTTCCTATGTCTTTTGTTTTTGAGAGATTTAGAAAGCTTAATTAAACAATATTTTCCCTTGGCTAAGATACAGGTGATGTTACCTTAATGCAACATTTATGGAAATCAAAAAATTTCAGGCCCAGTTTTGGTGATACTGACATTTCAGAAGAAATCCTAATGAATTGAAGTGGTGATATATGAACCTGTCAGAAGATCTTCTAAAGCCATCCATCCACAAATGGAGATAAAGTGTACAATCCTTCTTTGATTTACATATGGATGTGGTCAGGTGGGCCTTCTGTGCTAACTCAGAGGGAAAAAAGATTATGTTCATAGCAGTGTGTGTAAATTGAGCTCAAAATGTATCCACATATAAAAAATGTATCCACATATAAAAAAATGCCAACACTTGTAGGAGACATAGTTCTTTTGAACCTTCTGAAATTTCAAGTGAGTATATTTATGACGGTGACAACTAAAAACTAGTGAATAGAGTAAAAATTTTTTCCTCTTTCAAGATTACATTTTTACACATGTGCAACAATATGTGTGCTTAGTACCATTCTGCCAATTTTGCCCTGGGAGATATTATATGGATTCTAGGGAATAGGTTAAATTTTGAGGATTGGATTTTTGGAATTCAATTTTTCATTTGGGTTAGATGTGGGTTATTATTTGAAATGTATATATTCTCATTCTCTTAACATTTTGCCTTTACTGGTAATAAGTAGAGGAAAATGGAGAAATTCTTGAGAAATTTTCCTTTATGTATTTGTGCTAGAGCAGTTCTGTCTCCAAGTGAAGAACAGTATGTGTCCATTCACTGCAAACTTTGCAAAATAACATACCCATGACTGCTGTATCAAATCACTCAATAGTTGTCAGTGATCGGTTAAATAAATATGACTCAAATTACAAGTGAACCTATTCTTCATTGGAAGTTTAAAAACATACGTTAAAAGGTAACTTAATATAACCATGGGTTTTGTTACACAGATTCCTCTACAAAAGTGAAAGCAAAGTCTATGGCTAGTGTCTCTTTCTCTATCATTTTCATTAAGAACATGGTCATTTGTATTTTAAATTTCATCCCTGAAGTTGCATCACAGCTTTGAAAATGTCTGCATCCAATCATTACATTTTGGGTTAAGGTCAGCACCACATTAGCTTAGGAAATAAACACCTAAACCTGGTTGTATCCATTATGTAGGTCAGCAGGTATCAGCATGTGAACTGGTATCGGCATGTTCTACTGCGTTCTGACTTCAAATTAGATTGTCTTCTAATCTGCTCTGTCTCCTCAATGATCAAAGGCATTGACAAGTTACTTATGAATAAATCTCAGTAGTGGTTAAGAGAACGCTTTTTTATTTTTCCAGCTGACAGTATCTCAAATAAAAAACTAAAATCTTTAGTCAAGTCTAATAATAGTTCTAAGAATGTAAGCCCTAATATTATTAAATATTTTTTGGTCAAATATAAATTAGTGATTAATCTGGGTCTAGAATCACAATTGCATGAACTTTCAATAATTTTACATTATTTTTCTTTTGAAAAGAATAAAGTTGTTATAATCATTCTATATATACTTGCTATAAAAGAGATTCCATGTGTATACATAGCACGTTAATCAACAATTTAACTCTTTGATGCAGCAGCGTATTCTTTTCCCATTATATTGTATTTTCTCATATTGTAAAATAATCTCATATTGTAAAATAATCCAAATTATTATCTCTAATAGGTAAATAAAATTCATAATATAGTCATACAATAATTGATTATTGTTAACTTGTTAGATATTTAAGTTGTTCTCAATTTTTAATAATGTAAATAATATTAAATAGAACATCTTTGCATATGATTGTTTAACTTTATTTCTGATTCCTTAGACTGGGACATAAAAATGGAATAAAGTCTATGACTATTTTTAAGTATAGAAAATACATTGCCATATTGTTTCTAGAGAAATTGAACCACTTTACATCCCATCAGTAGAACATGAGTTTCTGTTTACTGTACATCTGGCAGAATATGACCTTATTGCATCATTTGTAAACGCAGTTCTAATGGGAACTCTTTAATGAAGCTATTATGCTTTGGTTTTTAAAGTTGTTTCAATACCTTTTAATACACTGTCTGTAGATGGAGCTCGGGATATATTGGAAATCTGGTAAGTATGACAGAGGCACTTAATATTGGCAACATATTCTGCCAAGAGTTTAAGCTCCTCTTGCCTATTTGGTATACATTTATACAGAATATTGTAGACTGATGATGTGAGCAGTGCTTCATTCAGTTCTCTCAAGCTCATTTAACTGTTTGTTAATATCTCTACTATAAAATAGAGATTTTTTTTTAAAAGGTGGTATTTCAAACAATTCATTACATTTCCCTGTAATGTTATATTATTAGTTCCTTAGGTTAGGAGATATCTTCAAATTAGTATCTAAAATTAAGTTTCTTGAATTATCTATAGATTTCAATAAATTTCTTTTATTAAATCAAAAATTTATCATTGCTAAGTGAAAAAATACATTTAATAAACCAACATTTTTTAAATGCATCGATTTTTCTACTTCTCTTGAATTGTAAAAAGAGATACAACTTTGTACAAGGGGCCTTTCGGTGTTTAGTGTGTGTTTTATGGTGGGTAAAAGATTGGACTACTCCTGTCGAACTGCAAAACTGAAACCCTGGATTTCAAGGGAAGATGCCCTTCTGGTGATGTTACTCGAGATAATTTCCTTCCGAGGATTAATTTGCTTTACAGAAATCATGCTGAATGTCCATCAGAATGAGATCAATTTTGGTATACGTGCTGCCGAAGCAAGCACTCAGAATGAAGATCAAATTACAATCTTAGGAGGGGCAGTGAAGCCATTGGGCAAGCTCATGTCAAATATACTCTTGTTTTTCTGTGGATTTTATTAATAAGAAGGTGCAGGAACTCTTTTCAAGCTGATCTTTTGAAACATCTTACAGTAGGAACTTATTGAATTAAGTCATTGCAATATCCTCTACTCATTTCAAGCAGTGGATAATGAAGAAGTTACAGAGAAGTTATAAAATGCTCTTAGGTATTTCACGTGGTTTTAATCAGTCTTCTCATATAGCAGAGTTCAGACAATTTTTCAACATTAAAATCATGTATTGTTCAACACAATAAAAAAATGGACATACATTTTTCTCCCACTAAAACTACTTTTTAATAGGTTCTTCTTGGTTAAAGTATATACATATTTCATGAAGGGCAAAATTGCCAAACAAACTTGAAAGACTATCTTGAACTGCTGTTGGTGTTAAACATCTGAGACTTTCCATTGTTTTCCTGTGGATGTTTCAGTGTTTCAGTTTCCTGTGATGATTTTTCCAGGACTTATAATGTGGTCAATAATGTTTCTAAAAGCTTTATTTTTTATGTCCCAAATGAATTAATTCAGAAAATGAGTGGCTGATGAACAAAACCATCTGATAAGGATAGTATTACTAGAAAAGAACGACCTAGTAGGCACAACAAACTATTCTGTTGTTCATAAACAAAAAGATTTTGTCTACTTTGTACCCAATTCTGGCTATTTTAATTTAATTTTAAAAAATAGAGATATAATAAAATACATATATTTATGTTCTTAAGAAACTATATATATATATATATATATATATATATATAATGTATGTATAAACACACATACATACACACTCAACTCTGGATCCTATACCAAACTATTTGGAAGCCATTTAGAAAGCAAAACAAAGCAAAATAAAATAATAATTAAGGGCAATATCCTCTTCAATTAGGGAAATTAAAATGCAACACAGAAAGTTTTTGTTTTTAAAATAAATTTCTAAAAATAATATCTTAAAAGATGAAAACCTCCTTGTATATACAGGTGGTTTCCCAATCGTCAGTTTTAACAAGTTAATTATCAGTTGGACACCAACAATTAGTGTGCTGAAAACAGGATGAAAAGCAAATTATAATAGCTTTTTAAAAAGTGGGTAACGAAGTGATGAAATAGACTATGTAGTTACATAGGCTTTTCTCCGGCAAATGACATACACACATATACCTCACAGAAACAAAAAGTTGTGTTTATGTCACATTTTTTAAGTAGCCACTTATATTAATAATAAAATGAGTGAACCATTTTGGGATTCTTATTATTTACTTCGAACAGAAATTATAGTTCTTGTTATACAGTTATTTGGAACTGAAAAACATGTAGCTCTAGATGTTAGTAATTTTTACAAACAGCATGTGAAAGATTTCTGTAACACTTCATTTAAGTATTATCTGTAATGTGTGACTGGTTTGCAGTGAAAGAAGAGGGAAATCTATTTTGAGTGAAACAAATAATAGCTATACAGAAAATTAACTTACCGATATGAAAATTCAGTTGGATACAAACACTCAAACATAGTCTCTTGAGGGCTCCGATGACTTTCTGAGTTTCTAATTTTTCATTCTCTTACATCCCAGATGACAGTGATATCAATTAGGTATTAAGATCCTATGAATCACCAAGTATTTTAAGAGTCTGAAGAACATTATGAACCACTTTTCTTTAACGATTACTCCCAAAACACTCAAAATATGTATATAATTTCAGAAGTTTCACAGAATCTGAGGTTGATTCACAAATAATAGACCCAGATTAAGGTTTGTCCTAAGAAAACAAAGATTTATGTATTGAGGTTCCAGTCAAGATGGCAGAGTAGGTAATTGCTGTGTTTGCCTCCTCTCATGATTTCATCAAAATTACAACTGAAAAACAGGACAATCATCATTGAGAATCACCTGAAGTCTAGCTAAACAGAAGTCCTACAATTGGGGGCATGCAGAAGAGGCCACCTCAAGACTGATATGAGGAGACGAGACATGAAATGAGTTGATCCTCATGACACTCAATCTGAATTGCAACAAGAAAAAAGAATCCAAAAAACTGAGGCCAGTTTAAGGGACTTCTGGGACAACATGAAGTGTACCAACATTCTCATCACAGGGGTACCAGGAGGAGAGGAGAGAGAGCAAGAAATTGAAAACCTATTTGAAAAAATAATGACAGAAAACTTTCCTAACCTGGCAAAGGAAATAGACATATAAGCCCAGGAAGCACAGAGGCCTTCGCCAAGACACACCATCTTTTAATGCCAAAGGTTAAAGACAAAGAGAGAATCTTAAAAGCAGCAAAACAAAAGCAATTAGTTACCTACAAGCTCTCATAAGATTGTCAGCTGATTTCTTGACAAAAAATTTGCAGGCCAGAAGGGATTGGCATGAAATATCTAAAGTGATGAAGAACAAGGACCTACAAACAAAATTATTCTACCTAGTAGTGTTAGAGATTTAGAATCAAAGGCGAGATAAAGAGTTTCTCAGATAAAGAAAAGCTAAAGAAGTTCATCAGCACCAAGTCAGTGTTATAAAAAATTAGAGGGACTTCTTTAAGAAAAAGAAAAAAAAGATTAAAAATATGAATAATAAAATGGCAATAACTACATACCTATCAATAATTATTTTAATGCAAATGGATTAAATGTTTCAATCAAAAAAATAGGATGACTGAAAGGATAGGAAAACAAGATTCTTACATATGCTGCATGTAAAAGACTCACTTTATATCGAAAGACACACACACAGACTGAAAGTAAAAGGATGAAAAATTTAACTTCATGAAAATAGAAACAGCAAAAAAAGCTGGGGTAGCAATACTTATAACAGACAAAATAGACTTTAAAACAGAGGCTATAACAAGAGACAAAGAAGGACCCAGTAATTCCACTTCTGGTATTTATCCAAAGAAACTCAAAACACTACTTTGAAGGAACATGTGAATTCATGTGTTCATTGCAGCATTATTTACAAAAGCCAAGATATGGAGGCAACCTGGGTGTCCATCAATGGATAAAGAGGTGGTATGTATACATAATGGAATATTACTCAGTTATAAAAAACAATGAAATCTTGCTATCTGTAACAACATGAATGGACCTAGAGAGTATTATGCTGAATGGAGTAAGACAGAGAAAGACAAATGCCATATGATTTCATTTACATGTGAAATCTAAAAAAACAAAACAAACAAAACAGAAACAAACTTACAGATACAGGGAACACTTTTATGGTTGCCAGATAGGGGTGAGGGGAGGTTGGGGTATGCGTACACAAGGGGAAGGGATTAAAAGTACAAATTGGTAATACAAAATAGTCATGGGGATATAAAGTACAGCTTAGGAAATTTAGTCAATAATATTGCAATAACTATGTATGATGTCAGATGGGTACTAGACATATCAGGGTGATCACTTCATAAGTTATATAAATGTCTAATCACTATGTTGTACTTCTAAAACTAATATATTGTATGTTAATTAAAATTAAAAAAATAAAAAAATATTAAAAAAGAGTCATGTATTGAGAGGTCATAATAGCTAATTTTTAATAGAACTAGATTTTAATATGTTGGGCTTGGTAATAAAGAGATCTTTGGTAATTTATCTGTAAATTTTATCTTTTTATAAATTATAATAAATAAAATTCAGTGAAAATTTGAGTTAAAATCAGTGGTCAGAAGTGTATTTACTTATTTTCATGTTTAATTTTAAATCAAATAAGGTTGTGAGACTACTTAATTTAGTATTATTTGAATGAGATGTGATTGTGGCATTTTCTTTAGTGTATTAAAAAAAGGCATCAGTTGTGAATAGCAAGGCTGATTTCTATAGAATACCTTCTCAGATCAATTTTTATACAGGAAATCACCCAGAAACAATCATGTCCACTATTTGATTACAAAAAATAGCATTTTGGTGTCATATAATGTAGGTTCAGAATTTATCATGTTCTACAATCAGTATGAGATAGCTGATTTATTGTTCCCCAGTTAAAGTTAAAGCGGTATTCTGTTTTCTTTTTCTGGTTAACCAACACAGTAGTGATGTACATAAATAAAAATCGGAATGCTTACTGTATGTTTTACTTACAACAAATCTTATTTTCATTTTTCTTATATTTGTTACTTGAAAGAAAATTTTCTAATTGTAATAGTTTCTAGAATACAAATAAAAGGACAAAATATACATTTTCTTACCATTGAACTCTCTTTTTGATCATAATCCATTGTCATCAAAATATAGGCATTTTTATAATGAATTACTGTATTGTTCTTCCTAATACAAGAATATTATTTTAATTTTTATCATTAGCAATTGGGTCATAAAAATAATTAAATCTGTGATGTAATAAAAGAGATTACTACTTTTTAGTTCTCAAAATAATTCTTGAAATTGCAGCAATAACATATTTATAAAGATAAAATTATGCACTATGGCTTTTAATCTCAGTTATCTAACCTTTATTTTGTTGTAGAAGTACTTTGTATATACAGAATGACATATATTTACATGGGGGAGGGTTATGGTTACTGTGCTGTCTGTTTACACATTAAATCATCATCCTGCAGGTAAATGCAGGTTTTCTTCTATGTGAATAAGTGAAATTATGGGTCTTTTTACTAATCCTTATTAACATGTATTATCTGGAATTTTACTAGTGACAGTGAATCTAGTTAATAGCCATAGTGCTTTATGGAAATGTACGTTGAAACGTTAATGTCAGATGTAGCTTGAATTTCGACATTTTAGATGAGTTCAACTCAGTTCAAATAATATTTATTATCAATATTAAACACTGAATTAGGCACTGGACGTTCATAGATAAATAAGCAAGGCTTTATTCTCCAAGAAATAGTAGGTGAGCTAAACCTAGAAACAGATGAAATTTCAATACCATGAGATAAAAGAAAATGTGCATGAGACAAAAGCAGAATTCAGTTTTAATGTATACATGTAAAGCAGGAATTGTGAGTAGAGGCTGAGGACTTAGACACAGACCAGAAAATGGAAAATTGTGTGTTTTAAGGCAGAAAAAATATTTAATGTAAATTAATATAACATCAATGTATTTGTGTGTGTTGTGAGTGACATACAACTAGTTAAGTCTTGGATATGTTAGAAGATGTTGATTATATGTATCTGGAGCTCAGACGAAAGTTCAGGACTGGAGATTTACATTTATGAGTTGCTAGATATGAATAATAGATAAACCATGACAGAGAATGGATTATAAAATAATGCTATAGAGACAAATTGAGAAGAACAATGGGCAAAGAAGGGGATGAACACATTTTTAAGAGTTAGAAGAGAAAGAAATCTACCAGGAGATAGTTTATAATGGTGAAACCAAGAGACGCATAGGGCACTAAAAAAAGTTTAAAAATATTTTTTCTATGTCACAGGATTCTAAAAAAAATGTTTGATAAAAACCTGTGGATGCTTGTTCAATAAAATCAGAGTAAACCAACATTAAATAGAATATATAATGTTAACTAATAGCAATTAGTATAACCGATATAATCAATATTAATTTATGTAACTTAATATATTTCATACAATCAATTATAGAATATAAACCAATACTAATCAATAGATACATCCTTGTCCCTCTATTATTGTATTTCAAATATAGAAATAAAACATGGAAGTAAAGAAAAGCATTTTTTAGTGGAAAGGATGTTATTATTTGAGTTTCAATTTGCAAAGTCGACTTTCATACATGAAATATTTATATGTAGTATTAAATTAATATTTTAATTTTAATGATAACAAGTGCTGAAAATTTAAAATCATGAAATCATAGCTACATATAGGAAATAAACTATGAAGCCAGAATAAATTATACTTTGCCAGAAAAGTGTAGACATATGTAACGTAACATCGGATTTTTCCTAGACTCGGCATTGAATTCATTTCACATCATTGCCTTTGTCCTCAGATCAATGGTATAATCTTTGGCAAAGTCTGTCCTACTAAGAATATGTACTTGCCAGTTGGCAGCTGTTCTTACATCTAAGGGAGAAACTCCAAGACTCCTACTGCATCAATTTTTTAAAAATATCTGTTTGTCTTTAAAAATCTTGAAAACCACCGCTGATTTTTTTAAGTCTAAAAAGTTATTTTTTATTTAGATGTCATTAGAATATCTTGTTTTTCTAAAACACCCTATGTCAAATACACACACACACACACACACACACACACACACACACTCACACGCTCACGTTTTCGTTTTACTGATGGTATATTTCCTCATTTAGCCCACCCCACCCCCCATCATTTTATGACTTATTAGAAATTAGGTCATGGTATCACATCTCTTTGTCATTTTAGGCAAGAAATAATATGTCAATATTTCAGTTGCTGCTCTTTTACTGAATTTACTGAATTTTTACTGAATTCTGTGAGCTACTCAAAATTTACAGAATTATCTTAGAATTTGCTGTTTATTTGCTCAATATTTTACTAAACTTGGGTGTATTTTTCATAAGTTAATATTAAAGAATGAGATTAGTTTTTTTAAATTTTTAATGTCACATATAATGCACATACATAAAAATAAATAAAGCAGAAGCATCCAGTTACTTTTTGTGAGTAAAAAGTAATCTCTCTGTTAGAGCAGGGAATGAGCACTGGCAGCAAGTCCCCTCAATCTGTTTACCCCTTGAAGAGCTGTAAAGCTTAGCCACAGATAAGATTTTGGTTTATGAGTCTGAATCACCCATGTAGCTGCTACCCAATTTTTTTTCTTTTAAAATAACATAATTTCTATGCACTAAATGTACCCTCTGTGTAAACAGCGCTCAGAATTTTTGTAAACATAATTGGTGTGCCCCTACCTCTGTAAACAAGATATGGAATAGATATCTCTCCCCAAAATGTACCTCCTTGTCCACTTGAAATCAGCAACTGTCTCACCTGCAGCTCCTGGCAACTACTCTGTTCTCTGACCAGACAGTATTGCCTTACAGTAATGACATTTAAATGGAATCAATAGTATGTAGTCACTTAAGTCTGCCTACCTTTCACATAGCATAGTGCAACTGAGATTGATCTTTATAAACGTGCCATATTTGCTTTACAGCTCAAATATCACCTGTTCAGCAAAATTTTTTTTCCCTAAACACAACCTGCCAATGTCGCTTACTTACAAGAAATAAATTATTTTTAATGTTGAGGAGAGATATATAAAGTTTTTTTTTAAAATACAGCTTGACAATTACAATGCAGGTATAAATGAAGATTGATGAGTGCCGCAAGGAGGTGACATAGAGAGCAATGAATGCGAGTCTGGACGCGACTTACTTTTCTTAGCATGGAATTTATAACTCCTTTATCACTGGATTTATTGCAGCTAAATCATGAAGAGGATCTTTCTAGTATGAAATAGTGAGAAAGATAGTTTAGGCAAAGTGAACAGTGTGAACAAGGGTATGGTGTCGTGAGAGCATGTGGTACATTTTGATCACACCGTGTGAAACAGTGTAGTTACAGAAAGGAGTGTGTATCAATCTCAATTTCCTAATCCAACTACAAGACATCTTTATTCTGTAGTCTTGATATATACCACCAAGTTGTGTCATGCTCAGCAAGTGTAACTGTAATAGATTATATTGTGACTTAAAAAACAATACTAGGCAGATTCTTGAGCTATGAGTAATTGCTGAGCATTTTGTTGACCTGGTAGGCAACTAGAGGCAATTGGCAATGACTGTACATTAACTTAGGTTTGTATTTTACATATCTGAGGGGAAAAAAAATAGAGGACAAAGCAGTTGTTTTTAAGCGGGTTATTTGGTGCCCTCATGTATCAAAACAGGTCTCTGCTGGGGTTGCAGAAGCAACTCTGTCTTTCGATACCAATAAAGAAAGGGCTTTATGCCTAACTTCCTCATGAATGTACTGAATAACTCTGTCCACTCAAACCCTTGGCATACTTTTCCTTGTCAGCACAATTCATATTCTTACTATATTTAATTTAATCAGGCAAGTACTTTTTGAGTGTTATCAGTGTCTCAGTGAGACATCCTCTAGGGATAACGTGTTGATCCAGACAATCTTTACTTTCAAGGACTTCAGTCTGATGGGGTAGACAGGTGGGGAAATGGGAAATTCTATTCAGTGGGTAGGAAAGAGCAGTGAGAATGCTAAGTATATGGAGCTATGGGAATTCTTCTTGGTGCAGGAGCAACCTGCACCAACCTGATGCCAGTGCTGGAAACACTGCAGGAAGGAACGGGCACATGGGCATGGCTTCCAAGACCTGTGGATCTAGGTGGCAGGGAGCATTCACAAAGGAGTAGGACATGGACCGACATCTCTGTCCACAAGAAAAGCTGGCTGAGCCATGAGCGAGGACCCATAGCCAGCTCGAACGTGTAGCAGAAACAGGGACGTGCAGGGATGGCCCCATCCTCCCTGTCCCTACTGAGGGAGCTCTGTGACATCTTTGACTCCTACTGGCATCAGTAGTGGTGGCTAGCAGAGCCAGGACACTGGCTCTGATGCTTCTGGCCACCAGGAAAGTCAGAGATGAAGGAGGCTGGCGAGTGGGGGGAAGTGCGGAGATGAGAAGCTCTGACTCAGGTGACAAGAAAAGTGTCACTGAGCATTTTATGACTGGCCCTGACCGATGGCCACCCGGTCGGTCTCCTGCTTTTGCAGTGGTCACTTTGCTTCCAGTGGTTCTAGTTTTCCTTTTCGTAGTGGCAATTGTTGCCTCCACTCGGAGGTCCTATTTTCCTGCTGATAGCCTGCTCCTTAAAGTCCCTTTAATAGGCTCTAAGAAACTTCTACTAGATTCTGCTAGTCATCCTAGCAGGAAGGAAATTCTAATTAGCAAAAGGGATAATCAGACACTGATTTTGTAATAATCTCTTTCGCTATGGTAAATTAGATATCTATTAAGGAAGACCCTCCTGCCCCAACTCCTTTAATCTAGGCAAATAAAACACGGCTTAATATACAGTGCAGCCCAAAACAAACAAACAAACAAAACAGACAATAATAGCATTCATTAGTCATTTTTCTTTACTGTTCAGTATTCATACAGACAGGAATATTAAAGGAAAGGTAGTTTGTCCTTACTTTCCAAGAACCCTTATGTTTTACAGAAACCAAATGTCTTCATTTTTTACTATAAACTATGTATCTCCTTTTTAGCCTTCACATAAATAGCATTGGCATCTCTCTATGACAAATATTGTCACTTACCAGATTCTAAGCACCTATAAAAGTAAAGTGGATAATATCTTTATGTTTCGACAAGTACAGATACAGGGAGCAGTGAGAGGAAATTAATGTTTATTGAGCATCTTTTATATTTAGCAAACATTATAGGGGCATAAAATATTTAATTAAATAATCCTCATTAAATTGGAAGATAGTTTCAGTTGAAGTATGGTAGAATTATTTACAAGTCACTAGCACTGGAAATATAGATTTACCGGTAAGATATATTATTAGAGAATAACTTTGTTTTAGAGTGTATGCAACTAATAATGGAGTTAATGAATTTTAATACTGCAATAGTTACTTGCTAAACTATTATCATAAAATTATTACTATTTTAATATTAAAATAATAAAAATAATAGGGTCAATTTTCATTTGTGTGGGGAATAAGATATCTTATATCTGGTTCTGAAGAAGCTGTATAGAAGAATTAACAATAAGCCAAAATGGGAGGAGTCAATTTAAAATAGTTGACATATTTTTAAAATTGAGACATATTCAGAATACATACAGCAGGCACTGAGAAAAAATTTTCTTATACACTTAAGATTTTGTTTATTTTTTCACATGTAGGAGATAATAATGTCCTTTCTTTATTATGCATTTCTAATGTTTTTTTAAAGCACATAGCTGAACAATAATATACACCATTATTAAGTATTCACAATCTTCCAAACCTCTTAGCTTACACCACAAAACTACTCTAGAGCTTGTTCAAACATAGACAGAAAATAGACTTGAAAATAATCTTTGTTTTCCTCTACTCTATTCCATATCTACCATAACTAAGGTGCAGTTAAATATCACATATCTGATGCTTTACACTGGAACGTGAATGAAATTAGCACAAAGATATTAAGTAACAAAAGTCTTTTTTGCTCATCTGTTTTTAAAATAGTCTAGGTTACTTTGTACTATCAACAACAAAATATTCATCTCTCCCCCAATCTTTCATGTTTACACTTGGATGTTATTTATAATAGAATAAGAATTTATTGCCTTCAGTGAAAAGAGGAAGAGTAAAGGAGTGAGCTGCTGATACCAGAGATATTTCTTTCCTTGCTGCACCGAAAATATGTGTATATGTATATGCATATCTGTATCGTTTTTTCCTTCTTTGGAGCTTGGTGTTATGACTGCTCTTGATACATGTTTTTTGTTTTTTTGTTTTTTAATATATGAAATAGCTTATATCAAACATTCCCATAAAGAACATTATAATATAAAAGCTGAAAAAGTAGCTGCTTAAAGGCATCAGAGTACACGAAAGCAGTCGGAACATGAGGGACCAGGATCCCAAAGAGAAGGAAAGTGTATTGATAGGAACCCTGCATTCACAGCAGCTTTTCCATTCAAGGCAATACAACCGGTAATTGACCTTCCAATAGACATGATGAAAGCAAGTGACAACAAACAGTATCTTAAAAGTATTGAAAAAAACCCTGCATATATCAAGTGAAAATATCCTTCATAAATGAAGGCAAAACAAAATAATTTTAGTTGAACAAAATCTCAGAGAATTTTTCACCATTCAATACTTAGTGTAAGAAAAAAAAGGCAGAAAAGAAATGATTTTCCACGGAAGCATGAAATGTAAGAACAAATGAAGAGCTCAAAAAATAAGATCTATGAGGCCAAATATTAATACATGTAAAATGAAAATACTAAACAACAATAAAAAATGTAGGAATGAGAATAAGGAGTAAAAGTATTATAAGGTCCAAAAAATGATAAAATACAATTTAATGTAAAGCTTATTATGTTAAGGAATTATGCTGTAATTACTAAGACTACCATTAAAGGAATAAAAAAAGTCTGTATAATCCCAAAGTAATAAAGAGGGAAAGAATTTTAAAAAGTACAAAACAAAACATGACACTCAACAAACTAAAACAAAGAAGCAAACCAAAAACTGAATTAACTCAAAAGAAACCAAAAAAAAGTGCAAAAACCAAGATATAGTAACAGATAAAAAAATAGAAAACAAATTATAATTTGGTAGATTTAAACAAAGAATTCTTTGGGTAGTTGTCTGACAACAAACTAAATACCCATCAATAGAAGGATGGATAATTAAATTATGTTTAATTTACACGATAGAATTATGTCCTGCTAATATATTACCATGGATAAAGTTCACCAATATAATGTTGAGAGAAACAAGACTGAAGTCTGTACATAATGAGTGAGTTCATTTGAATAAAGTTAAAATTCAGAAAATAAATAATGCATAGTAAAATAAATCAGAAATCATTTAACTTTGCAGGGTAAGGACTGAGAGGAGGAGGCATGAGGGAGCTTTCTGGGAGGTGATAATGTAAATTTTGAACCGAGTGGTTGTTATGCAGGTATGTTTACTTTGAAAAAACTCATAAAGCTGCACATTCGAGATTTGTATTCTTCATGTATGCTTAATAGAAATGTTTATAAAAATAGAAATTATCAGCATAGGCCAACAAGAAAGTTTTTTGTTTTGCATTGTTTTGGTTCAAACAGTAGCAGAGTATGGTGTTGTAGAAAATACTTTGAATTAGGGAGCCAACAATCTTGTGTTCTAGTATTCATTCTGTCACTTATTGAATATTCTTCTTGGACATGTCACTTAACCTCCAAGAGTTCCAATATCTGCATCTATAAAATGAGTAATATATCCTTGATGATACATCTGTACCTGCCCTCACTTCCTGGTTGTAGGAATTAAATAAGAACATATTTGATAAAGTACTTACTCCTGAGGCTACGGTACTCCTTGCAAATTACTATTTGGGATCTCCAGAGAAACAGAACCAGAATAGAACAAATTTGATTGTTCTATTATTTACTAAACATTAGTTTAGTAAAAATCTAATGTATTTTGAGGAAAAAAGAGCTAGCTAGCCAAAAGATTTTCTGCCCAAGTTGAAGGATACGGCAATGTCAGTGAGATACAGTAGATCTTGAAAGAGAACAGAAGGGTGAGTCCTCTGAAATTTTATTTAATGGAATGTTGATGGCTCATTTTAGAGTACAGATATAATCTCTCAAAAAGGCATCAACATTCTTTCATTTGCAAGTGATTGGGGCCAAAAATATCTTAAAGGTATCTCAAGAACAGGAGATACTTGTTCAGTCCAGGTAATTCTAAGCTTCTTATTGTTCCTGGAAAGCTATAATATGGTATGATACTGAAGAGAAAGAAGGCTGGAGTTCCCCAACCTTGAAGAGTCCTGCAGATTAGTTTATGGACAAATGTAACTGGGAACCATTTTAAAGAGTTTAAAGAGGCACAGGAGTATGAATGAAGACCAAGAGGTGTTTTATTGTCCTCATCAACCTAATTTTTTTCTCAGCCCTTGCAATGATTTTATGAACATCCAATTCCTCCAGTAAATCCCTTTCTAATTTACATGTCACAATGTCATTTATTTTTAGCATCGCAACTTGACCGACACAGCTTTCTCACTATTTTCGAGGGACCTATTATTTAGAGTTGTTTCAGCTACAATACCCAGCAAATCATGGCCCACATAAATATTTATTTAAATAAAAAAATACAATAAATATTACCACTTCAATTTTTTTTATGACTATTTAGTGCAATTAGGAGATTTTAAAACACAATCATGCTGCCAGTTTGATACTCTATTGTTTTCAGAGATTATCATTAAGAATAAGTTATGCTGATTCATTCAAATAAGTTAATCAGTTTTAATAATGAGGTTTAAAGAGATCCATACAAAAGATTTTTCTGCAAAGACTTCCAGGAATCTTCTGGTTTTCCATCTTCCTGCTAATGGCAAGCTATGCACTTGATTTTAAGAAATGAAATCTGAATATAGTGATTTGTTTTTTAAAACCTTTATTTAATCAGATATTGTTCTCTATCATCTACAAAATTCTTTTATTACAGTGCTTTCATGTTACATGCCTATTTTATTCCTGCCTGGAGTCGAAACTGCCACTCATAGAAACAACTTGTGGCTCAAAGAAATAACAGACAGGAAATCCAGTTCCCTAAAGCAAGACTGGGGATTTTCTTTGGTACTTAAAGGGGAAGAAAGAAGTCTCTTTAAAGGCTTCATTTTATTGGAAATTTCTCATTAAAACCATTGTTCAACATGACGTAATTTATGAGAGGCCACATGTTTCCTCAACATGACAATTTTTGTCTCCTTTTGTGACTGTTTGTTTTGCTTATTCATTCGTTTGTTTATTTTGAGATGTAATTTCTTTCTCATCCAGATTAAATGTCACAAAATCAAGGGTAAAACTGAGATACATAATGTTTCGCTGTCACCTAGCAGATAGGCTCCCCTACATGACTTGTCAGTTACAAATGTGGAGAACTACGGTCTCATCCCATCCCTCCTTGCAAATTTCCATAGTCACTCACATTGTTCTTTCTTGATTGAACACTAATGTAACTAAAAATTTCTGACTTGTATAATAATTTTTAGAGATATTTATTCTATAGACCCCAAAAGACAAAAATACATATATGTGTCACACTTATCCAATGGCCTTCATTTGACCTGTGTTTTCTTAATACCACATATCGAAATTTTCATTACAACCTAAAATTGCATAATAGCTCAATTTCTCAAGTGATTACTATATGTCAGGAATGGGCTAAATGTTTTCTATTCACTATCCCATTTAATCCTTACCACTACCTTATGAGGTATGCATTTATACCCTCATGTTACAAATGAGGAAGCTGTGACAAAATAGGGTCCACAGGTGGGATTTCTAAAATAGATCAGCCCAACCATAAAGTTTGTACTCTTATCTGCTGCATGATCAGCCTAGTTGTCTTCTCAAATTAAAGATAATGTATTAGTAAAAAGTACATTTGGACACCGAAGTCAAAGAATGTATGCCAGCCCTACCCCCATCATAATTTGTTCTTCCATTCTCTTATCCATAAAATGAGGATCTTGATTCTCAGCAAAGGTTGTTGATTGGCAACTGTCCCCTAGAGTTGTTTTTTTGATCCGATGAGAAACATTTCTTTTTTGTTTGTTTTAAAATTGTAGTATTTTAATAAAATAAAAAAATAAAAAGAATAAAATAAGAAAGAATATTTGGCTTTTTTTAAATAAAGAAATCATCTGGCAAATTAGGCCCAAATTCTGTTAGTACAACAAGCAGCTACTTCCTCTATATGATCAATGCATTCTTTACACCGTTGTCCTACCTCTCCTGTTGTCTTGCACTAAACCATTGTCATATCTATACATGTCCTGATCTGTGATGTCCTCTGTGGACATCTGAGTCTGTACCCTGCCCTCAAGCGATAAGCCCCCAAACTATATGCCTCAGAGCCTGCAGGTGGGGCTCCGGGACTTCCACTCCATCGTCAATCAAAGCCTAATATAAAATATTATATTTTTTGAATGAATTGTTTGTCTTAAAATAAGCCTAAATACTCTTGATCAAAATTTTGGAAATGTTGGCAATATTTTCTGGTGCAATATTTATAAGAGTTTGAGAACCTTTTAGAAATGGACTTCAAAACTTGTCATCTCCATTTTAAACAAACATATCTTTTAGACTTTTCCAGTTCTAAAATTGGGTAACTTTTATTCAGATATAAGTAGAATATCTTTTTCATTATTTTTGTTATTATGCAGGTAAGAAAATACAGACATTCTAAGGTAGGTTTAAATTGTTTCAATAAAACATAAAGTAAAATTGTTTATTTAAAAATTAGGAAGAAAGAGATTCACTATGTGCAAGGCAAGTAGATGATAGTACATGTAATCTTTTAATTATCTGTGAAATATCTACAAACCATGGCCCACAGGTCAAATCTGACTGCAGTCTATTTTGGAGGATAGTTTCATTTGTAACACAGCCATACCCAATCATTTACGTATTGTTTATAATTATTTTTACTCTACGAAGTACACTAAAGCTTTTTTTTTTTAACGTTCTAAGCAGCATTTGGGGTCAAAGAGTTGCTAAGACAAATCGTTCGTTAAGAAAAGCTGCAGAAATTTTCAGAAATGTTGGCAACATTTTCAGATGCAATATTCATAAGAATTTGAGAAGCTTTTAGAGATGGACTTCGAAACCTGTCACTTCAATTTTAAACAAACAGATCTTTAAGAGTTTTTACTTTATTTCATCTAATATCAAATAAAATGCATTGCTCTATTTGAGGTAGTTTTCTAAAAATCATGACTTAAGGTATTTTAAAATTTTGCCAATAGAGTTTCAAAATTAAATCATGAAAATAAACAAGAGATCTAATTTTTTGATCAAATAATTTCTGAGGGATTTTTATTTTAGAGAAAAATAAATACATTCTAACAACACACTTATATACAAATTTACTTTCCTTCTTAAAGTAAGTTTGTTTGGAAAATAATACTGACATGTCTTTAAAAATGAAACATAGACATATATGGCCCAATAACTTTACTCCTAGCACTGTACTCCAAATAATGGAACATGCATGTACACACAAAATTTACACTTGAATGTTCGTGATAACGTTACTCACAATGACCAAACAGTGGAAACAACCCAAAATGTTCATTAACTGATGAATGGATAAAGTATGGTATATCCATACAATGAGATGTTATTTGCCAATCAAAAGGAATAAAGTACTGATAAAGTTACAATGTGGATGATTTCAAAAAGTAAATGAAGACTGTCACAAAAGAACACACGATTCTATTTTTATGAAATGTCCAAAAAAGCAAATATATAGAGACATAAAAAAGATTATTTGTTGCTTAAGATTGGAGATTGGAACGGAAAGCCACTATAAATTGGCATGATGAAAATGTTCTAAAATTAGATTGTGGTAATGACTGAAAACAGGTGAATTTTATGTTATGTAAATTACATCTCAATAAAGCTATTTTAAAAAATGACTGCATCTGGTAAAATTCTGACTTATTTCAAATTGAATTAGGGTGGGTTTTGGGGACAGTTGGACAAAAACTAAATTTACTGACATCTATTAGATCATTTTTTAAATCTAACTATTAATGTTATTGCTCCAAAATCATCAAACATTCCTTTATAGTCATAGAATTTAACTAATTATATATTACAAGTTATACTTGTGAGGCTCAAATACTTCATGATTTAGAAAAGGATGGTAACATAAATCATATAAACAAAAACAGAAATGTTGCACAGCTTTACCACCTGCTACAACATTTTATTGAAGGCTTCTAGAAGAATCTAAATAACATTCAGGTGTAATCATGATTCTAACTAGCTTAACATTTCAGTTATAAAGGTATTTTATAATATATACTTTAAATGCAAACAGTATCGCTTATGTCTATAGAGGGCCGATGAAAGGGAAAATACACATCTTTTCCAAATCCATTCAAAGGAACTTGAATATTCCAATCTCATTTTAAATCATATTGTGGAAAATATTAAGTTGAAACAAGTTAATTTCTTTATTAAAATGACTATCTTTAAATGTTGCTTTTATTGTATAAAAATAAAAACAAAATCTTCAAAAAGTTATTTCTCAGTCTTCTGTAAAATATTCTGATCTCTAAGACAGGAAAACTGCTTAGTTGGTAAAGTTTATATCACCATGTTGCAATCTATGTGGTTTGGCATGGCTAATTGATATATAATCAGTTTGTCATCTCTATAATTAGGAATTTATGTCCAAAAGTAAACTTAATCAGAGATCAAACTATTTCTACTCTACTGAACAGTTCCAAGAGACCTCTTTGGAGTCAACGATGTTGAGATTTGTTTATATAAAGGGCTTGCTTTCTGGCTCATGTGTGAAAGATTTATTTAAAAAATTATTTTTTCTATTGTGGCAAACTATACAAAACGTAAATTTACCATTTTAAGCATTTTAAAATTTACACTTCAGTAGCAATAATTACATTCACATTGTTGTGCAAACATTACCACCATCCATGTTCAGAACTTTTTTATCTTCCCCAAATGGAACTCTTTACCTAGTAAACAATAACTCACCATGGCCCTCACCCCATAGCCCCTGGCAACCACCATTCTACTTCCTATCTCTACAAACTTGAATGCTCTAAGTACTACATATAAGTAAAATCATATAGTATTTGTCCTTTTGTGACTGGCTTATTTTACTTAGCATAATGTCTTCGAGTTTATTCCACATTGTAGCTTGTGTCAGAATTTTCCTTCCTTTTTAAAGCTGAATAATATTCCATTATATGGATATATCACATTTTGTTTACCATTCATGTGTTAATGGACACATGGGTTTATTCCACATTTTAACTATTGTGAATAGCACTGCTACGGAAATGGATGTAGAAACGTTTATTTTTATAACCAGCTTCTTGCCAGTCATCCAGCTACCCTCTCCCACTTTATCCACATTGTTAGAGGCATTCCACAATAGACATTATAAAATTAACAGTTAATGAATATTCTCACTGAATATTCTTTACTATATCGAGTCTCTCGTTGACTCCTTATTAATAAAAGATAATTTGCAGTTGGGAGTAAAATGTCTGTTCCATTTAGTGTCTCTGTCTGGGAGCGATGATATTCTGAATATAAACTCAGAGCCAATACATTAATCTGTGAAGCTCAAGTATTGATTTGGTGACACCATCTTCTTCCCTGATAGTATTTCTATCAATCCTCCCTTCAAAAAAAAAAAAAAAAGATGTGTCAAAGAAATTTATATAAATCTGTTTTTCAATTAAGGTACTCCAAATTATACTGCACACTGTAGTAGGATCATGCTGAAAAATGATATACCTTTATATAAAAATGTTATAAAAAAGCATAATTATATAGTATTGCACCTTTGTTTTTCTAACAGTAAATTATTATATACGTTCATGTTATGTATTCTGTGCCAGACACTTATCTAAGTGCTCTTTCTGCAGACCTCTCCTCTGTACTCGCCCCCACCATACACGCACCTTTGTTTCTTAAACTATTGAGTAGTTATTATTACCATCATTCTCACTGTAAGAAAAATGAGGTTAAGAGGGGTTAAGTGTGCCATCTAAGGTTACACAGCTAGTAAAGAGGTAGCAGACCTAAGATTAGAACCCAGGTGTCTTGACCTCAGGATTTGTGCACTTAAGCACTATGTTTTTCTTGCCTTGAAATTGGGGTATTCACCCAGACAAGTTCACCATCACTTCAAAAATGGATCTGATAAGAGCTGAGTTATTTCCTTATACAAGGAAATCATCATTTGAAATCTTCTTTTGACAGGCTTTTCTTTTCATTCAACTTATATTGTACTCTTTTCATCTTCCCTCAGACCATCTATGTTATTTCTCTCTTGTCGATATTTACTGCATTTCACAAGAATCATTGGTATTCATAATTAGAATACTATGCATCTATTGTTTTTCTCCTTTTCAAAAATAAAAGTTAAAAATTTTGAATTATATACCAATTTTTCACGAACCTCATTAGATATGCTAAAACATCATTTAAATTACTTTTTGCTTTTCACACTGTCCTATAACTAATTTTTAATCAGTATATTCTTGCAGACCCAAAACTAGTTTACATAAAATTTCCACTGAGATTTGAAAAACAATTTCTTAATTTTGTTTTTTAAGTTTTTTTTTCCGGCTCAACTCACTTTTATGGAGGAAAACTGGTTCTTTGTTACAAGTCTATTGTAACCTCATTAACTGATATTCATCAATCAAAAATGGAAGGGAAAAATGAGACCTACTATAATTTAAACTGCATGCTCATCTTTTGTTAGAAGTTAGGTAAGTGATGTCCTCCAAGAAAATATAAAAGTTGATGGCATTTTTACAGATATTATTGAACAATGAATTTACAAACAACCCGTTAAGATTTAATCCTGATTATAGCCATTACTTTATTTCAAATAGGCTTTATAAGCTGAAGCAAAAGACATACACTAAAAATCTCTGTGATTTCATCCTGTTTATATTAAATTGTTCTTCCACAATTAGACTTTAAGATGAATACCAACTGCCCGCTCCCACCAAAGTTTTAATTCATTTTTGTTCTAGAAGATTGGGTGCCTCCTCTGCATATTAAAGGGGACTCTATACCAGTTTTGTACCACAAATGATTTTTTTACTTTTGAATACAGGTTTTGAATGGTAATTTCTCTTTCAAATAACAAAAATTATAAATGAATTTTAAAAGATCTTTTTTATGCGTTTGGGCACCTCCTGTCTTTATCAACATGCCTAGTCCAAGCCTCAGTCTTCCAAATCTATAGGTGGAACTGTGTCCTGAACCCTGGCACCCAGGAGGACTGCCTTCTGTTGATCAGTTTCTTCTTTCTCCTCAGGAATAGGTTTTGAGCGCAAAGTCCAGCATGATGGATAAGGGGACTCGAGAACTGAGACTGCCAAAGAAAAACTAGAAAAGTGAGGTTTCATTTAATAACATAAAAAAAGGTGGTAGAATAGGTTTTTTAAAAAAGTATGTGGGGGGTTGTGGGGTGGGGATTCCTTCTGCAGAGGCAATCTCACATCTGAAGATAACTTCTGATTGGAGACCATCCCCAGAGCAACCTTGGGAGTCATGTAACCATGTGCTGAAGAATCCTGGGTAACTGGGCCACTACTAGACAGCAAAGCTCTGGGAATCATCAGCAAATATGCAATGACCGACCTCATGTGTTTGGACAAAGTCTAATGTCCCCCCATTCACTTTTGAAAACATGTCATAGAGATAGAGGAAGAGAATGACTACCATTTCAACATTAATCTCTTCTCCCTCCTCCCATCCTTCGTCTCTAAGGCCTGAGGTGGCAGGAGCAACTTCTGAGAAGCATGTGATCCTTGGGGGAGCAAGCAAGCAACTCCGGTTATTGGGTTAAAAATCTATCTGCAGTTATGATCAGGGCACTGCCACTTTCAACAGAACTTTTCAAGGCTTCTTTATTGAGAGTGCATGTAAACAGTTTCTGGGATCATTACGTTTTCTTAAAGACTTTGTTAGAACATTGAGACTCAAGGTGCCAAGCTGTATCTGGGCACTTGATCCCTGGATGTGCGACTGCTGCTGACATCAAAGGTGCCACAACAGGACCTGCAGAGAGTACTGCCCTCTCCTGGGACAAGGTGGGCATGGCCTCCTTGCAAGCAGGCGGAGGGTTGGGAGGGCGGAGTCACCAGACTTGTGTCGCTGTCCCTGGAAAGGACCACTGCGCTGCGTCCAAGAGCGAGAACAGGCAGCGACCTTGAAAATCAGCGGGAGTGGATTGAGAAAGTCCTGTGATTCGAGGGCTGAGAGGCTGCGGTGGCCCTATCTTCCTTGCACCCATGGGCCAGGCTCAGCGACGCCTTCATTCCCTCCTGTGACAGCAGCGATGCCTGACAAAGTTTGTGCGCTGGCACTGGCACTGATGCTGCTGGCCCCAGGGAGAGATCGGCGAGGTAGGGCGCTAGCGGACGAGAGTGCAGAGGCGTCACCTGGGACTTTGGGTAAAGGGGGCTGACGTCCGGGATGACACGTAGAGAGTCCCTACTGTATGGCCGCATCTGATATTTGTCCCTCACTGGCCTCTGTGTCCTACTGCTGTCTTTGAATGGTCACTTTACAGCCTTGGTGCTCTTTAGTTTTCCTTAGCTCACAAGCGATTGTTGCCTCCTTTTCTTCTGCTTTAAGACTCTGTCCTGTTTTTGTTCCCTTTCCTGCTGATATCCTGCTCTTTAAGGTCCCTGTAATTTACCATAAGAACGTTTGCTGAATATGTCAGGTATCCTAGCCGCAGTGGAGCCGAATTACTCTAAGACTTCAGTTCCGAACTGCACGGTTTCTACCCCATTCCCACCCTACTGCCAGAAATGATTGATGAACATTTTATTCTTACAATAAATCAATGTTAAGTTTTGTGAATTTTTTTTTTGGTATATCTGTTAGAATTCATTTTCCTACTACAAAAGAGATCTCTATGGAGAGAACAGCGCCCCTCTCACTTCTTTAATCCACGACAAAAAAAGTTTAAAATACAATGAAGTTAGAACAAAATAACATTCATTAGCTCTTTCTGACTGTTTTTGTCTCATACATGTGAGAACATTAAATGAAAGATGATTTGTTCTTATACTGTAAGTTTCCTATATTTTTCGGAAATAAATCTGATCTGTGTACCACTACCTGCAACTTGAAAAAATATGTGCAACATTTATAACTGCTTATGTTATAATTTTATTTTATCATCCTGCTGATTCAATCTATTACTAAGGTAAACTTACCGTATTTTAAGGTAAACTTAAAAGATTGAAAACTAATTTATCATTTCCTGAAATGATACACCTTAACAGGTTTCATTAGTCTGTGCTTTCTTTGATTTACTTAAAGATTTACTAGATCTTCACAAAGAACTGTTAAAAGTACATGTGATAATATTAAATACACATTTATTACAATTAAATTATTCCAAGAAAAAATAACCAATATTTATAAAGGGCTTTGCTTCAATGTTTACTATAAATCACATGAGCCCTTCCTGCCTCTATATGATAGTCTTGTACTCTCCCTATGGCAGGCGAATATTAACCCTTACCAGGTTCTAAACTCATATCATGGTAAAGTTCATAACTTCTAATCACTAATCTACTTTCTACTCTATAGATTTGCCTATTCTGGATATTTTATATAAATGAAATCATGTAATAGATTTTCTTTTGTGACTAACTTCACTTAGCATAATGTTTTCAAGGTTCATCCATACTGTAGCATGTATTAGTACTTCTTCTCATTTCATGATGGAATAATCTCCCATTGTTAGTATATACCATGTTTTGTATTTACATTCATCAGTTGATGAACATTTGGGTTGTTTCCACCTTTTGGCTATTATAAATAATGCTGGTCTAAACAGCTGGGTACAGTTTTGTTATGAACTTGTTTTCATTTCTCTTAGGTATATACTTAGGAGTAAGTTACTGGATCATAGAGTTAACTGTTTAAATATTTGAGGAACAGCTAGAATATCTTCCACAGTGGCTGTAATGCTTTATACTCCAGTAGTATATGACTGTTGCAATTTATCCACATCCATGTCAACATTTATTATTTGAGATTTTGATTCTAGCCATTCTAGTCGATATGAAGTGACATCTCATTGTGGATTGATTGCATTTGCCTGGTGGCTAATGATGTCAAGGTTTTTTCATGTTTTTTTTATCAAATATATGTATATCTTCTTTGGGGAAATATCTACTCAGATCCTTTAACAATTTTTGAATTGGGTTGTTGGCCTTTTTGTTTTTGAGTTACATGAGTTATTTGTGTATTCTACATATACTTCTCTTATCGGGTATGTGATTTGCAGTTATTTTCTCCCATTATGTGGGGTTTCTTCTCACTTTCTACATAATGTTCTTTGAAGCTCAGAAGTTTTTAATTTTGATGAAGTCCAATTTACTTTTTATTTTGTTGCTAATGTTTGTTGTCATATCCTGAAATCTTGCCAAATTTAAAATTATGAAAATTTATCCCAGTATTTTTTCTAAGAGTTTTATAGTTTTAGCTCTTATATTTTGACCTTAGATCCATTTTGAGTAAATTTTTATATATGGCATAATGTAAGGGTCCAACTTCATTTATTTTTACGTGTTGATATGCAGTTTCCCTAGCATCATTTGCTGAATGGACTGTCCTTCTCCCATAAATGGTCTTGGCACCTATGTCAAAAATCAGTTGAAAAACCATTTCTGGACTCTCAATTTTATTCATCAATCTGTGTCCATTCTTAAGCTGGAATACACTGTCTTGATTACAGCTGCTTTGTAGTAAATTTTGAAATGGAAAAAGTAAGTTCTCTAATTTTCTTCTTTTTCAAGATCGGTTTAGCTATTCTGGGTTCCTTAAAATTCCATGCAAATTTTAGAATTAGCTTGTCATTTTCTACAAAAGAGTCAGATGATAATCTGGTGAGGATTGTGATGAATTTGCATGTCAATCTGGGAAGTATTGCCATCTTAACATTAAGTCTTCCTATCCATGAACATGGATATAGTTCCATTTACTTAGATCTTGAATTTCTTTCAACAATGTTTGTTATATTCAGAGTATACGTTTTGGGCTAATTTTGTGAATTTATTCTAAGTATTTTGCTCTCTTGAAGTTATTGTAAATGGAATTGTTCTCTTAATTTTATTTTTAGGCTATTCATTCCATATGCATAAGAATATAACCCTAAGACTCAAAAACCTTGGGCAGCTCCCAGTTTCTTCATCTGTGAAATAGGAAAGGTAATAATTTTGCAAGATTATTTTAAGATAACAAATATATAAAGCACTATGTGCAGGATATTATTTTAAGCACTTTAAAATGCATTATATACATTAAATCATTTAATTCTCACAATAATCCCACAAGATAAATACTATTATTACCCTAATTTTACAAGTGAGGAAACTGAGTCTCATATATTGTAGGCCATTTGCCCAAAGTCATACATTATTACTGGCAGAGCAGGACTTTAACCCATGTAAGATGGCTCTAGATCAAATGGGCTACCTCTACCACCTCTGGTGAATGAGATAACATATGTTCAAACAAACATGTATACATGAAAGTCCATTGCAGCGTTGTTCATAGTAGCCAAATTATAAAAACAACACAAATGCTCATCAAATGATGAATGGATAAGCAAACTCTGGCATATCCACTAGACTACGATTTGACCAAAAGGACTAAGTACTACAACATGGATAAACCTTGAAAATGTGGTAAAACCAGACACAAAATGCCACATACTATATGATTCCATTTAGACCAAACGTCTAGACTAGGCAAATCCATAGAGACAGAAAGATCAGTGGTTGCCAGTGGTGGAGGCAGAGGGAAATATGAAGTGACTGCTAATCACACAGGTGCTACTGAGCGGTGATGAAAATATCTTAAATTGATTGTGGTGTTGGTTGTTCAACATTATAAATATGCTAAAAACCACTAACTTCTATACTTAGAAATGGTGAATTGTATGGTATGCAAGTTAAAAAAAGAATCGAACTAAATTTTGTATCCCGATTTTATATCCTGAAATCTTGCTAAATCTGTTTATTAGTTCTAATATTTTGTTGTTTTTTTAGTGGATTCCTTAATATTTTACACATAAAAAAATTATGTCACCTGTAAATAAAGATAATCTTACTTCTTTTCCAATCTGTATAGCTTTTATTTATTTATCTTGTCTAGTTGTCCTGGTTAGAATCTGCAGTACAATGTTAAATAGAAGTGAGCGTGAACATCCTTGTCTCTCATTCCTGATCTTATGTGAGAGCATCTAGTATTTCTTCATCAAGTATGATGCAGCTTCTTTTACAGATTCCTCTTATCAGATTGAGGAAGTTCTCTTCTATTCCTGGTTTGTTGAGTATTTCTTATCTTAAAAAGGATGTTTCAAGTGATTTTTTCTTGTGTATTGAGAAGCACATGTGGATTTTGTTTTTTTTTATTTTATTAATGCAGTATATTACATTAATTCATTTTGGGATGTTAAACCAACCTTGCATGAATGAGATAAATCCTACTGGGTCTTGGTTCATAATTCTTCAGCTTTATTTCTAGATTTGGTTTGCTAGTATTTTGCTGAAGACTTTTGTGTCTATATTCAAAAGATAGATTGGCCTGTAGTCTTTTTTCTTGTGATATCTTTTTCTGGCTTTGGTATCAGGGTAATACTGAGCTCAGAATAAATCTGGAAGTTTTTCCTCTTCTTTTCTATGTTTTTGGAAGTGTTTATAAAGAATTAGTATTATTCTTTATATGTTTGGTAGAATGCAGCTTAGATGCCATCTAAACCTGATCTTATCTGTTTGAGTGTTGTTTGTTTTATTTTGTTTTGTTACTGATTTGATCTTTTTATGTGATATAAATCTATTTAGATTGTTTTTCTTGAGTCAGTTTTATAGTTTGTGTCTTTTTAACGAATTTTTTAATCTCATTTAAGATATTGGCATATAACTATAATTGTATTCCTTAATAAGATCTGTAATGGTGTCCCCTATTTCATTTCTGACTCTAGTGAGTCTTCTCTCTTTTTTCCTTAGTAAATCTTATAGTCAGAGGTATAACCATTTTGTTGACTTTTTTTTTCAAAGAATCAGCTTTTTGTTTCATTGATTTTCTCTATTGTGTTTCTGTTCTCAA
Organism: Pteropus medius; assembly: GCF_902729225.1. Classification (NCBI taxonomy): domain Eukaryota; kingdom Metazoa; phylum Chordata; class Mammalia; order Chiroptera; family Pteropodidae; genus Pteropus; species Pteropus medius. Next base: position 3,226,057 of record NW_024342467.1, on the reverse strand, counting down.
TTTCATTAATTTCGTCTATAATCTTTAAAATTTCTATTCTGCTGCTGCTTTTAGGTATAGTATATTCTTCTTTTTCCAGTGTCTTATGGTACAAGGTTTATTATACTGAGATCTTTTTCTTTTTTAATATAGGCATATATATCTTTATGCACTACTTTAGCAGTATGCCATAAATTTTGGTGTTTTACCTTTATTTTAATTCTTCTCAAAGTATAGTCTCATTTCTTTTTTTTTTTTTCCTTCATTATTAGGCTGTTTAATTTCCACATATTTGTGAATTTCTTAAATTTCTTTCTGCTGTTGATTTATAATTTCATTCCATTGTGGTCAGAAAATATACTTTGTATGATTTCTATCTTTTTAAATTTATCGAGGTTTGTCCTATGATCCAGTGTATTGTTTATCCTGAAGAATGCTCCAAGTACACTTTAAAAGCATTTATATCCCGCTGTTGTTGGGAGAAGTGCTCTGTAGATATCCGTTAGTTTACGGTGGTTTAAAGTGTTGTTTCAGCTCTATTTCCTTTTCATACTGAAAGCAGAGTATTGACGTCCCCAACTATTACTGCTGAAATATGAATTCGCCTTTGCTTCTGTCAAATTTTGCTTGATATATTTTGATGCTTTGTTATTAAGTGCATATATGTTTATAATTTAATATCTTCCTAATGGATTGAAACCTTTATTATTATAAAATCTCTTCTTATCTCCAGTAATAGTTTTTGTCTTACATTTTTTTTGTCTGTTATTAGTATAGCCAATCCCATTTTCTTGTGATTGCTGTTTGCATATTTTATTTTTCTTCTATTTTACATTCAATTAATTTGTATTCTCTTCAAAAGGAATTCAGTTTGTGACTCTTGATACATAAAAGAGGGCAAAGTAAAGAGATTTAACCAACCAATCACTTTCTATGTGACCTTGCTTTTCAGCCTTTTGTATTGTTGCAGAACACATAATTCTGTTTTAAATGTCAGAAGTTTAATTTTTTTTTTTTTTTTAGGCGAGGCAACTCTTGATTGACCTCATAGATTGTAAGGACCTTGTCAGCTTGTCAGCTTACAATCCCTTATTTTTTATTTTTTATGCCTACAGCACCTACTCCTCCTAGGTGGTCTTCCATCCAAGTACTAACCAGGTGCTACCCTGCTTAGCTTCTGAGATCAGACAGGATTGGGCTTGTTCAGGGGTGGCATGGCTGTAGAAAGCTTAATTATTAATTACTTATTTATCCTTGAATTTGGAACTCAAAGGTGGTTTTTCTTTTTCCTACATCTTTGGAGAAGTTGTAAGATTTTTAAAATTCACAAGTATCTGAAATTCCCATAGAGCAATATACCAAAAGTTTTATCATTACAAACTCAGATATAAAGTTCCTATATTCAGGTGTTAAGCATATTTATCTCTTAAAATTACAATGATTTATTTAGTTTAACACATTTGTTTGTCAACCATTTATGACTCTTAAAGAATGTTAGTCTTGGCCATTGCATTAAACCAGAAAGCAATCTAATACAAACTACCTAATATCTACAAACAAAACTAGAAAACCATTTGTATATTGTTTTCCATTACGTATCTATTATATTCATAACTTGACACATTCTCTCAAAGTATTTAAAATCCAAGTATTGCAGACTCTATTATATATTACTTAGCTGCTTTAAGTTTTCTTGGGAAGCAGAACAAATAGAAATGTAAATTTTAATGTATATTTTACATATACTTTTATTTTGAGGGAAAGTTAGATTAGGAGTTTGCTAGAAAGCTCTGCACACTATTCATACTATGAAATTGAGTGACAGGTGAGATGGGCCTGTAAACCTATTCTTTTAACTACTCGAGGAGCCAAACCCTTAAATTTTCAAATGGGAGCCCAAATCATCCTTATAATTCTCATTTAGTTACCTATAGCATACATTTTAGAATTAAGATTATAATGAGGTTTTTAAGAGTGTGCCTTATTTGTACTAGTAAAATTTTTAAATTTTTCTCCACAGACCATGAATATTTTAAGAGACAAATTTGAGGAAGGAGGAATTAAGACATAACTAATATAAAATATGATCTATTATTAAGTATATGAATTAAGAATTTTCCTCTAAAATAAACATTAAATAAAAATAAATAAAAATTCCTGTTTAAATATTATGCACTTCTGTAGTATTATTGATGTCACACTGTGATTACTACATTTGTTATATCTGTAGCTTTGGATTAGAAAATAATTCTTCAAAGCAGCAAAATCAGAAGACATGTGAGAACTATAGAAGCACTTAGGAAGGAGAAATACTGCACAGAATAAAAAAGAAGTTATTAACTTTTTTCCCTGATATAAAATTCTATTCAAAGAAGAGATTAAAAAAAACAACAACATTTCGATAATTCATGTAAACCTCGCTAGTAATCTTTTTAAAAATATTTTGCTTATTTTCTAGCCAGGTACAATGTTCTGATATTGACAAGATCTTTGAGTTACCTAAAAATTAGATGAAATGACAGCACATCCCTGATTTCTATCCACACACAAAATATTTATTGTTGATAGATTGAGACTTTTAGGATAAATTCTTCTTGGGAAATTTAAATCTGGTGGACCAAGAGATAAAAGGAAGAAGGGCCTTTTAAAAATATTTTACTAAAAAAGTTCTTTAGGGAGATCTTTTATCTTGCAAAACAATGTCTTTTGTACAGTTTAATTGCTATAATTACAAGCAATAAAATAAAAAGCTAAAGAAATGATGACAATTTTATAAGCTACACTTGTGAAAAAGGCTTACAAATTAATATCTCTAGTTTTTTTTTGTGCTCCTTATTAAGTTCAGAAATTGATTTTGGTTTATAAACACTTTTTTTAACCTAAAATTATGTAATAAATGTTTTAATTTTTTTCAGTTAAATTTTTTTTTCACAGTGAGGTACTTTAGTAATGATTGAATTTTTTATTTCACATTTCTATTTTATAGATATTATCTTATTATTAGTGTTTTTTTCAACAAATATAATATTTAGAGATTGTTTATCTACTGCGTCAACAAGATACTGTGGTATTCGAATAAGGACACTGCCTTGTGTTTCTTGTTTTGCGAGTCAGGAGCCTCAAACAAGAGCTGTATTTCTAAGATCATTTTGTTTTCACTGCCTCCCTTATGCTAGGAAAAGGAGCTTTATGTTCTGCCTCTATGGATTTGACAGAGAAAGTATCTTCTAGGCCAACTGCTGCTCAGAAAGTGGTTTCCCTAAAAAAACTACAGAACTCTCTCCTTCTCTCTGGTCTTCTTTTGGTTCTCCTTCCAAACTATTCCCCTCCTCCCCAATCCTTTTCCTGTGCTTACTAATAAAAATGAATTTCAATACTTTACCTTAAAAAAAAAAGTTGTATTTAAAAACTTTATATTCTTTCCTGTACTAAAGAATGCAGGGAACTTCAGTAGGAGGGTATTTTACAAAAATTAGATTGGAATTAAGATATCGGTTTAATGTGTTGTACTCTAGGACTTGGAAGAGTTGGGATTATAGCGGGACATGTGGCTACTGTAGAGGAAAGTAGGTCATAGAGGATCAATAATGGCATTCAAATCTGGAAGACCATTCTCAAGAGGAATCTTTGTAGGGCCTGTGACTTTAGATGGTAGGACTAAACACATCCTAACTCAGTGTCAATCAGCAATATTGCTTTGTCCAAATTAAATGAAAATAAAGTTCTCGAAGCTTAGGCACCTCGAAAATACATTCTAAAGAGTTTATTGATTGGTTTACTGTATTTATGAACAGTGCAAGCTAAGTCATCTTTGACTTACTAAGAGACACTGACATTTCAAGTGGTCTTTATGTGCCATTGTGGGTGGATGTGATTTATTTGTTTTGGAAATCAATTTTAATTGAGTACTAAACTATCTGAACAAAGAAAGTGCATATATAAAGACACCTATCTTTTCATTCTACCTCAGGAGTGCTCTCCTGGGGGACACCAGTTACTTCAGAGCCCTTATCGAATATCCATTTCGACTCATTGTACCTCCAGCAGTCAGCCATTCAAGACCTGATATATGACCATTCCCTAGCTCCTGGATGATTTCAATTTCTCATCTTTGACAGACCTGCCGAGATGCCAACCAAATGTGTCGAGGTATTTCAACTCACTAAGAACTACATGTACTTTTTTCTTATGTATTTTTTCATATAAAGATTGAGACTTGTTACAACCAATTTATTTCCCACACTGAAATATTATTTTGATATTGTTATCAAGATTAAATTAATCTAAAGGAGTATTCTCATGTATTATATAATAATAATAGTAATAGTTAATGTTATGCTCATGCAGTCCACCAAGCGCTTTTACATATAGTATCTTATATAATTTTTACAACTCTAGAATCCAGTCTTTCATCATTTACTTCCAACATACAGTGCAGGAAACATATCTAGAGTCACCCAGCTAGCAGGTCAACCAACCCAAGTTTTTATCACAGCTGTCATTCTCCAGGGCTCATGTACTTAACCACAAGTAACCTGAAAACCTGCTTCAGTTTTTGCCAGTCATAAATAGAAGTCTCATTTTCCTTATCGTTACCCACATTTTGAGGATTATGTAGAAGCAGAAATTATGTTCCCTTTTAAACATGTAACTAAAAAAAACTCAAGAAAAATATCCTAATTTTAAGTGTTTAATTTTTAAGTTGTGACATGGTAGCTGTCTTTTTTTCTCTTTGTGGTTTATTTGCTTATCACTCTTATGACATTTCTTTTGTAATAAACTTTTAAAAAATCAGAGTTTAAAAGTAAAATTTGAGAAAATTAGAAGTAATTCACTATGTCCTTAAACATTTGTGGGGTTTATTTATTTATTTATTTAGGCTAAATTAACTATATTTGATTCTAGAACCTCATAAAAATGTAAACGTAAAGTGGTAAACTGGCTTTTTTCCCTGGCTCTTTTCCTAGAGGTCAGATAATACATGGTTATTTTGTTCTCCCTGGAGAAGTATTCCCTGTTCCCATTCTATCATGCCCTCTTGAAACGAAGCTTTTACCATTCAGCTGGAGAATTGATAGAATTTTCTTTTAGTCCACAAGATAATACAAAATGTGTATAAATAAATTTCTATTTATAATGTTTAAAGTAATTCATGTGCATTATAGAAAACTTAGAAAAGAACAGGTAATAGCATAACATTCATTCATAATCCACCCATACACTCACACTACCATTAACATTTTGCTATTGTGCCCTCTTATTTATATTGTTTTGTAAGATTCATGCTATATGTTCACTTGCATAACATGTTTTCTTCAGTTATAGTTATAGCATTAACATTTTTCTATCAAAAATTTTTTTTGATATCTGTTTGAAAATAATATTTTGTCATATGTATATACCATATTTATTTAAATCCTACCATATGTGTGCACATTCAAGCTTTTACTATAAGTAATTCTGCAATTAGCAAATACGCATATAAGTCATTGTTATATTTTAGTGTATTTGGTAATATTAATTTTTATAAGTAAAATTAGTGAAGGTTCATGTCTTTTTGAGAATTTTAATATACACAGTTAAGTTGTTTCTTAAAAATATAATGCTAAAAAATGTCCAGTAGCAATGGATAAAAATACCTCTTCTAATATTGACTATTTTCATGTATTCTTTGAACTATATGTCCGTCTATTTTTTCTATTTGTGATCTTAGAATTATTAAATGGATATTATTACTGGCTAAAATGAAATAAAAAATATAATAATGCGACAATAAATATATAATGTAATATATTAAGTATAATGCTATTTGTTTTCTTCTTATTTAACTTTTATTTGTCTTATTTTTAAATTATTATTTAATCATAACTATCTTTTTCTATTTTCTTTGTTTATAAGCATGAAAATATTAAGTTTAATATTAACCATTATTATATAATAGAAACATTATGTAATTATATATCAATCATATAATGTAATTATATAACATATATAATTATATATCATATTATTTATTATAATTGATATTAATATAATATTCATAATTATAATCTGGTTTACAATGATTGAGTCATTGCCATGTAGAAGTTGTATAAGTTCTTTTATTTATACTTCACTACAGCACTATGAGGTGGATACTACAATCCACCTAATAAAAAAGCAAAACATGTTGAGTGCCTTGCCCCGGGTTATGCATTTAGTAAGTGTCTCGATCCTTCTTAAATCATATATAGTCTCTTCTTATTTTTCTGGGTTACTTTTCTATTGTCCATCTGGAAATGATTCGGATAATTGGCCTTAAGTGAGGCTTTAACTTCATTACTCCCAAATTGCCAACCTATTATTTTCTCTAGATTTTGAACAATTGTTTCCTTCTCTCCTGATTTTTTGATACCTCCTGAACTTTATATTAACTTCTTACATATACTATTTTCAGCAATTTTTCAAGAAATCTCCAGGATCAGTTTATCTTTATATTATATGTTAAAATGACTTCAGATTGATTTGTCTTAGAATGTATCAGCTATTTCAGTTTGTTATCTAATACTGAATTTCTCCTGTTCACAATACAAATGTAACAAATGGGAAAAAGTATTTAAATTGAATAAGATTATATTAATTATGAAAAATATACCCTTAAATTTACTATTCCATAGTTACTTTTTCTTTTATAACACAGGTACGAGTTAATGAATTTTTTTAAATGATTAATAATTTAATATTTTAAAGATTATTTAGAAGAAAATGCAAAATTGATTATTTACCACGTACGAAAATAATTGGATTTTTAACTTTTCTTTCTGATGCAAAAGATGAACCACTGCGGAACACAAGCCCCCATATGGCTGTCTCTGAGAGGTTCAGAAACAGTGCCTTCACTTGGGGCGATCAAGCAACTGACAGCTTGTGCCGCATGGCAGGTTTTGCTTAGCATTACAGAAGACTGCTGTCTTTTTCAAATCCCAGTGTCTGTAAGAAACTGTGGACAATTTTTTGGATACTTACTACAACCTAGTCAGGGATGTATGGAGCATTGTGCAGAAGGTAAGAAAACATAAGTAATACACATGAACAGCTAATCATAGAACTATGTGTGTTGGTGTATTTGTGTGATTCTCTGGATAGTTTGTATTTAGCTAATATAAATATCAGTAAGAGATTTGGTTTACTATTATAGCTAGGGTAAAGCTAAATTTATGATTTAAATTGGCCAGATTTCTTTAGGATTCTTTGCCAAGATCTTAAAGTCCTCAAAAATATTTGTTGATGTGAAAGTATCGAAGGTTAACATAATGTATATTGATGTCATTTATCTACTGATAATATACAATAACAAGGGCACTTTTCCTTAGTGGTATTCTTCCTCAAAAGCTATAAAGCCAGTCTAAACTCAGACAAATTCATAAAAATCCAAATTAAGAAACAGTCTATGAAATACCTGAATAGTATTCTTCAAAAATGTCAAAATCATGGAAAACCATAAAAGATTGAGAAACTGTCACATATTGGAAAAGACTAAGGAAGCATTGTGATGATATCCTGGATTGGATACTGGAACAGAAAAGAACTTTAGTGGAAAATTGGTAAAATCTAAATAGAGTTTTCAATTTATTTTAGAGTATTAAGGTCAATTTCTTAGTTTTGATGAAAGTTCCCATAACATACCATGATGGATATCGCAATAAATAATTAATTTTAAACTTTTTTGTTTCTTTTTCTCTGTACTCAATTATGACTTAACTCTTTGAAACATATAGACTCTCTTTTTACTAGGGTGTCAGGACCTCATGTTCTGAACAAGGTAGAGACTCAACAAGCACATATTTAATGGCAGTGTTCAATAGAACTAGTGAACTAAATCTTCAGATGCAAGGAGCTCAAAATAGAACTACATAATGGTGATTTTTTTTTTACTTGGACTGCTTAGACATGAATAAAGCTGATAAATGAGGTATTTATTTGTTTTAGGGAGGTGGAGTGTGCAAATATGTGACTAGGTTATTGGAAAAAAACAAACCCCCCTCTTGTAGATTATCTGGGCTCATTTATATATACAGAAGACTGAAAATACTGAGAAATACTGTTATGGACCAGTGTTATTAAACTAGGCAAACACTGCAAATAATAATTATTATATGAGTAACACTTATAAATATTTCCATCCTGAGGTCATTAGACTCTTCAAACTAGAAAATCTCAAACAACATAGGTACAGCTAAACAGTGGCAAGAAATATAGAAGCAATTATAAACTGCAATTAATAGTATGAATGAAAAGATTATATTACTGTAGATGAAAATACTGGAGGTGAATGAAGGATAAAATTTATAATGAGGTGTCACCAGAGAAAGCCTCTTCTGAGAACAGGAGATTGACATTGCAAGTTTGAGGGTAAACAGTCCTTGGTCAGATAAAGATCGAGGGCAAAAACACCCCAGACAGCAACAACAGCTTATGAAAGGCCTTAAGGCTAAGAGTATGGTGTTCTCACAAGAGTGAAAGCAGGACAGAGATGGTATATCTCACAGAGTAAGGGAGAGCATAACAAGACAAGGATTAGGATGAGCAGCAGGGCCTGATGTTTAGGGAACTCTGCATTTTATTTTCTGTGCATTGAGAAGTCTTCTGTCCAGCTAAATGTAGCTGAAAGCAGTATATTTAGTAAGGACATTCAACAACAGATCAGTTAATAGAGTATCATTGGCAAGGAGAAAATCCAGAGAGATGGATCAGCTTCATTGGGTGGCCAAGATGAGAATTATGAAAAATGTCTTTTTGGTATTTCTCAGTACTCTTGCCATTGAAAAAATAGCTAATTTTTTTAAAATTTCAAACAATATTTCCAAATATTTGTGGAAAGTTCTGTAGGTGTTTTAATGGAAAAAAACAATTTACCTATATTCATTTAAGAAACATTGACAACTATTAAAAAATAAAAACAAAACTTTCACATCAGAGAATACCATAAAATACAAATAATCACCTCAACAGAAATGTTTACACTGAATTTTAACTCAATATTTAAAAATTTGCATTTTTACTACGATTTTAAAACTCAAAAAAAATTTCGTTTTGTTAATGTCACTACCACCCACTCAGTTTCAAAGTTTGACTATTCAAAATTGTTTCTCTCTTTTACCATATTCAAGTTCTCAGATAGATTGTCATCTCAGATAGATTGATCAATCGATCAATCGACTGATAGACAGACATAGAGATATATAGAAATCTTTATGCTCAATTGAATAAATACAATTTATCCTTAACCTTTGCAGCTATATCTGATGCAAAATTATACCCATGTGATCCTGACAAAATTGAAATTGGAGATGACTGTGTTTGTAAGTATCAAATTTTATTCTTAACAATGTATTTATAAACTAATAATGTCAAAAGGTTTTTATGTTCCGTGCCTTAGTTTAGATAGGATTATGCTAATATTTGATAATGCCCCAGTCTAGTGGATATCAAAAATATCACTTTATCGTGCTTTTAAAAAATAACAATGGAGTTGACAAAGATACAAAGAGTTGGGCATGTTAACCCTACAGACGTGTGTGTATATTTATTGAATCTTTTTATAAGAAAATTTGGCAATTTATCTCAATAATCTTAAAAATCCACGTGTATTTTTTCCTAGCAATTCCATTTCCAAAAATTTAGCTTAGAGAAATATTTAAAGAAGCATGTGAATACAAGATTTATGACAGCATTTTTCTAACAATATGAAAAAAATTGCAAATAACCAAAAACTACTGGTTGAATCAATATCTATAAAGATAAAATGTTCTATAAGCAATATTAAAATGCAGTAATACATTCTTTAACATTAGTAGATATTCATGGTATATTGTAGCTAAGAAATCAGATTATGTACCACAATCTCATTTTTGTCTTTCAGGAATGATTGCATTTGTATCAAATAAGTCTTAAAAGATAAACGCCAAAAGTGTAAATTGTGGTCACATTTTTTTCTCTTTTCAATCTGTATTTCTTAAAATAAAGTTTTTAAAGTTATTTCAAATATTAACAAATTCCCCTATTGTAATATTCCTTAACAGATCACTCTAAGTAGATTGTCTAATAAAATTTATGATGTCTGCTTAAAAGATGGGCAGAAATCTAAATTATTTATTGAAACAGCCTTTTCCTGGGGCCTGTTAGCCAATGAGATATTCTAAATGAATGAGGGATTGTTGACAGTTTTTATGGTAAAATAAACCCTACTGACATAAAGCAAATCAGGATAGATCATATGATATTCAGATACCAGCCTTAAAAATTAATGTTTTGTCTTAAAAAGTACGATTTTATAATAATCCTCAAAATAAATACTTTGAGTTGCTTTTCTATGCCTTATTTCAGTTGTAAATGGATTTTCGTCCCCTTTTCTAGCATTTTTTAAACAAGCTTTTATTTTATCTGAAAGTGTCAGTTTAATTAGACCCTGTGATTTGTTTTTAAGAAAATAAAAAAATCCCTAACAATAGTAACATTAACCATGAAGTATAAACATTTGATTATATTGCATAATATGTTTGGATTATATTTATCATATACATGTATTATAGTAAAATCACTTTTCTCCCTTGAATAAACAATACATTTAAACTAACTTGTTATGTTATTCAGAATATTTATGCAATTAACTGGAAAAAATTGCTATTCAAAATCATACACAATTTGGATAAGTAACATTTGAATGAAAATATTGAGTCAAATCTAACTGATAAAGCTTCATAATAAAATAGAGAATATATTAACATATTCAGCACATGCTAATATTAGAATTGACAAACCCATAATAATTGTGCTTTCAAGCAGAAACAATGTGTCATTCTTGAAAACTTGAAGTATCTTTTAATAAATTGTCTCTGATCTACATTGTTGTGAGCAATGATCAGCTCACCTAGTTGATGCTATTTAAAATATTGATTCAAAAATTTTAATTTTCATGAATTATTTACTTTTAAGTTTTCATCTTTTATTCTTAAAAATTATTTCCATAGTTATTCTGTTTAAAAATAAATTTGACTTTTTTCTACTTTAAGGAGGAATTTTTACTCATATACATAATTTTTAAAAATCAATACATACTCAAAAGTGTCTATTATTTTCTTCAAATCTAAATATGGTAGTGATTTGGCCCAATGTTTAAAATGTTTGACAAAATATTTATTATTTAGATTAATTTGAAAACCGTTTATTAGGATTTTGTAATCTGATATCCAATGAAATAACATTTACAAATATTTGAAAGTGCATAAGATTTTCCCCTCACATTTAGATTGTTTCTCAGAATTTTCCAAAATCTACATTAAAAGACTAAAAAATTAATATTGTGATTATCATAAAATTACCACACATATATAGTAGAAATTTTAGGACATTATAAAACTCCTACTTATAAAATTTGTCACTCAGATATTTTTCTCTTCTCTAAATCAGAACAAAACTAATTAAAAACTCATTTGGAAGCATTCGAGATTCCCAGATTTAATCTTGCAACTGCCCAGAGATAAAATCTCTCTGAGTTCCTAGAGGGATCTTTAAACATTTTTAATCTCAGAAAAAATGAAAAGAATAAGACTATTGTTTAACACTGGGTATATTTCGCTAATACAGCATAATCACTCTTTTATGAAATAGCTTTTTCAAGAAAGCAAGAGTAATGATGAGTTGAGTTATAAGAGTAAATTATGAGAGTAAAATAGTTGTCATTTGATTTTACATTATAGTGACTTTTTCTTTAGAACAAGAAATTATAATGTAGAAAACCTGAATTTTATTTGTTGTATCTTTTAGAAAAGGTAGTAGCTTAAAAGAAGGTAAATTATGTTTGTGTTCAAGAGCTAGACTTTTCAAGGATAGATGTATTCAACAAGCACCGATACAAGCTTGATAAGCTGATAAATTTATCTGCTGTCAATTTTTATGTGATTGTGGGTCAATAGAAGAATGTACTACTTTGCTGATAGAGAATAATTATTTTTCTAAATGTATTAAAATTCCCTGAGTTACAGTCTTCGTGAGCTTTTCCCATAAGCCAGTACTATCTCTTAAGATGCCCAACTACAAATTATGCATTTTCTCCCACCAAATCAGCTGTCTGCTTCATTGCCACCACCACTTCCAGGAAGACCAGAGGTTGTGATGGAGCCAATTATGTCCAGGGTTTTCTTTAGGTGTGCTTTTGATGTTTCCCCTACAAACAACTCAGTGGGATTTCTCATAGCTTGGTCTAGGCTTTCTTCTCAAGAAATCAAAGAGGAGCTGAAGCAGGAGACCACAGTTCAGGCATTCTCTTTTTTAGAAATGGATGGCATAAATCTCAGACTTGGAGATAGATACGTTTTTTGTTTTTTTTTTTCATGAATGCATTGTTAAAAATGAATTTTTAAATCATTTTCTAAAAGTAGTTTTTGTCCCCATAACATAAAGCACTGTGTTTTTCTTTTTCTTTTTTTTTTCCTTGGCAATTGTGTCAACTACAATGATAACTGGACGACTCATTAATCTTGACTATGAGTATCTGCTTCTCACAATTTGTTGATTATTATCAGTGAAGTCTTGTAATTTTATGTCTCTTTTGGGTTTTAAAATGATATACTTTCAGTCTAGGAAAAACATTTTCATTTTTTCGATGATGATATCACATCCTTTTTGAATACATCTTCAAGACAAAGTCTACAACACTTAATTTTGTTGAGGATTGAATAATTAATATTTTATAAAGATGGAATTTTTCTCATTTTTAAGCGTTTTAAAATTACTTATTTTTGTTATCTCATGTGCTATCTACTAAAAATTAAAATTAAGTACTTACATATAATAACTTATACATATTTCCTCCATAATTTTATTGCTAAATGATTATTTGTTAACTATATTTATAGATATTCTGTACTGTTTTCATCTTTTTCTTGGAGAAACCACATGTACAAAGATTAGCCATCAAAAGCCAAGAAATTTTTGCAGGTATTAAGGTATGTAGCAGTGGGGATGGATCAGAAAGATTACTCCTCTGGAACTGTGTTTTCTATACTGTGATTTGTGGATGCTGGTTCCAAGACCTCATCACAGACTGAATGTTGGGACCAAAGAGTCTGTATTTTTGAAAAATAACCTAAATAATTCTAATATATAACAAAATTTGAGGGCCCCTGTTAATGAACTAAAGTTAAAATATACTTGCATTTTTTTTTTCAGAAATAGCTCAAATTAGAATAAAGCACAAGTTCTATTCCCATAATTTATTCCATAATGCAAGTAACAATTAGAGTACCAATATTTAGTTATCAAGCATTTTGAAAGACAGGTAGCAGGTCAAGTACTAGAGCCTCTGACTAAAGTAGAATTGGCTCAGAAATCTGGACTTTATGAATTGCAAAGATTGAGCTAATTAAACAAGACAGTACCCGTGGTCACTGTGGGTAGTGCTGAGGTCTAAGAACTGATGAGCTATTTCAGCAGATGAGCAGAGATGACAAGAAATCCAGAGTGGTGGAAGGAGTGGGGCAGTACCAAGAGGTCTAAGGAGGCAAGTACTGTGCACCCTTTGGTCTTAGCCAGGGGACTGAGGTTTGACCTTGACTCATCTCTAGTTCATGAACAAAATAAGATCATTGATAGATTGTGAAAATAAGACTCAGAACCAAGACAAAGTCTGTTCCTGAATAAAGACCATTTATACTCAGCAGGGACCAGGAAAAGGAGGGAAAAGAGTAACCTATGTTGTCAGAATAGCATAGACCTTGGGAACACAGACTCTTTGGATCTACATTGGTGAGAGAACTCAGTACAACATTAGGGCCAGTGCGGTTTCTGATTAGGCTAACAGGGAGACTATTCCCTACTGAGTCATCTGTTTGGGGAGCTAGCAAAGAACTGAGATTGCGTAAAAACTCTCTGCCTCAAGAAAAGATTGGCCTGTGAACTAGGCTAGGACCAGTACTAGAGTTCAGTAGTCATGAATCCAACTGTGAAAGAAGAAGCTGAGAAATAAGCTGAAGGTTAACATATTTCGGGTGGTAATAATGTTTTAATTTATGTGTTAAAAAATATTTAGATTTGTAACTTATATTAGGGATGATATTAATTTTTAAGGATAAATAGACTTTTTCACTGGTATGTCAGTAAACATTACCAAACAAATGAAAGGAGGTGGGAATCTTTCTGTTTCCTCTATTTCCTAGTGCCCACTACTTAGTACCAGAATCACTAAGGCAGGCTCCAACCAGACTGCTATTATGTGTTGGGGAACGAAACTGTGCCCAAAGTCAGAGCAGTACAGTGACTCCAGGTACTCTTCTGTGCATTGCTGATGTTTTTAAGGGTTTGGTTTTAATTGATCTTGTGTAGTTCAAAAATTCAAGTGCTTAAATTATTACAACTAGCTAGCTCATTTAGCAAAATATGAGCTATTGAGGAAAAAGTGCCCTTTCAAAATTATTGAGTCTTAGAAACAAATTTTATTTTTATATGACCACCCTATATATTTTCCTATAGCAATTACCACCTGAATTGAGCACTATATCAGAAGATGGAAAAGAATACCAGTTGAGAATAGAGAGCACGATTCCTGTCGTTTGTTCTGAATTCAGTGAGCTTGATCAGGAATGCAAAATATCAACTAAAACTGAAAACTGTTGATCAAGGTAATGGATGCTAAATTCATTTAATTTTATTATTAGATTTCAAATAATAACTAATGCTTTTTTTTTCCTAGAGAAAGTCACTGTAGTGTACTCACACAATTAATTATGTTGCATGTATATATCAAATTACACTTCAATCATATTAGTAATACTGGGCCAAATTTTTGATTGCCAGAGCAATCCACATTTATCCCTCCTGGGCTCAGAGTATAAATAAACAAAAATAAATAAATAATGAACAATATCCTCTTCCTTCTCCTCTCCTTTCTTTTTCTGTCTCCCACTCCTTTTCTCCACCTTCTCATCTTCTCGCTTATTCTTCTCTTTGCTTTGTTTTCAGAGACCGAGGGACAAACTGCTCTTTTAAGATTTTCCAAATTATCCTTTCGAGTGTGATAAATGATGCTAAAAGTTCAAGCTTATGCACCATGGATCTCATAACGCATTCTGCGCACTTTTCTCCCTAATGTAAGTTTATGTTTGGGAGCTTTTGTTTTAAAACTCTTCTATTTAAATTATTAATTATATAGATTGTATCATATATGGCCTCATATATGCCACTGTCACAGTCATGTAGAAAGTTGAAATTCTCCTAAAGAATGAAAAAATATGCGGAGACAAACCATATACTCCAGTGATAGGAGTTTTTTTTTTTGTTCTTAAGCCTCTGAAGCAGAGACCAAAGTATGTAAGAGATACATAAATTAAGATATATATAACCTTTAGGAGAGACTACAATTCTGTTTGCATACCTTTTCACCATAGGATATAAAATTCTGTTTTGTAAATACACCAAATACTATGTATCTAGGTCTTCATATCTATATTATTTCTACTTAAATCAGAGAAACAAAAGGATAAAAATGCTAGTAGAAGAAGTCTCATGGGAATGATATGCCAGGAAAAGAGGTAATACGGAGGTAGAAAGCGGAATCAAGAAAGGCAATCCTAAAATGCTTGACAATAAACAGACTTAGTAGATAATACCCACCTACTTAATCAAATTTCAGGAGCATCATGAGCAACACTATATTTTGAAATCTAGCCCAGAAACATGAAATTAAGCCCTCTGTCTCAAACTGACACAATTCTACTTCAAACTACCTCTGAAAAAGCATATGATGCAAATTTTACTACAGTTGATGAGAGGGAAAAAGAAGAGGATGATATTATTGATATTTTCCAAAACTGTATTAGGCAAAGATTTCCTTCAGTTACAAATGTACTTTAAACTATACTTGCATGCTCTCGATTCTTTCAACAAGACTAGCATTGCTATAGTGATATAAAAACAGCCTAAATGTATTCCTACATTTTAGAAGTTTGCACGTTCTTATTCTTTGTCAATTAAAAATAATTTTCATACTCTTCTAGAAAGAAATTTCTGGATTTTATTCTGTATATTCCTCATCTCATCTTTAAGTGTATTTCCATTACATCTCCACTTTCATAGAGAACAAGTTAGTGTCCCCTACTGTTCTTCTACAAAGATAGGCTGTTTTTTCACAGGCTTAATGAGACACAATACTTGGCCTTCATACCATAGACCAGGGAAAATGATGTCAGGGGCTATATCTAAACCAGATAGAATTCCATATTCACCATAGGGAGCTGGTTAAAGTTTGGATGTTTCTATTGCCTTTAACGTGCATTGGAAAAGTACATATTAGAAACAAAATGCATGAAGAGAAGCTTTTTCAGAAATTTTGAATCTACTACAAATATAATTTTATAACTGAAAATGATGTGTGAAAGAAAGTTTTTAACAACTTTTTCTTCCTCTTTGATTCTCAGAAGGACTTTGTAATTATTAGTTGGAATATGTGTAAACTTCCTTTGTAGACAGTTTCTGCAGGAATCTACCCTTTTTATTTAGTTACAAATTCCTGGAGTTCCTTCCTTTCCTTCTGTTACCACCTTCTTTCCAAATTATTTTGTCTTGTTCTTTGTTCCATACGCAAGGGAGCATCTTGAGGTTCTAAATATATTGGGACATTTGGGAGATATAGAGTTTATTACAGACAGATACGCTACCTTAATTTGTTTTGACTTTTTATTTTTTCAGATGATAAACCCTGTATCAATAATTAAACCTATATGATGAACTCTGTATCAATAATCACTGTTATCACTTGACAATGGACAGAATATAAGTGAAAGCCCTAAGAAATATTACAGACATATCTGGACACAAGGCACAGTTCTTACGCAGAAAAAAATTTCAAATTTTGTTACTCAGTGCTAGAATTATATATTTTTTTTTACAGAAACAAAGGTGATGTTTATATACTTTCTTTGAATTTTATCCAGGTGCATATGAATTTATTATCTTATTGTAAATAGTAATATACATCTATACATTGAAGTTGATTAACTATTTGTAAAGATCAGGTAGAGTTCAATAGCATTGGTTTTATTTAGACAAAAAAAATAAGAATAATCTATCGATGTTTCATGTTAATCAAGTTATTATATGTTCTGATTGGAATATTCCCTTAGAAAATTTTTCAATGTATTTTTTTCCCATAAAATAGGTAAAGAACATCTAGGCTTAAATTTGGCATTGTCTTCCTGTCATGTGGACCTTCACTGGACATCATCCTATGCTAATGGAACCTACAGTCATGCTTTTGAGTACTTCACTGCTGTAGTAGATGTTTCTCTAGATGGAAATAGATTTATAGACATTATAGTGAAACCTATAGTTAATGAAGATTTCCTGTGGAACAGCTACATTCTAGACAGCATCCAGGTTGACAAATAACAAAAATAGTTTCACAATAGAAGCTTTAAAAAAGACTTGTGTATTTTATCACTATACCTTATAAACTTTTCAATTCAAAATTATTTAATGATTTCAATTTTTAAATGATTTCATTTTTCAATAATTAATTTAAAAATCATTGAGATTACTAAGCAATTTATTGTATATCATTAATTAACAATTGATAATATTTACTGCAAATATATCTTTGCTTTTAAGATCAGAGTAAAGGATGTCCCAACTGCTTACTGCTATTTATTTACTGAACCACGTATAATTGTATTCAATGGCAGGTAATTTCCTGAAAGTTTTTCTTTTAGTAATTTGTGTTTCTTTTGGATTTTGTTGTTGTTGTTTTTAACATCATACTACTTATTATTTCTTAGTCTTATCCAGTGAAAGGTTAGAAAGAAAAGCATTTATAGACATCACTGGCTTATTTCAAAATACTAATTTATTTGTGTGGAATATTTTTTTCTTTAAAATATAATTTTAGTAAATATGTGGATTAGTTGTGAGGCTGAATTTGTGAAAATGAAGATTCTTACACATACAATCATTTTAGCTTGACTATTTTTAATAGTGCTTAAATTGTTTGCTCTAGAGATTACTGTCATTGCATTTTTCCATACTGAAAAAATCTTAAAGGTTTAAGGCAAAAAGATTAAACTAACCCATTATAATTATTTTTATAAAATTAATCACTTCTAATTCATGGAAAGGATACTCAGGGGAAAAACTACTGTAGCCATAATGAATATTTGGATAGCTGCCTCTGGAATGTGAAGTAAAATGGGCAAAATGACGAAAAAGCAATCTAAGCTATCTTACTATTAATATATGCAGAGAAGGATTTAAATTCAGTTATACTGAATTCATGATTTTGGAATGTCTCTAAAGAAAATGACAAGAACACCTCATTGTTGAGTCAAAATTTTCTTCATGATACAAAGTAATTTATTCTCTTTAAAAAATTGTAATGTGATTATTATTAGTAAAATTATTCAATATTAGAGAAAGATATATATTCTCTCCAATGACAAATGATACTGCAGAAGTTTGAATAAGTGTGAAAAGTTGTGGGAACTGGTCCTACATGCAAGAATCCTTTATGGTTATAATTAAAGTCTTAGAAGTTTTAGTGGAAAAACCTCGAGAAAGCAGAATAGTGATTAATTTAATCCATTATAACACAACAAGATGAATTGTGCAACAACTAAGTGACAAACCATGTTCTAAGTGCTGAGGGTATGGCAGTGAACAAAACAGACAGATACTCTACTCTCATAGAACTTAACTTTGTAGAGGTAAAGAGATATACACACAATTAATAAAGGAAATATATCGTGCATCTGAGGAAGATAGGTGCTATGAAGAAAACTAAAGCAGGGGTAGAAAAAAAGACTGGAAATAGGAATTGTTTGAAATGGTGAAACAAAAGTTAGTGAGGAAGATTTAGGTGTTTATTACTACTTTGTTTTATTCAGTGCTCTATAAATAAATGCTCAGGATATATAAAGCTATTATAAATATTGATTTTTCATTTTTGTATCAAAATATACTGAATGCATAGAAATAAATTTAATACACATTTCTGACTAACCACATACTATTGTGATATTTCATACCAATTCTTAATGCAACTTACTTTTTTTAATGATAGGGTATACAATAATTTCAATACTGGAATGTTTGTGCTTTATAAGAGAATGTCACGTGATTTTGAAGTTCATGTATGTCAGTGGGACTGTGGAAGCTTTCACTATCCTGTGTCATGTAACTGCGGATTCGTTGCCAAAGAAGAAGGTGATGTAGTTACTTTCGATATGTGCGGTGGCCAGCTACCTGAATCACAGCCGTATTTATCTATAAAGAGCAAGGATGAAATCAGCAATATCAAGATAAGTGAATCTTACTTAGAAAGAAAAGTCACAGTATGTATGATTCTTTACTGTTAAAAGTTATCATTCTCAGCATTATTTATTTATATATTTTTTTAAGAAAATAGCATGTAGATTAACACTAACTTTAGGAGTAAAATTTTTTTCACTTACTACATACAAAAAGACAGAACATAGTTATAACTTTGTCAAATTTAAACTTCCTTATTTAAAATTTCAATATGATAACATGGTGGGTTATTCATAAAAATATTTGACAGTGCCTAATAAATGGTATATTTGACAGACATGAAATATATATAACTAAAAATAAATACTCAGGAATAGCTAAACAAGTTTTGAAATGACTACAGATGGTTCTGTCTTAGGAATAGGCTGGTAGATACATGGAAGAGATTAGAAAAAGAGGGAAAAGAGCCAAGATTATAAAGTAATTAATAGTTTTAAATAAAATTTTATATCTGTGAGATATTTGTATTTTTAAAGTCATCTTCCTTTCATATTCCAAAAAAGTAAATTCCATCTGGATAAAAATTAAATTTAAATGAAAGTGATAGGTGACCATTTCTATAACATTGAGATGAACAAGAATTTTTAGCATAACTTTACATATTTGAATTTTATCATCAAAAAACAAAATGTAAATAAAAAAATCGGGAAAATATTTGCTGCATATAAAACATACAAGTTATAGAGAACTACTCATATATCACCAATGTATAATAAGCACTCCAATTAAAATGAGCAATATAAAAAGGTAATTCACAAAAGAAATAAAACTGGTAAATATGTCCAAAAGTACAAATAACCAACAAAAATATAAAAACTACTATCTTAGTAATCAAAGAAATTCAAATCAAAGATCTCTCACACAATATTGGCAAGAGTAGAAACAGTAGTTACAGTCTCTCCAGAGGACATATATATTATTGACATAAATATGTATACATAAATTGGACCTATGCCTGTCATTTTCTTTATATATTGAGAGAATAAATAAATTTGCTTTTATTTTCTTCAGTAATAGCTTTTTTTCTTAATCCATATTGAATATTGCTTAAACAACTTTTATTTCTGTATTTTAGTTTCGGTTTTCTTCTGGAGCATTCATCCGTGCTGACCTTAGTGAATGGGGCATGAGTCTCACAATCAGAGCTCCTAGTTTAGATTACAGAAATATTTTGGGACCTATGATGAAAACTCAGAAAATGATTTCCATGACAAAAATGGAATCAAAATTGATCAAACTTTTAATAATTGTTTTGTTGTTATTAATGAATGGAGGTAAGAAAGAGAATGATTTTTATTTGTTATTGTATTAATATTTAACTTAAAAGGAGTGGTGACACAACACTCTGCTTTTTTTGAAACATCTAATTGGAAAAAAAATGTTCATGTCAAAATTACTATTCTTTTCTGTTTTCCTTGTGGAAAAATTTTACCAGGAAAAAGCATGTTTGACACCATGCCAATCTCTCTGCGATCTCCTGAAAAACTGTCTTATTGTAGCTGCTCCTTGGACACCACTTCATTGTATTCATCTTCTAATCACCTGGACAGTGTTTCTCAATCAGATATTGTTTCAGATTGCAAAGACCTCAAAGATATCAAATTCTCTTCCTTACTACCAGAACTAGATATCACCTCTAAATATATTAATTTAGAAGCTCTTGTCAGAAGGAAAAACAAGCATATTTTCTAGAGAAGAAAATAATTTGAATTTCTTTCCTCAAGAAACAAAGGACATGAACCTAATCAAACTGGATTTAAATTTACAAAAACTTCCTGAAAATGGGAAACAAGATGCACTAAAAACTTTGGGCAATGAGACACACACACACAGAACCCGCTTAACCACAGTCAAGAAACAGGGTGGCATCGACAAAACAGGTGGAAACAGAAAAATGTTTATGAGTTTCTTCCTTTGTTTGCCTTCCAAAGTCTCAACCAGAGTGACCTGGGAGAATTTACTTATTTTTTCCCTGAGGAACATACAGAGGATATCCACCAAGAGTTTGTCCCCATGTGGCCCACACCCTCTGGCTGCACAGAATACAGCACGTTGGTATTGTGTCAACAGACTCTAGCCAACTCCAGCATAGAAAAGCACTGCCTTTCTTGGGAAGAGACTAGACAGTGTTAAGGATGTTCTCCTAAAATATGGTCTTAGCTGGGCAGAAGCAGGTGTGGCCCTTTTAGAAAATAAATGTGAAAGGATTTTTGGAAGAGGGGAAATAAAACACAAAAGAACATGGCAAATTGATTGAAAATATTCTCTTGGTACTGAAATGCCCTAATTGATGCTGTGGTGATGGGCAGTGTATGCAATAGGCATGCACATGTTCCCCAGGCTTTAGTTCCTATGATTGCAGTGATTCACATGGTAAGAACTCATTACTTTGATATTGTGAATGTTACATCTTTGTTCTTTTTTACCTTCAGGATTTTAACAGGGTTTGTTCAGATAATACAGGGGGAGAAAACAAATTATATTAACTAATATAGTAATAATTTTTCAAAAGTGTCACATTTTATTTAAAGTAAAAGCTGAAGTATAAGGCACAATGTGATCTACCACAATATCTGTCAACGGTCATATTCTACTACTATCGCTCTCACTCTTATCACTCCTCCCACTTTGGTCTCTGTGCTATTTGTTGAAAATTCCTGGTTATCTTGACCTAGGGGCCTTGGCACACAGCTGGTGCCTCTACTGGCAGAAAATAAGTTTTTCTAGAACCCAAATTTAGTATTTTTAAAGCATTGTTTATAATATTTCACTAATTATACTAATTTTTTAAATTTTTCTCTATAACCCATTTATATGGGACAGACTTTGTCTCAATATATTAAAGAAAGACATTTTCCTCCTACCATGTTTTCCAACTGCAGACTTTTCCATCTCAGTAAATGCACAGTTCATTCCTCTAATTGCTCACATTAAAAATGTATAGTCGTCTACAGCCATGCCACCCTGATCAAGCCGATCCCATCTGATCTCGGAAGCTAAGCAGTGTTGGGCCTGGTTAGTACTGGATAGGAGACCACTTAGGAAGACCAGGTGATGTAGGCGTAAAAAAAATAAAAAATAAGGGATTGTAAGCTGACAAGATCCTTGCAATCTGTGAGGTCAACCAAGAGTTGCCTCGCCTATTAAAAAAATGTATAGTCATTTTGACTTTTCTTTTTTTCCTCATGCCTCATGTCTAATTCATTAGTAAATCCATTAATACGTTAGGAAATACGTTAGAAAATCCAGCTCTAGCTTCAAATAATTTTATTTTTTTTCCTGCTACAGTCTACGCCACCATTATCTATTACCTGAATTATTATAGATTCTCTCGATTTTATACTCTATGTGCAGCTAAAATGATCCTTTTGAAATGTAAATCAGACCATATTACTCCTCTACTTAAAACCTTATAATGACTCTCCATCTCCTTCCAAGTAAAATGCACAGTCCCTACCATGGCCTGGAAAACCCTATGTAACCTGAAGCTCCTCTCTCATTGAATTCATCTACCATTCTCTCCGCAATTCACTGTTCTCCAGTGTTCTCAAGTGGCTGCTGGCTGTCCTCACAGAGGCCAAGCCTTCTCCTAACTCAGGACCTTAGTTCCCTCCACTGGAGCATTCTTCCACCACAACCTTCATGACTGACTTCCTTTTCATCTCTGTTCAAATATCATATTACAAGATAATCCTTTCAGGTCATTTAAAATGAAATACTTTTTCTCACACAACCCTATAGTCTTTATCATACTTAATATAGTTAATATACTTTTTTCTCCATAGACTTGAAAATACTTATATACTTTATATTCATTTTTCATTTGTTTATTTTTTGTCTTCACATTATTAGTATGCAAGTTACGTGAAGTTAGGAATTTTGTTGTATTCATTACTGTATTCCCAGTACTTAGAATAATACCAGAAAAATAGAAGTTGCTCAATAATCATTTGTTAAATATACAAAGAAATAAACTAACATTTTTTAAAAATTTTTTGTAGATGTTTTTAGGGTTCTGGGTACACCTACATAATGGTTTTGTATCCTATTGCTAGTAAAGTTATACTCACTTAAATTTTGCCAGTACTTAGACAAAATTACTTTTATGTATTTCATTGATCTATTTTGACAACCAGATCTTGCTTATGTAATATGTGATCTTACTAAGACTGGAGATATAACCAAGTGAAGGTCAGTTAGCTCTGATGGCTAGAAGAAATTTTTCTTCTATGACTGAGAAGTACACCTAAGATTATGGTAGCATGCACAATAGCAATAATACATAAAAACATCACCAATATTAGAATGATAGCATACATGAATTTTGATAACTCTTTTCTAAAGTTTAGATTAAAGATTTAAAAAAAGTTTAATACATTACATTGTTAACTACACTATTTTATTACAAAAATATTTTTCTTATAACCCATATATTGGACATAAACCAAAATTCCAAAACCAAAATGTAAGCTATCATAGTAGTAATTTCTTAATATTTGTCCTTAATTGATATCAACATTAATTAAAACATTAATTAAACCTGTATATTTAGGCACTGGTAGTATCTGTAATACTATTTTTATTAGTTTGATGATAGATAACATCTCTTTTCATATAAGATTACTCTTAACATTTAATGGTTTAATTACTGTATTAATATGTGGGATAGACTTTGAAATATTATTTTACATGTTTTTAATTTGGCCCTTGAAAATAATTATTTTTTGCTGAAATTAAAGAACATATGTCTTATTTTGTTATCATTTTTTTCCAAAGACAAGACTCCTGAAATTATAGAGCTTGAGTATGCTGGATTCTGTAATGTTTGAAAATATAATTGTATGATGGCGAGAGTTTTTAGTCAAGGCTTCAAAGAATCACTTTCATTTAAATGTGAAGTTACTAAACTGCAGGTATGTTCATTACAGAGTTGAAAAACAATTAAGTTTATGAGTTATTCAGATTAATTTTATTTTGGATTAGTTTGGTGTATCAATTAGTAACATAATCCCAAAAGGTATTATAGCCACAGAGAGGTGAACAGAAAAATGATTAAATTGATTAACCTTTAAGCTTTCCTATTTGTTAACTCTAGTAAACTATCACAGATGTGACTACTCATTTTGAACATACCTTATTTTTGGTGATTATTAATACAGTCTTATTTTTCTTATTTTTTTTTATTCAAGTAGAATTTTATTTTAAAGAAAGCTCTTTGAATTTAGAACGTTTTTACATGGGTAAATTAAAAACAAAACAGCAAATCATATTTTAACGTTCTTTTTATTTTTCTCTAAATCGATAAAACCAAATGTAATCCTCAGACTGAAAATTTACAGGAGGAAATAACTTTTGTATATGTTTTTGTCAAGTAGTTATACTAAAGATGTATGTTTACTTCAGGATTTTATGAGTACAATCTTTCTGAGTCATGAAATATTTTAAAGTCAATGAAATAATAAGTTACACAATAGAAAATGTAATATATGTATAAATTTATTTGCTTCAATGTCACTCAGGAGAGTAGATTCTTTATTTTTCTTGGCAGAATAAATTATATGACATTACTCTACTATTAAATGATTTGCCAAGAGAGAATTTTATAGCTTATATTCTCTTGGAAAGTACATTTTGTACTTACTTTTAGGCATATTACTGGCTGTAATATTTATTCTCAAACAGTTTCCCTCCTCCAAAGAGCTGATAAATAGAGTACATTCTGGAATTCTCTAACACACTATATTGAGCTATAGAAAAAAAAATATATGTTTACTAGCCAAAACCAAATTTACTTAGATTAGCTATTTTATTTTTCCATCCTGTTCGGTGTTTATGAATTTCATTTGTAATCCAATTAGGTTTATTTTTAAATACCTGTACTCCATTGTGAATTTCCTGCACACTCTGGTTGATTTTTGTTATTTACTTATTTGGAAGGTATGCAAAATATTGTCATGGTTCCAAGAGCTGACTCCATTCAAAAGGTATACACAGAGAAATGTCACTGTCTTCTCATCCCTATCTCCATCCCCTGAAGGTGTCCGCTCTAATTATTTTCTGGTATAATCTTAATGTATTTCTTTTGTACAAAAGAAAAGGTACATCCCTCTCTTTTACATGAAGGGCAACCTATTATAGATGCTCTTTTCTACCTTGGAAGTAATAATTTTAAATGTTTGTAGCTAGAGATCAAACTACCAATGTTTTTCTTCACTCCCTCCTGAAAAAGCAACCTCCACAGAATTTCTACAGAATCTCATTTTTAAACTTAATTATAGGATTAAATTTAAGTTGTTATCCTAGAAATGAATGACCCTTCATGATCTGGCTCTCGCCTGTTTTTGGAGACATGAACATCCTTCATGTGCTGTACTAAAATACCATGCTGTTCCATGCATCCCTGTCTTTTCATATGCTATTCCCTTCAGCCAAGCTGAAAAGCATTCTCTCCATTTCTGCTCCCAGTGTCAGGAAGAGAAATGTCATTTTTTTTTTGAAGCCTTCCTTGACTATGCTAGTTAGGCTTAATATCTTCTTTCTCTCTCACTATACCTTATTTGAATCTTGGTTATAGCAATAATAAAAATATGTTTTATTTGTCTTTTCCTGTTATCTCTCTTCATCAGCACATGTAGATACTCTCAAATACTGATGAATGGCAAAGAAATAGAACCCTATTCATTGCTCATTTTGGGTAGGGCCCTCCAAACAGAGGGATGGAAATGACCCTTATATTCCCAGTCATTGGTTGCAGTCTTGTTTTAACACATGAAACCAAGAGACACTGTATTCCTCTAAGTGTCAATATCATGACTACCCTGAGACATTGTTGTCAAGCTCCTCTGCTAGAGGGGAATCACTGACAAATCTGCTAGACTAGACTGTATAATCCTCTTAAATATGGAGATTCATACTGAGGCCCACTCTCAATTATCAAATCTTTAGCAAGATAGTTTCTACTAGCTGCAGATTAGCATGTTCTTGCCTTCCTTTCCTTTTCCTACTGATTTTCAATATCGAAGTATCAGCAAGCTCCATGACCATTTTTTGAATGATTAAAAGCATTCTACAGTACAAATTTTCAAAATATCTAAATCTAAATTTTGGCAATGAAATATATCCTTTCAGTTTTCTATGTGGTTACCAGTACCCAGAAAATTATTCTGTTTTTTTTTTCTCTTTAGATCCCAATCCGTTTTCAATACTGAAAAATACTTAATGTATAGGTTAAGCATGACATACCAGTGAATTAATATTTTTTATAAATTTATTTTAATTAGTCGCAAGTATACAGTACATTAGACATTTATATAGTTTATAAAATGATCCCCCTAATTGCTCCTTCTCTCCTCTGGTTTTCCACCTAGCCAATATATTAATGCTAACTGCATTCCCTAAGCTGTGCTCCTCATCCCTGTGATCATCTATCAACTACTAATTTGTACTTTTTTAACCCTTCATCCATTCTCCCAGCCCTCAACTGCCTCCCCCATCCATCACTAAAATTGACCACTATATTTGTGAGTCTGTTTTTGATTAGTTTGGGGTTTTTTTGTTCCTTATATTCTATATATTAGTGAAATGATATGGTATTTATCTTTGTCTGACTTATTTCACTCAGCATAATTATTAAATACAGTGAACTGACTAGGATTTATTTTGTTTCAAGTTACATAAATTAATTTGAACTATCTTGAGTAAAAATTATATTTATCATGAGGACCGTATGTTTCTCACAGAATCAAGGATAAAAATGTAGCTCAATTCTCAGAGAAAAACACTGTGGAGACTCAGTATGTATGCATTTAAAATGTGTGTGATGTATCTGTCTGTCTCAGTTCTGTTTTTCTGAGTTTGTGGGCTTCATTTTTCCCTTTCACTAGATACTGGCTTTGGCCACATAGTAAAAAACATAGCTGCCAACAGCTCCATAGTTTTGTTTCTTGCTACTCAAGACATCAGAGGCAGAATTGCCCAATATCCCCTCCAGTACAAAGTTAATATCTCAAGTAATCTAAGCATTGGATCAGCTTAAGTCTACCCTTGGACCAATCAAGTGTAGTCAAGGAAGTGGATCATATAAAAGGCTCTGTGGGAACATATGAAGGGAGGGCAGAATAGACAGTTTTAAGTAGAAGTAGAAAGTGGGAGCTTTTTCAGGAGAAGTTACAAAGTTTGTGGGCAGAAAATCAATGCACTCTGTGTCATCTACTTAATCAAGCATGTTTCCTCTTGCTACAAAAGTCATTACATAGTGACCCATTGTATATATGGCCAATATTGGTAACTTCTTTGATTTGAACTGCAAGAAATGTGTGAGTCATTAGGAGCAGTTTACATCAGATAAAGATGTATACATTTTTCATTATTCTGAATGAAACTCACTTTTGTTAATTCATTATATATTTCATAATACCAGGTATTTTCAAATTTGTATGTTGATCAAATTTGTATGTAATTCACTAGCAAAATATTCCTATACTTTAACAGAGTTTGTTTTCTCATTATGCTTTCAGTAAAATAGCAGTAAATGGGTCCTTGGAGAAGCTGTCTATGCACATACTGTTTTTCAAAACAGCAGAACTGTTGATTGTCAGCTGCCTATTGATATTCATCAGTCTGGTATCATGGATCTCATGGGTGAAAAATCAATTATGAAGTGGCAATTAAAGGTGAAAAATCAATTATGAAGTGGCAATTAAAGGTAAAAAAGTCTTTATATTTACACATAAAGACTTATGTATTAAAATTTCATAATTTATGAAGCTACATTTAGAACAAATTATCTTATGACAGAACTACATCTCACAGGTATCTAATGATGGTCACAGCTTCAGTAATCCCAAAATAATGATCATATATGATGGGCTTGTGAAATTTGTGGTCTCTATGAAAAGAACTCATGCACTACAAAGGTATGTATTTTTTCACTTATTTTTACACTTTCATCATGGACATTTTCATTTTCCATGTCAACATATTAATGTAGTTTTAAAACCTTCATATCTGAAACACTAATACAGAAAATTCTTCCTTAAATTTATACACGGTTAATTGAAATTGTTACTCTGTCCCTAACTCTTGTTCCAAATGGCAAGGAAGAGATTTCTACCCTTAACATTTTGAAATGTTACATACCTTGTTTTTTAAATTGTTATAATCATTTTCCAAAAGATATCTCTTTGTGGTTACCTAATCTCTTTGTGGCAAGTGACATGCATTTGCGTAGGGTCTGTAAAAAGTATAGGACTAGCATTTTTAGGACTAGCATTTATAGGACTAGAGAATTTTGTGTGTCAACTAAATTCATTGAACCATGTAAATACCTACCACTTTAGAGGTACAGAACAACACAGCCTGAGCTGAATCCTCATAGCCACACCCTTTTATCTATATCCACTCTACTGGGTTTATAAACAAGTCTCTCTCACATGGCAGGTGCATATTTCACAGATGCTATGGATCTAATATCACTCGGCTCTTTAAAACTTAAGGATACATCAAATAATATTTACATGTATAAAAAATTTAAAATATTATTTTGAAATTTTAAATGTTTTTTCTTTAAGATTAGCAATCAGAATCTATCAATAAGAATGTTTTTGTTTTTGAATTGTTTTCTATTTTCCCCGAAATATTTTATTTCTACTTGTCCTTCAATAAGTACTTTAAAATTATGTTATTCATGGTTATTTTATCCTCTTGAGCTATTTTGTTCTAATTTTTATGCAATGTTCCAAGTAATGTCAAAGGAAATTTTATAAAGTGAACTAAATTTATATACCCTTAACAAAATTTAGTCTTCTTCCTAGGTTAGAAATAATTGTTACATTTAATATTTCTGTCCATGTCAGCATTTCTTTCCACTATTTTGTATAATGATATTCATTGGCATGTGTAGATAATTATGCCATGGATCTAGTTTAGTTTTGCTATATTCACAGCACATAGTGGACTCCTAGAAGAAGAGAGGATAACTATAAACTAATGTGATTCTATAAGATGTGCTGGGAATAAAGATCTGTTTCACTTTTTTTAATATATATATTAATAAAACACTTTCAACGTGAGTTTAGTAGTAAAAAGGATGGAAAGAAAAAAATTTTCTTCCATGTTATTTATAAGCTATAAATTATAATTCTGCTCAGAGATCCAACTATATGTATTTTCTTATTTTCTCCATACTGATCTGTTCCATGAGCATTTATACATAAAGGAAATTATTTGTTTCCTAACACGCATTTATGACTAGAAGATATGAAAAAATTTGTCCTAACCAAAAGAGATTTATGATATACTTTCATTGGAATCATTGATATATATGCTGCTCTTCTTCTTTGTAAATTTTTTTTTTCAGAACACTAACTATATCTCGATTGGTGTTTTTCTGTTTTAAAAATTATTTTTAATTTTTTATTAGGAAAATATTTGCATTATTGATGGCCTCTGCTACACTGAAGGAGATAAAGGTCCTACCAGCCCTTGTTTGATTTGTAGACCTAAGATTTAAAAATTTATGTGGTAATTTTTAGACAGTTATTCTTTATTAATTTAAATATTTCTTATAGAACATAATTTTAAGTGATTTTTAAACCACAAGTTACATAAATGTGTTTAACATGAACACTGTATTTAGTTTCATAACTGCATAATTTACTCTACTGGAAGGAAATATAATATGAAATGTTTTTATTTTATATAATCTCTATGATTATACTACATTAGGGTATGGGATTTGTATTTTAATATTTGATAAGGAAAGCAAATGTGAATTATTAATGAAAGAAATGGGAATTGTTAATTCAACTACACACAATTTGTGCAAGTCATATTGCTACTAGCAAAATGGCCTCTCAAACACCACTTAAGTAGTCGAAATGTCTATCAGTAAAGATTGGTGGGTTTTGTGGAGAGAGAACATTACTTTGACACCAAAAGTCTAAATCCTATTGTTAGCCTCGCCTCTTTTCAGTTTTGTGACAAGGCATTTAAAACCATTTAAGTGCCAGAAGCCACATATTTATCACTTGTTAAATAAGATTATCTGGACTTGATAATGTATAGCATGCCTTCCAGCTCCATCATTCTGTGACTCTGTGAGTATAATATTGGTACAATGTCTGGATACTTCATCACACTAAAAAAAAAAAACAAAAACAAAAACAAAAACAAATTAGAGTCACATACCATACAATTTCTTCACTTCCCTAAATACAACTATGTATAATTCCACATGGGTATTCCTCACATTCTCTTTCAGTAGTCAAAAGACCAGGCATCATAAGATACAAGATATAATTACTAATAATTACTCCCTGGTCCAATGTAATTTTATCTAAGGGAGTCCTAAAACCTTATATTTATATAGTACTTTGTAATATCACTATATATGTTATTGTATGTGCAAATTTAATTACTGTGCCAAACCATATGTCAGATGATTCATTGCTCAGATGCAAGACTTATGAAATATTATGGGAACACAATGGAAATTCGGGGGAGAATTTAGTGCAAGAGATAAGGGAAACCACAATATAACTTCTGAATTGGTATCTATGTTTTTAATGGCTTTGGTATTCTTCAAAGACTCACAATGTTCAAACATATAATGGGTCTTGAAATATGTGTTCCAAACCCCTCATATTGAGGTTGAGGAAGTTAAAATCAGTAAATCATGTAAATATATTTATATATACAGAGGAAGAATGGGAGCTAAAACTACTGTCTCTTAGCATCAGTGCTTTCTTGATGGAAGCAGAGTGTTTGTACCTAGTGTAATGAAATAAAGCTATTCTTTTTATCTACTAAGCACATGGGCAAGAAAAATGGACATTTTAAAATATAATACAATATAAAATATGTTTTAAATCTTTTCATGAGCACAAAGATAACGCTCTGTGCCCTAAAATGACCACCATTGCAGTGTGTGAGCTCAGCCACCACAAGGACTTCTGAGGAGCAGATGATTTGCAATGACTAATGGCTTCCAATTATTGTAATTGGTGCAGCAGATACATCAAGGAAAGTTCAGGAGAGCCAAATGAATCATCCACTCGTGGAGAGGAAGCGACAAATAGAGAAGGTGGGTGGGTGGGGAGTGTAGAGAAAGAAAATAAAGCTGAAAAGGACAGAGGGCAAATAGAGAATGAAAGCAAACAGTGAGACTGCCAACACTATTTCAGACAGAAGAGACAGTACATCCAATCTGGGCAATGCAAATGCATTTTATGCTATATTCAAAGTGTTTTCACATTCTCATAACAAAGCTTGAAGTTTGTACCTGTCATTTATGTTTACATTTTCTAAGAATGGGGTTGAATTTATTTGAAATGTTTTAGAAAAAGTGAAGACAGGTAATAGAAATTTTAGCAAATTTCAAACTTTATCAAAAGTCTGTCTCAATGGGAACTCTCTGTATCAAACTTTTCCTCTTCCTTTTCTAAACAGATACAAAAAGTAAATGTTTTCTCTGTTACAGACAACCAACCCCCTGTAATTCAAATACAGCAAGACAAATTACAGACATTTTATGGAGAAAACTTTGTGTACCAGTTCATGGTTTTTGATCCAAAAGGCTCTGACATTCATTTTACCTTGTTCTCTTGTCCTGAAGAAGCAAATGTTTCCACTGCAGGACTTCTTATGTAGAAAGCGTCTCAAACTCCCCAGCAACTCACTCTCCCCATTAGCAATGACTGCAACACTGAAACTAAGTCACAATTGAGGTATTATTTACAATTACATAAATGCCACTCAATTAATAACTATTTTAAATTTAAAATAAAATTTATATTCTGAATTAATGAATAAGAACTAAACTATTAAATATTTCATGGAAAATTAAACTGCCAAAATTTTGCCTATTTCTGTAAGAATTTAAAACCTTACAGAGAGGTTTAAGTCTAGAGCACAGAGCTGAATTACTAAATCCTAGACCATTTTCCTCTGGACTTAATTATGACAAGGATAGAAAACTCATTCATGTCATTAAATATGAAAGATCTATGATTAATCTAAGATTGATATCTGTCAATAAAATGTCACTGGCATCAATCTAAAGCCCACAAGAGTCCCCAGTCTTGGTGAGGTAAAAGGGTAAATTTTACTCATATAAACAGTTTGCAAGCCAGGAAGACAGAGCCTCCTGAAGACATCAAAAGCACATTCTGCTGCAATAAGCGGGAAGGCCACTTTTATAAGTTCCCACCCTAGTCCCTGATTGGTGCATTTATATGCAAATTAGGATTCCAAATTTACACACTCCGATTGGTCCAAATAGCATTGTCCTGATTGGTTGGAGTTGTGCATTTTAATTGGTCATTATGGAGCTGCTCTGATTGGTCAGTAAAGATGCAAATGAGGATATAACCATGCAGTTCTGATTGGACAGGGCCTGTCTCAGCCTAGTAATGGAAAGACAATCTCAGGAATTCCCTTTTAAGGGTCAGCTCAGATGGCAGGAACAAAGAGCAGGAGGCAAGCAACTCAGTCTGTCTTTTTTCTTGAAATGTATTCATGTGAGGCATCTGCCAGCAATAGCTTCTAGACTCTGGTTAAGCATTTCAGCCTCATTAACCACAAGGATCTCTTCTTGGCAGGTTATTTCTTTTCAGAGTCAACATGCTTTTATCTTTCAAGTGAAGGAATTTTAGATGTTGAATTATAAAATCAAGAATATAAATACAAGATTTGAAATAACTGAACTATGTCTTCTTTTTTAAATTGACTGTTTTGATTTTTGTCAGCTTCGAGCTCCCAATACTGTTCTTTTGTGCCCTATATTCACTTGAAACTTGGGAAACACTTTCACACGGAGGTAATATTATGAAGGGCAGTTATGTACTATGTTGTGGTATCATGATAACCAAGTGACTGTTTACTATCTAGATTGGTGATTAACTTCTGTCCACCTTAAAGAATTTTTTTCTTGTGTTCTGCTTGCATTACAGAAATTGATTATCATATAGTATTTAAAAAAATTATTTCTAGCATTTATATTTTGGATTGCTCTTGAGAGTAAACATAATTGTCTTATCAAACTATTTTTATATACTATTTTATATTAAATATACATATTTTTGCAAAAAATGTGTGATCTGGTCCTACTTGTACATAAACATACATGTCTATCATGACTTCTGGGCATAAACTGAAGATGATTTTATCGCAAAATAAAGCATTTATTTTTTGTTTCTTTTTCAGTTGACTGTGAAATCTTGTAATTGCTTAAATGGTGGATCATGTGTGTCTGATATTAAATTTCCTCCAAGAAATGGAGCATACCTGTGTGTCTGCTTTCCTGGCTTCCAGGGCAATCTTTGTGAAGTAGATGCCATTGAGTGCCAGTTGAACCCCTGTGGCCTTGGCAGGTGTATCGGTAGATTTCATAATTATTCCTGTGATTGTCCACCTGAGCTAAAAGGTAAGTTTTGGTTCCTCATGAACAAAATTATTATGTGAACAAATTAGAAAGGAAAGCTCCTTAGAACCTTCATCTTTAGATTACCCAAGCAAATGGATGGTCTTAAAATTTTTAACACACATTTAAAAATTATAGTAAAAGTCATCACAAATATATTTGCTACCCATATCCCTTTTTTTAATTGTAAATTTCTTGCATATATGTATTCTTACAATTTTTTTTCATTTTTATAATTTTAATAGAAACATTCTATGTGTATATTGTGTTTTTCAGGTTTCTAAACATTTCTATCTATATTTGGTAGGTAAAATATATATTAAAATATAATATGGAATAAAGAAAATGGCCATAGAAAATATTAAAAAGTCATCATTTAAGAGCGGTTTTATTAATTCATTAACAGAAATATCATGTTATAAAGTTAGATTTGAAATCATAAAAAATGTTCACATATTTGTTAACTCTTAATTGTCCTAAAATGTCTGATTCCAGAAATCTCAAATATATAAATGACAACCTTTAATTTCCCAGAGCTTTTAAAAAACTCATGCTAATATTTTAGTTAATCTAAATAGATGTAAATATTAAATAAGAAAATATGCAGCTATTGATCTGATATCTCTATTTAAGGCATTTATTTTAACATTATAATAGAACTAAGAAGAATATTTAGTTGTTCTCTAATTTTCTTCAGCATTTTAAAATAACAATTTTTTCATTTAGGACTATTATGCTACAGAATACGTTTGGAAGAATTCAAATGTTGATGACTTCATGGATTTTACTATAATGAGTTACCATCCATTTATGACTATGAATTTATTCAATCAAAAGAGTTGTTAAACATTTCAAAGTACAACACTTCATCTCAAAAATTTTATTGAGGAAAGACTGATTGTCCCAGCACATTGAGATTTTCATGGATTTTCACAGCCAATGAAATACTAGACTGAATAAGTAGTTCTTAAGTTAAGCAGGAAACCATTCTAATAAGTTAAAAATATATATGTTACTGAATTTTTAAACAAAGTTCAAATCACTACTGTAATATAGTAATTTTTTGCCCTAAAATATTAATGGACTTCTGAAGTCTTCTTATGTATAGGGAAATTCTTATGCAATTGAAGATCTGGTTTAATGTTAAATAGAATCTAATTAATTATTTTATATTCAATTACATAATAAGTTTTAAAAACAGTATAACAACTTTTTTTGGGAGTTAGGAGGACATACGTAAACAGCAAAAGAAACCAAATAATGAGCACTTGATTGGACATATATTGTTTTTCAATCTAAATTATTTGAACACTCAATCTATATTTTATTTAGGCAAAAATTGCCAGGAAGATGTTGATGAGTGTGAATCCAAGCCTTGCTTTCCAGGAATAGAATGCCTCGATACCTTTGCTTCCTACCATTGTGGTTCATATCCAAAAGGATTTTATGGAGATGGAAAAATGTGTCATGGTAAAAGTCCTTATTTTCTTACATAAAATGTTTTTTTTTTCTGAATTTAATTAATTTAGATCACTCGTTTCTGTTTTCTCTTTTACTCATGCATTCATTCAGTATGTATGCATTAAGTGTCATGCATTAAGCTAGACGCAGAGAATGTCAAAATATATATGTCCTTTGACTTAATATCTTTGCATATAATAGCAGGGAATATGACATGTAATCACCTAGTTCAATATGATGGTCTATGTTTTTTATAGAAATGCCTAGGGAGAATAGTAGGAATACTATATAGGGAATCTATGTCTACCAGGAGGAGTAAGGAAAAGTTTTCAAAAGGAAGTGTCACTACAGCTAAATCTGATATATTTGATCAAGAGAGAAAGGCATTCTAGACAAAAGAAACAGCAAGAGCAAAGGTACAGAGGCGTCACACACACAAACATCACAGCACATCTTGGGCACGTGAAGCATAGCGGGAAGGAGGACTGCTACAGGAGTTGAAACAAGAGAGGTAGCCAGTGTCCAGACTACCAAGAAACTGTGAGAAACAGGATAAGGTTTATATTTGAAGAAGTCTATATAAAAGCAGCATAAAAGATGGACTACTTGTGGTTAAAAGACTATGTAAGTCTGAAAATAGGAAGAAGAGTTAAGACAATATCATAGGAAAGACATGAAGATATTCTGACCTAAGTTGAGGAGATAATTTATGACAGAGACACTAAAGATGCAAGTTGATAACACTTGGTCAGTAATTGGGATCAGCATGGTGAAGGAAAGTTATTAAATTTCAAGTATTTGGTTTAGGCAAATGAGTTTGTAGAATTGGCATTCATATTGTTACCGAAGCCCTAACCCTAGTGTGGCTATATTTGAAGTAAGGAAGTAATTAAGGTTAAATGAGATCAGAAAGGAAGAGTCCTGATTCAATAGGATTAGTGTCCTTACAAAAGGAGACACCAGAGAGCTTGCTCACCCTCTGCCATGTGAGGACACAGAGAGATGACCATCTGGGAAGAGAGCTCTTACCAGGAATCCAATGGTCCTGTACCTTGATCTTGGACTTCCCACCCTCCAGAATGGTAAGAAAATAAACTCCTATTGTTTAAGCCACTCAGTCTATGGTATTTTGTTATGGCAGCCCAAGCTGACTAAGACACATATGAAATATAAGGAAGAAGTAGTTTTGGAGGGGAAAAATAATGAATTCCATTTGGATAGATAGAGATTGAGGTGAGTATGGAATTCCAAGTGGAGCTCAAGAGGGAAGATTACTTAGTTACAATTTTTTGAAACATCAGTCATGGATAAAATTGCCCGGGGATAATACTTAGAAAAGAGGGGACAAAAAAATGATGGAAACCCACATTTAAAAACTTAATAGAAAAAAGTAAATTATAGAAGACAGTGTCAAAGAACTATATCTTTGGTATCATCTTGAATGAGATCCTATTTAGATTTTTAAAAACTATACATAATAATATAATATCACCTTGTGCTTCAAATTGGGGTGGGCCTGTCCAGCACTGGACGTAACAGATTTGAGGAACCTGGTGCAAGATGATAAGGGGAATTCCCTACTAGTTCAGCTACTCACATTTCCCCCACAATACCCAGGCCTGAGTACTCACATCTTCTACTCTATGTACTAAAGTGATCTAACAGCTATCTCTTCCAAACAGAAGCCCATTTGCTCAATAAATCCTTTATCAAGTGGAATTTAAGAGGAAAGCAAGTTGAATCAAATCCCATTTACATGAGTAATTAAGTTTCTCAACTCTGTCAAAGGCATTTGTATATTTTAGGAAGATGCTTGTTAATACAAAATATTTTCTTATTGTTGGTAGTGTTTACTTAGTTTTATAATAGTTATTGAATATAAAAGTAAATACAGCATATTCTTATTCTTGAGGTTGAATATAAAAGTAAATATAGCATATTCTTGAATATAAAAGTAAATACAGCATATTCTTATTCTTGAGGTTGCCAGCTAGTGCAAGAAAGAGATACATAAGAGTCAGTTTCATGAAAGACAATATTCTGAAGAAGAACACAGAGGGAAGAAATAGATTAGGTGGATGAGTGGAACTATAGGAAGATGTATTAACTCAGACTGGCATAACAGAAGACCACAACTGGGTGCTTAAACAACAGAAATTTGTTTTCTTACAGTTCCGGAGGCTGGAAGTTCAAAATGAAAGTGTTAGCAGGGTTAGCTTACGGCTTCTCTCCTTGGCTTGGAGATGGTTGTCTTCTCACTGTGTTCTCACATGGCCTTTTATCTGTGTACACACCCTCCTTGTGTCTCTTCCTCTTCTTATAAAGACTTTAATCCTATTGGATTAAAGCCCCACTCTATGACTTCATTTAACCCTAATCACCTCCTAAAAGTCTCTATCTTCAAATATAGTCACATTTAGGAGTAGAACTTCAATATATAAATTTGGAGAACACAACTCAGTCCATAACAGTAGGATTTGCAGAAGAGGTGACATTTAAGCTAGTTCTCTTATCTAATTTGCAGAGTTCAAACCAAGTAACATTTTTATTGTATATTTTTATCCACAGTGCTATGGTTTTATAATAGTTTGATCTGTTTTTCATGTAGATATTTACAGTTAAAGTAGTTTTTACATTCATTTACTACACCTACTGTGGTTCTCACACAATTTGACAAAAGTATAACAAAGGAGGAGGATAATAAAAATGCCAGACATAGAGAGAGGAGTGTTAAGCCAACAATCGGAAATGCTTCTAGTAAGTAAAGTCTTAGTTAAAATCTAATGACAAGCAACACCTCCCATGTGTTTTCCAGAAAGACCAATATATTTATTCTTAAAATATTATATAAAGTATTAGGTAATTAGATCGCCTAATATTACATAATACAGTATACAAATTACTCTTTTTATTGCTAATCTATTGAATTCTCCGGCTCATATTTTAGAAAAAAATGATTCCTGTGGTATAATAGACAAATGATATAATTATTTAAGGTGTTTCAAAGAAGCTTATAGTTGGAACTAACCATTTCAAACTTACATTTGACATACCTCTGGTCATTCAACATCTGCTCAAACCCTAACAGAAATAAGAAGCTCATTATTTCACAAAGCCTTTTCCTTTTTATAGTGCTTTTTTTATAATTCTCATTTTATTCAATAACATTCTACGATTGTCTTCATAAAAATCTTGCACATTTCACATTAGCTTTCTCTAAGCCTTTGCATTTTGTAACTTTAACTGTTTGTCTTGCAAGATATTATTGCAATTGTTCATTTGCAAGACATTGTTGATCACTGCAATATAGGAAAAGCTATCTTGATTTTAAGGTTATTCATGCATCCAGTTGCCTGACTCAACATTATTTACTCTGTTTTTATAGTTTATTTTCTTTCTTGATTCTATAGCTAGGCAATATATTTGCAAATAGTGGCTTTGTCTCTTTTACTTTCTTATCATAATAGTGACTAAGATTTGGTTTATATTCATGATGTTTTAGCACTGGGCAAATATTTTTTATATATTTTCTCATTCGATTATCATAATAGTTATATACAGTAACATTATTTCTGTTTTACAGATGAGTAAAAAGAGGCATAGATGTGTTATCTGTTCAGATTTATAGTGTTCATAAATTACAGAAGAAAGATTTAAAATAGCTATCAAATTGTAGAGCCTTAGCTCTCAGACTTAGGATCTCATTGTAGTGGTTGAGCTCTCCAGTGTAAGGATGAATTAGCATTATTTCTTAATGATTTTGATGGAAATTCTTCTCATGTTTCCTCGTTGAGTACAATATCACTATATGTTTCTGCTAGATACCCTTCATCCAGTTAAGGGATTTCTCTTTGTCACTTTCTTAGAATTCTCTTTGGTTTTAAATCAGGAAAGGTTTTAAATTTTATCAAATGCTTTTTCAGTATATTTATTACTTGCTATAATTTCTGTTAACTTTAGACTAATTCAGAATGTTTTCAATCAAAAATTGATGTTTCAAATTATATTTTCAATATTATTCTATATTATTTTCTTCATTAATAAATTAATTTTGTAATGTAATTATGTTAATAGAGATACAAGTTATTTAATCATAATGTAGTAATATACAACCACAGTGCTGCATTTAGTTTGTTAGTTTTATTTAAACTTTTTAATACATATTCATAAATAATATTAACTATAGAATTATGCCACTCTGATCAAATATTTATAAAACTTTTCATCTCTCTCTGTGTATTGCAACGGTTTTGTAAAATATTCTTTCCTTGATTATTTGGCAAAAGTTTTTCCATTAGATAGTCTTTCCAGGCATCATTTTGGGAGGTAGTTTAGATTTTCTTTTTCTCTCATGGTAATTATTCTATCAACTACTCTACCACTTCTTCAATCCATTTAATCATCTAGATTTTGTAAAAAATACCATGTGTCTCATCATGATTTCAAATTCTTACTTTAAAATTATATCTAGTATTCTTGTATAATTTAAAATTATCTTCATATATGTAACTTTTTCTCTTTTCTCATCTCCAAAGTTGTTTAGTTGTATCCTTTTGTTTTTACTAGCTAGAACTTCCTGAAGGTTATCTATTTTTTTTTTTTTCAAATAATCATTTACACTTGTTTTTCTGTTAACTGTCTGTTGGTAATTTCTGTAACACCTTGTTGATTTGTAAGAGTACTTTACATTATATGCACTTGAAATTATCTTCTTTATCTCAGTGGTTTCCCTTTATCTATGTTGTCTTTTTATGCAGAAATATTATAAATTTTATATAGTCAAATATAGGCATCTTTTATGACAGCTTTTATTTATAGCTTCCATTTTCAAGGATTTCCAAACTTTTCATGCACAGCTCTTCTCAGAACCCTTACAACGGGGAAAATAAAAAACTTTACAATATGAAAAATTAAGAGATAGAAGTTATGCATATCTCTTAATTTTTTTATAGATTATCTATTATTTTATATTTACTTTTTAATCCGTCTAGAATTTATTTTATGCCATGAGTTAGAAGCCCAACACTTTTTTCCTCCGAATGAATAAACATGATGTATTGAGCTATATTTCTGAGCTTCCTATTATGTTTTTATTATTTAATAGTCTTTTTCTATGACAATAATGCATTGTTTTGATCAGTTAGGCTTTATAATACACTTTAATATCGGTAAGGTAAATCCCCTCACAATTCTTCTATTTTGTAATTTTTAAGGTATTTCTGATGCATACTTTAATATGAACATTAAAGTCATTATATAAAATTTTAGAAGAAAACTTATTTTACTAATATGCGTTTGTTAATATATACTTCTTCCTTTTTTCTGCTTTATTTTTTTTGTAATCCAAAACTCCAATTCTTCCTATTTATTCCTCCAATTCTAATACCAAAAACTCTCCTAGAGAGATGATTCATTTGAAGCAGTGTGGGGTGGGAGGAAGCAGTCCTTCAGCATAGAGAGGCTGGGGAAAAGGACATTGACTTGCCCCAGACATTCTAGAGCAGGGCATTTAGTCAGTTCACCCAAGGATTGATCCAGAGTCCTCTTGCTTTTTATATTGTGATTACTGCTTTTTTCTTATTTCTGTTAGGGCTATATTTGGTCCACTCTTGCTTTGCTATTAATCTGAACCTGAATGCTTTCTGTGATTTATGAAGTCCTCAGAATTACCAAAAATTTTATTGTCTTTGTTTCTGTTTGTCAATTATGTTAAGTACTATTTTTTTATTGTTGTTTTTCATTTGTTTTCTTCTGTCTTTTCTGGTTTTAATTTGGTCTGGTCTTCTGTTTTTTCA
Source organism: Pteropus medius (assembly GCF_902729225.1). NCBI lineage: Eukaryota > Metazoa > Chordata > Mammalia > Chiroptera > Pteropodidae > Pteropus > Pteropus medius. The sequence goes on along the minus strand of NW_024342467.1, from coordinate 3,185,071 downwards.
CATTGTAAGGGTTTTGAGAAGAGCTGTGCATGAAAACAATGCAAAATGAAACTGTAAATTGACAGAAGAAAGTATAAAAGGGAAACATGTCTAATCACTTCTATGCTAAAAAAAAGTGTTTTAAAGAGTTATTATATAAAGAAAGTAAAACATCCTGGAAGAAAGAAAAATGTGACCCTCCTTCACCGCCCAAAAATCTACAATGTTTAATTCCACTTTAGCTATCAAGAAAGACAGGGATATAAAATTCCATTTTGTCACATTGGTACAATGATTAGAGCTACAGTTCTTTGCCTCTAATACAAAATAGCATTTATATAATTTACCAATTAATTTTCATTTAAGCATTTAATTTCTGTCCTTCTCTTTCCAGGCAAAATTACTTACTCACTCGCTTACACTCCTATAAGTTTCATAGCTGTCACTCTTATAGTAGTGATCACAGATTGTTAAAAAGAGTTGCTCATGTGTCTGTATCCCTGACAACACTGTTTCTCAAGGATGGGGCTGCGCTTTCTTTTGCTTTGAGCCTAATAAATATTCGTTGGCTATTTCTAACTTTACTAAAATTATTACTTATTGTTTAAATTTTGTACTGTTTAACATTCTGTGTTATTTTGTGTATCCAAATAGATTATAAGTTCCTTGAAAATAGGAAAGTGTGTGATGATTCTTCATTACTGCACAGCTCCTAGAATAATGTTATACATGTAATAGATAATCAATGAAAGAATAAATTACTTAATGTTAAATATTGTAGGTAGAGCAGAACATTTATAAATGTTACTAACATTTCTTCTTTTCTGGTTGCTTAGATATAAATTTTCAGTCATCATCAACAGAGCATTCACTAGTTGGTGCAAGCTTTTTCCACAGTCCTGCTACTATCAAAAAGTGCTTGGACACAACCAACATCTCACACTTCTTACTAAAATCAGCTACAACTCAAATGATTGATTCTATGAAGGCTACTTCCCATAAGATACCAGGTTTTGAATATGCAGATCATACTCTAAGTACAAATCTTAGCCTGGGGGCGTTGGAAGTTTCAATGAACAACCATAGTTCTTTAAGCATTAACACAAACCGTTTCCATGGCGAAGTAAAGGGTATTACCCAGGGCGCCATCCAAACAGAGGCAAGAAGGTATAATTCTCAAATTAACTAACAAGTCTCCCCAAGGTTACACACAGCATAAGGATGGGTTTGCATCATCAGTTACTAGAGCCATCACTATTTTGCCAGAAAAACCTGGATTGACTAAAATATCAACTTGTGCTGAATTGTCTTGTTTTCTTGGTGTTTCCTGTGTGCCAACCACAGCTAATCCCTTCCGATGTGGACGCTACCCACTTGGGTATTATGGAGATGGCATCAATTGCAGAGGTAGTATGAAACTCTTCAGAAGATACAAATAAAATTATCTAGTTCACATAATTAAGAAGATATTTTTCTATTTATTAATTTCTATTTACTCCTTTTAGTTCACTAATTTCTATTCATTTTATTTATTTGTCTGTATTCTCTTCACATTTTAAAAAATTAACATGGATGTTTCTGAGTTATTTTTTTAAATGTTAATATTAAGTAATATTATAACTATATGATGTATTATACATATATTTATTATCTACTGTATTTTAGTCTCTTTGGAAAAATCCTATATCAATTATGTCATATAATTCACAGGAACTCCACATACTGGGTATAATTTTTGTCATTATACAGATGAGAAAGCAGAGCCTTAGAGAGCTAACTGAGTTTTCTGGCATTAAGCAGCTGAAGAGATAAACTAGAGATGTGAATAAGATTGTAGTCTGGGTTCTTTTAAGTTCAAAGTGGACATTTAGAACTATAAATTACTAATTCTGGCATATGTGCTTATTCGCATAAACCAGGCCTCTCTGTAATTCCTCCAGCTCTTGAGAATATAACAAGTTGGGCATCATGTTAATTTTGAAAAAAAAAAGTGTTTACTTCTTTTCATAATCATCAGCATTGTTTTCTCTGATGCAAATCAAATTTTTGGCTTTGACAAAACAGAAGCTATTTTTTTATTGTTGTTTTGTTTTGTTTGAATTTTGATTTGTTTGAGACCAACTTAAGCAATAGAGTTGTTGGCATATTCTTTTGTTCTCGGTATTACCTAGAGAAACTCTTGTTTTATTTTATTTTATTTTTTTCTGTAGGAATAATGATAATAATAACCTTCAATACTTACATGTTTATAATATAAAATTCCTTATTATTAACAAATAAAACACCTTTGTGTGTTTCAGTTACCTCAGAAGTGTTAAATGCCTAATAGAATATATCAGGTAGTTAGAAAAGCTTAAAGAATACAAATCAATAAACTTATATGTTCCCGGCATCTTGCTCTTTAAAATTCTGATTATTTCTGCCATTTATCAACATTTACCTGACTAGTATCTGAAACTTCATTGTTCTCCAAAAATGATTAATCCCATTAATGGTTAGCAGCCATCTCCAACATAGATTTTGTTATGGGAGTAAGTAATTAGCACATATAGTACTTTCTTACCCTGTTACTAATTTTCTTGTCGTGCTAGTAGAAAAACAAATACAAGGAGAAAAATAATTTATAGATAAATATAGTGGTTACTGTTTAATAACAGTACCAAATTTTTAAAGTTTCAGATAATTTTACTTTTATTATAACTAAGGTTATGGGCAACATGTACATACTGTATTAACAATTTTTTTTCTTGATTTTTTTTTCTGGATTTTTGCAGCCATTTGTAGACACCCATGTGGAAAAAGCAGGGAATGTGTTGCCCCAAACATGCAAATGTAAACCTGGTTGCACTGGTTCTAATTATCAAACTGGTAGGTGTAGCACCTGTTAGTTTGTAAAATTAATTTAATTGATAATTGATATTTCTAACCATGAGCTTTATTTTATACAGCTATGTGTCACCCTGATTGCAAAAATAATGGAAAATGTATTAAGCCTAACATTTGTGAATGTCTCCCAGGACATGGTGGAGCAACTTGTGATGAAGGTAATAATTCAAATTAAATCATATAATAGAGCCAAAACAAAACAGTATTTTTTTAAAAACCTTTTTAAAAAATAATTCAGTTTTACTGTATACATACTAATATATATTCATTAATGCTGGTGAGGGAGTCAACAATTTTTAATCTTTATTAAAAATAATTTATTGGGGCATGAGAAGGCCTAGAGGCAAACTTGAAGGAGAGAAGAGAAACACAGCTACACCTGGCAGAAAGACGGTGCCCTGTGAAGATGGTGGGCAGGAGCTGCTGCACAACTCCAACATCCGCCTCTGTGGGTGGTCCTACCCATCTGATCATCACCTTCTTTGTAGGCATGATCCTCCATTAAGTAAGTGTTCATCCTGCTGCAGAGTGACAAGAAGCTAACCCAGAAACAAGTTTCTGACAGTCAAGCTGTAATTCAAAGCAGAGTCCTCAGGGAAAATGGAAAATACATTCCCAAATAGTCTTTCTTGACACGAAATACTACTCTAACAACCCAAAGTATAGATTTTTCAAAAAAAATAAATAAAAGAAAGGTAGTACTTTTTCTTTCTTCTATGACTGACCCTACTGTGCTCACAGATGTGATGAAAGGCAACGTAACAAATGTTCTCCTTATGATTCCTATTGGTGGATGGAATGACATGATATTGTCAGGCTTTGTCACAACCAAGGTCCCATTTCCATTGTCCTTCAGTTATAAGCTTATGTTACATCAAGGAATCTAACTACTCATATTAGATGATTAGGTGAGTTCTCCATCCTGGTACTTCCTCAATGTCTTTGAGCTTTAGAGAATTTACTCTCTGATTCTGGGCCAAGATAATGCCATTGACCAATTACAGATGATGCAGGAGCAGCTGACTAGAGCTGCCATTGACATGCCCTCCGATACCAACAAAGCTTTCAAGACAGAGTGGGAAGCTTTGGAGCTGACAGATCACCAGTGGGCAATAGATGATATTGAAGAGGAGCTTAGGGCCAAAAATCTCCACTTTGAAGGTTTGTTCAAAGGGAATTAAAGACAGATCTCTGTTTTTTGAAAACCAAGCAGGAATTAGCTGTGTCAGGAACTCCAAATTGTGATTAACTTTGTAACTTTTGTTCAAGCAGGAGCCTCTTGAAATAAAAAGGAGGATGTATGAGTTGGCAGGTGTGCAGCAAAGATCATTCTTGTCTGAACTGTTCCTCTTTATGTTTGAAACTAGCGGAAATATGTGGAATGGATGGCGACTTACTCCAAAACAGTTATTTTTAAAATGTTTAAAATTTTTCATCTGGTGACTCTAGTAATGAAAGAGAAAGGCAAGAAAACTCAAACTAGTGATAATATATAAAACTTGGGCAAAATCGTCTTTGCAAAAGGTGTTATCAATTATACTCAATTGTTAAGTGTTGCCAGCCTGACTTCTAACCACAGTAGACTACTGTTTTCTTGGTATCCAAACACCCTGTGTTTTACTTATTATTATTTTTATTATTTATTTATTTTTATTTTGTTAGTATTTTTTTATAACTTTCTTTACACAAATAATACATTTTCATTATAGAAAATTTAGGAAATATGGATGAGCAAACTGAAGCTCCTGTGTTGTTTATTTTGAGCCTACAGAATAACATAAAGAGCAAATGTGTCAAGACCTTATTCAAATAAACTATTTCAGAGTGAATGCTCAGGGCCAGGAAAGACTTAGCAAACCTTCTCTATCTCATAATACTGTCCAGCAAAAATCGGTGATGGCGAGACACTGCCAGATTCTCAAGTGACTTTGGGATCATCAGAAACAGGCTAAATAATATGAGATCTTCATCTGGAGTTCAAAATATATCAAATCCATTGACAAATCAATGGTGCTGTACTGTATATAGCTACTGAGTTGAGCGAAAAACTACCATTTTCCAATTTTCTGCATAATAGAGAGTTTATATATCACTGTAATAAGGGAAAGGGCGATTACTGGTAGACACGTAGGTAAGGATTGTCCAGGAATAATTCTGTCTGAATTAACTCCCAGGGAAGTGGCAGGATGCCATTATTTTACCAAGAGGTGAATGTAATTTGTATGTTGAATGCTGTAATCGAGAATAAACAACTTGACTCTACAAATTAAATAGAACTGTTTTCGTTTAAAAACATTAATTTATTTGAAGATTTAAAAATTTTTTCTAAAATCGGAGTTCCAAAGAGCAATAGTTTATTTGTCTTTGATAAAATTATCTTCAGAAATAATTTTTTTTAGATTTAGTTATAAGGTGCCATATCCCTACCAATATTCAAGCAAAGGACAACTGATTATTGAATAACTTGTCAAACATGGTTTCAAAAAACTGTGAAATACCAACAAATAGAAGATATCATGAAGTAAGAAGAAACCTGAAAAGTAATTTTTAAAAACATGTCTATAAGCATATAATCTTGTTTTGGTTGAAATCTTCAGTAGAGAGTTTATAAAATCGTATTCCTTAAATGGATATTTTAAAAAACAAATGAGTTATTTTTTTTAATAATGTTTTAAAAAATATGTTGATATAATAAGTAATGTAATTAATGTACAGTTCCTTGGAAGCACAGAATAAGTATATATGTAATATAATTATTAATAAACAGAGCCACATTAAATGCTTTCTTGATAAGATACAAATTAACAAAGTAAATCTAGAGTGAACTAACAGAAACATTCAAATAATAGCATACTAAAATAATTATGAAATATAAAAGTGTTGTAATTCATAGGGCAAGAACGCATAAGTCTAAGTTTCTCTTTTCAGAAGAAACCTAAGATCATATATTTCCATCCAGTTAACCCCAAGTTTAATAAACTAAACCATGCTGATGATTTGTAGGTGTTTTCAGAGTGTGAACTCAATCAATCTCACAGAACTAAATATCATAGTAAAAGAGAACTGAGCTTACTGTAATTTGCTCTTATGAGAAGCTTTCATAAACATAAACTGACTTTTTTTTAAATTAAGAGCTGAGTTAATAAGATAATTTGTGTCTGCAGAACATTGCAGCCCACCTTGTCAACATGGTGGCATCTGCTTGGATGGAAATCTCTGTACGTGTCCTTATGGTTTTGTGGGACCAAGGTGTGAAATAAGTAAACAAAGCTCTCTTGCAGTCTAATACAATGAAATTGCTCCTTCGAATAGTTAATGGTTTTAGTGCTAACTGATATAAACCTAACCCCTAAGTAAAAAACATAAATTTGTGATTTATTACAACAGTTAGCATTCTGCATACAACTGGAACTCTGGGTGCCAATGCTAAGACAAAAAAGTTTGTTCTTAGAAGTAACTGTGTTCTTGACCCTATCATGACTACTTCTTTGAGATAAAAGAATTCAGATTTGTTAAATTGCATATAAATTTATCTCATTTATATCTGCGATTACTTTCATCAGTAACTAATAAGTTTCCCAAATGGCCATTTCTTGTTTACTATTCAGTTCAATGGTTTTCTACTTTTCCTTATCTCCATTAGCTAAAAACAAATAAATAAATAACAGAATGTGAGAACTGGAGACCATTTAAAGCCAAAGGATAAATTATTTTTATCTTTCTCTCTAATCTTATTAATGTGAGGATATGATTGGCAGCTATTTTCTAGGTAGGTAAAAGCTAGTAATATGACCAATTCTGTTTAATTTACCTTTCTTTAATTTTATTCTATGACCTTAGTGGTTTGTAACAAGCATTGTGAAAATGGAGGTGAATGTCTTACACCAGATGTTTGCCAGTGCAAGCCTGGCTGGTATGGATCCCACCTGTAGTATAGGTAAAATCAGAAATGTTTTTAATAAATTTGTCAAGTAAAAGAAATTTAAAATGAGCCAATGTTGTAAAGACTTGTACCCCCCAAAACACAAAACTAATCTGACAAGATTGGTATAAATTTTTTATTTCATGTAAATCTATCTTTCATTTTCATTATTTTTCTTCTTGTATTAGACCCTAGAATATATTTCAGCTATAATGTTATCCAACCCAACCAATATATTTTTTTAAAATATTTTCTTCATCTATTTGCCTAGTGGTGGAAAGAAATGTAGCTGTGTTGCATTTCCAGAACTCTTTCAAGTTTTTTTAAAAATTATAACACAGGTATTATATTTATTAACTATCCAAGCAATTCTGAGTTAAGTGGACACCATCATGTTATTCCATTTATTTATCATGTATAAGACTTACTTTTTTGGCATCTAGTAACTTTTCTCAATATAGATTTAATTCAACATTTATAGCTTGCCTCTATGCATGAAGCATGATGCAAAGGAAAAAAGATTTATTTGATTTTGCCCTAATTTTAAGTAGCGTATCATTAGTTAAAGAGACACAGGATACAATTATTAAAAAGAGTATGATAAAAGTTGGGTTATAACAAGTAATGTAATTAATGTACAGTTCCTTGGTAGCACAGAAGAGGAAAATTAGTTTTGGTAAGTACAGTTTAGAAGAAAAAATATTAAAGTGAATGGGTAAAAACTGGGTTGCTAGCTAGATAATAGCTGAAAATATGAACGATTCCAATTTACCTTTATTTTTATTCTATGATCTTAGTGGTTTGCAATAGGCATGGCGAAAATGGAGATGAATGGGTAAAACTGGGTTGAAAAATAGGACATAAAACAAAAATCAACAAATGAACAAACAAAACAAACATACGGACGACAGAATGGTGGTTATCAAAGAAGGAGGTTGGGGAGAAGATGAAGATGAAGAGGGTCAAATATATGGTGAAAAAGAAGACTAGATTTTGGGTGGTGATTACGCAAAAGAGTATACAGATGTTGTATTATGTGGATGTACACCTGAAATCTATATAATGTTATTAAACAATGTTACTCCAATATATTTAATTTTAAAAAAGGAAAATGGAATTAGGGGTGACTTTCAAGATGCAACAAAGGTAAATAAGCAAAAATAATTTTTTTGAGTGTGCTAGGACTTGAGTGCAGCGTTCCTTTTTGAATCAGAAAGGAGACTTAAAGAGGAACACGTGACCACACATATTTGAGCAGATTACAGACCATTCTGTTTGTGCTGTTGAATTGTCCTCTCCTAACTTCTAGTCATTTGTTCAGCTTACTGATGGCAGTCTGAATTCTAATCACAGCCTCCACATTCTAAGCTTGGTATTATTTGTAAGCTTAATGAACAGACTTACAAAGCTATTACCCAGTTATTTCATTCCTCTTATGTTTGGCAAAGTCTAATTAATTATAGGTTATGGGTTTTACTTGCAGTAAAAATAAAATATTTCATTATGCACCATTTGTACTTCCGTGCAGCTTTCATTTTTTAAATAATAAAACTTTTATGGTCTCTCTCCCTTCTGTTCATTAGCTTTGTGTGACCCCGTTTGCCTCAATGGTGGTTCCTGTAATAAACAAAACACTTGCCTCTGTCCAAATAGATACTTTGGCGCACGGTGTCGGAATGGTAATTATTTTTTCTTTATAAATAAAAAGGCAAAAGAAAAGTTAGACATAAACAGAGCTCTGACTAAATACAAAAAAAAAAAAAAAACAAGTTCCAAAGGGAAAGATGTTATTTAGTTTTTTTCTTTCTTGTGATGTTGCAGGTTTGGCCACCAAATGATGAATTCACAAAAACATATCAGCATTATTTTGAAAAAAGATTATATTTATAACACATATATTAGACTTACAGCCTTGGCAGTTGTCAAACCTTGAAGTTTTGTAGGACCAAGGTATAAACAAAAAAGCGAGGTTCCCTTCCAATCAATTGTAACGAAATTGTCATTTGTGTTGCCTTCACAGCAAAAATGTTTGGTTTGTGGTCAATCTAATATCCATTATTATCTCATGATCTCTCTTTATTTTAGCTTCATTAAACATTTACGAACAGCCAGCTGTGCACAGCACTATACAAGGTATTATGGGAACATAAAGATGCATCATTACCCCGATCATGGCCTTTTATTATAACACTTTCCCTCATGTAGTGAATACTACAGATTTTTCTGTTTTTTGTTTGTTTGTTTTTCCAGAATAATGGGCATGTCCTGAAGCTGTCAGTGTAGGCATGAATTAATGTCAATAAATGAAATTTAAAGTGTATTTTCTGCATCTTCATATTTTTGAGTTTATGTAGGGTAGATTTTTAGTAAAAGCATGTCAAAACATGTCATAATTTAATTCCTGGAATCTATACTTTTCTTGACATGTTACACTTTAATTTGATCCCTTTTTTTTTTTTTTTTTGAAGGTTGGCCAGGAGTCTTAGATTGTAATTGAAGCAGAGAAAAAAAACATCATTCTACTACTAGATATGTGAGCATAGGAAATAAGTCTCTCTAATTTAGATTTCCTTTAAGTAACCAGTCTGCAAAATGGAAGGAAGCAAATATAAAGTTAAAGCAAATCTTGAAAACTAGGAGACTATGCTGAAACCCATATTTACAAGTTATAGATATAGTGTTGGGTAGAGAATGTAAGAAAGGAAATTAAAAGCTTATACATTGCTTATATTATACTTACAGCAGATGTAAGATACAGTAAGAAAAGTTCTTTAAAATTTATATGCCAGTTGTATAACTGGAAAAGGAGGGAAATCTCTAAATTACCAAGTTGAACTAAAAATTATTTTTTGAACATATGTCATGTTAACAGCTTTCGAAATTAGCTAGTCTACAAATTTCTAGCTGGCATAGATTTTGGAAATTTACTTAGTTTACAGGCCTCAGGAATCTTGGTTTTCAAGTTTGAATCAGACAGTTGCTATGAGATACAAGTGAGACATGTAGTCGACTGCCTACACATAAAATCAGCACATGGCAAGCTACCATTAAGTAACAGTATTATTGTCATTAAGACATGTTACAGAAGATACAAAAGAAATAAAAACATGGTCTTTATTATTATTAGATCACATCCATTTGTGAGCCTGATGTAACCCAAATGGTGGGAAAGGAAGACGGCGCATGCATTGAAAGCAATTGAATAAATTAAGACAGAGTATGGTTAAAAGTAAATTATGAGGATCACACACTGTATATTCTATAAGATTTAAAAAGAGGAAGATAGAAATTGAGCTAGAGACATCATGAAAGAGTTAAAAACTACATTATTAATAAGTGAGGCCTAAAAAGTGTGACTGGAGAGATAGTTAAATACATCTTCCAACTTCCTTTATTCCTTGAATGCCATGAGCCTGTTCTTCACAGAACGTGAGGCCAGATTTCTTGGCTCACTTTGGAGTCTGATGGATTTATCTGAAGTCTAGAGATCTCTTAAATATATATGAGAAGGTGGATTTTCTCCTAAACCTCCTTTTCCTAAAATGGAATTAGGGATGGGCATTACCAAGCCTAAGTTTTATGCCATTTCTCTATATTACTTTTATTACATATACTTTCTTGTATAAATGTATTTATCTCTATACTCAAGTTTTGTGGAATAGATGAGTATTGGTTATAGCAAGGCTATATATTTTTCTTAATAAATAGAAATAATCTTAAATTGTATAAAAATTAAAAGCAGAAAATGTTAAAGCATTTTTCTATATTAAAAAATAGCAATAAAAACACCAGAAAAAGTAGGCTCAAGTGTTAGCCAGAAAAGGCTCAGTCTAAAATAGTGACAATTATCCATATGTGAAAATCATTTAGTTATATTGTTTTTATATATAAAGTGCTCTATTATTTTTATTTATAAATCAATTTGAAGTCAGTTGTATTTTCCTTACCATGTCTGGAAATAAAGCAAGCAGCTTTAATAAATATTAAATGTATATTTAATTAAAAAATGAAGTCAGTCTACAATGGCCCTATTACCAAAACCAGTTAATTTGACATTCATTTTTAAGACACAAACTAAAATACATTTATTTATCATTTTGAAAAATTAAATTTAAAAATTACCTATGAATTATTAATTTTAAAATAGTGGCATTTAATTTTCAAATCTGGGAGAAAATATGAAGCAATAATAATCCTCTCATAAAAGATGATAAATATCAACTTCTACACTTCATAGAGCAGAATAATACACATATATATATTCTGTAGTATCATACGTAGATATATCAGGTACTACAACATACTCAAGATTATTCAATAAATATTCTTAACAAAGAGAATTTATGTTTAAAAATATTTTTACCAAGCAGTCACAGAGATGTCACATATAGTGTTCTGCATATATCACCTCAGTAGATATTTAAACATTAAAAGTATTTAAAAGTTAAAAGTATTTTCTAAATATTATGTGACAGTTCAGATTTTTCTGATTTTCACAGGAACAATTCATTGTTATTTCGAGCTAGGTTTTGACTTATTTTACTGGTTTTGACCAGATTATTACACTCTTTACTTCAAAGTATGATGAAACATTAAAACAAGTTTCCTAATATATGCACTATAATACCGAAGACCCCATTAATTGTGAACACTTCACCAATAAATTTCAAATTGTGCTAACTCATTAGCAGCCGATAGCTCTAAGCATTGTATTTTATGATTTAGAAAGGATAGTTATAATGACTTGCAGTTCTGATCTTTTATTTTAATAGCGCATCTCTCTGCCTTATGCCCCTGTAGATAACAAGCACAGAATGCAATACGTAGTATACAATAATTGAATGTGTAATATTCACAGATTCCTGCCATGTATTCTTTTAGCTATCTGTCACTCTCCCTGTAAGAATGGTGGCCACTGCATAAGAAATAATGTGTGCCACCTGTCATGAAGGATACACTGGTAGGAGGTGCCAAAAAGGTAAGACAACACTATGTGTAAAGCAAACACATTAAGTAGCAACAATATGGCTATTTAAGGGCTGATATTTCATTCTTTCACCTTAAGATATCTGTGATCTCATGTGCATGAACGGAAGAAAATATGTAGGACCAAACATTTGCTATTGTCCTGGTTGGAGAGGGAAACAATGCAGCAGACATAAGAGAAATACTCTTAAAATGCTTAAACCTATATTATCTTAACATAAATCAGAATTTAAAACAAATAGTATTTTCCTTGTTTTTTGTTTGTTTTTATTTTTGCTTATTTTTTTTTATTTTAGGAAACATCTTTTTGAAATGTTTGTTTGTATTTATTTATTTATTTATTTATTTACTTATCTTTATTTAATTTTTTTAGGTGAGGCAACCCTTGGTTGACCTCACAAATTGCAAGGACCTTGTCAGCTTACAATCTCTTTTTTAAAATTTTTTACTCCTACAGCACCTGGTCTTCCTAGGTGGTCTCCCATCCAAGTACTAACCAGGCCCAACCCTGCTTAGCTTCTGAGATCAAATGGGATCGGACTTGTTCAAGGGGATCGAGCTTGTTCAAGGTGGCATGGCCATCGACAAATTTTTGAAATAGAGAGTAAAATGCCAAGTCTTTTCAACTCATACTTTTAAGTTAGCAGAGAAAGATGGTACACTGTATTTTCCAGTGATTTCTATTAGTGGAACATTACACAACTATTAAAATCATGTTTTTCAAGAATAAATAGTGACATTGAAAAAGTTCTTGATAAAATATTAAGGGAAAAGATCCTTTAATATTTAACTTTTAACTGTCTCTTTTTTCTTTAATGAAATTTTTCGTAGTTTGTGATGTTATGACTAGTAAATTATATTTTTAACTTGTTTATAATTCTATTTGCAGCTATCTGCTTTCAGAAATGTAAAAACAGTGGTGAATGTATTGCTTCTAACATATGTTATTGTCCTACTACGGGGGAAGGAATGCGTTGTCAAATATGTAAGCCTACGAATTTGTTTTCTACTTTATGATCTGAACCCAAATCTGTTATAATTATTAAAGAAAGTATAGCATTAGGAGAAACCCATATGGGGGAAAAAAATCACAGCATGCTGATCCATGAACAAAATGATTTTAGAAATAAAAGGAAATCTTATCCATTTTTATATCCATTTAATAGAAATAAAGTATGGTATAATATATTAATATTTTGTGCAACATAAATTATGGTCTATGAGTTGCCAGGGAAGTTCTCTCAGGTACAACAAAGAAGGTTTTTAATATATGGTTTAAATATTTTTTCATATCATAAGATAAATGCATATTTATCATGGAAATCATAGAAAATATGAGGTTTTTAAAATTAATCACTATATTCCACCACCCAAAACTAATTTATGTTATAATTTTAGTATTTTAATATATTTCCATTTAGTTTTAGTCATACATTTTTACATAGATGTGATCTCAGGGTATAGAGGAAAATCAAATTTTATGTAATTTTTAAATTTATGAAAACTTGAAATAACATGTTAAAATATTAACAAAGATTAACTTAATGAGAAAACTAGAAATCCCCCAAAATATTTTCAAATGATCAATAATTACATAATTTTAAAACTGTTGATTCAAGTGTATAGTAAACTGAAATCGCAGTTATAAAATGACCATGCCTTTTTATTAGAAATGCTGCCCTGCTTTTCAACAGCTTATGAACCATACTTGTTTCCATGTATCAGAGATGCTACATGTTATTTTCATGACTCTTAGACTTTATTTTAATAGTAATTACTATTATAATTTATACATTTCTCATCCTAGAAAAATATCAAAGAATTTATTAAATGCTAGTAACATAAGAAATTTGTGCTCAGAAATCAATAATTCTCACTGGAATTTACATTGGAAGTTATTTGTGATAAAATGCTTGGGTCAAAAAAAGCTGTCACCCTAAATTTGGGCTACTCATTCTGGAGAGAAGTCTATGTGACCGTGAGAAAGAATGACGAGATGTTAAAAATATATTAATGTGGAAATATGCTCCAATGGCTATGAATGGAGGTACTCTAAACACAGCCTGAAGATATGCACACTGTTTTTGCACGTTGCAGCACCTTTAGGTATATTTTTAAAACTTTTCTTACTTTTTAGTTACAACTGACATTCAATATTATGTTAGTTTCAGGTGTATAATAGCATAGTGGTTAGACATTTATATAACTGACAAAGTGATCTCTCCAATAAGTCTAGTACTCACCTGACATCACAGTTATTACAATATTATTGACTATATCTCTTATACTGTACTTCAGATCTCCATGACTATTTGTAACAGCCAATTTGCACTTCACCTTTTTTACCCAGTCCCCTGATGCCCCTCCCATCTGGCAACCATCAGTTTATAATCTATGTCTAAGAGTTTGTTTCTGTTTTGTTCATTCATTTATTTTGAATGGATTCTCAGTTCAATATCATCCATAGGTACACAGGGGTCATCACTGTTTTGGGATAGCTGTCTGCTGGGAGCTTGCTGTGATAGGAAGCACTTACCAACTTGGCATTTTCTTGAAGCAACTCTATCAAACCTTGGCAATAGTGTAAGATGTCTTCTTTCAATAATGTCAGCTCATAAGTTCCTTTCTTCATCTAAGTGCAGCTTAAATGCACTGAGATGGATGAAGGAATGCCAAAACTAAAAAATGGGAAGCCGGGGAGCAAGAAAGAGCCAAGTGGCCATCTTGGGTTTTCCATAGCCCCAACTATTTTTTTTTTTTAAATGTCTACAGCACCTGGTCTTCCTAGGTGGTCTCCCATCCAAGTAGTAACCAGGCCCGACCCTGCTTAGCTTCTGAGATGAGACAGGATCAGGCACGTTCAGGGTGGCATGGCCACAGACTCCAACTAATTTTTTTATTTACAACTATTGTTTACCTATATAATATACCATGGAAGTTTTCATCGCTTATTTTATAATCCTTCCCATGCAATTTAAAATCTTTTGGGTATTCCAGAGGCTCTTCTGAAACACTACAAAGTTATTCCTACATATACTGAAAATTTAATCCTTCTTAAAACCTCATTTTCTAATAAAAATTAAAAAGTAGCAAATAGCATTCTTCAGCTTGGACATTTTATAACCCCTAGAAACATTTTTTATAGAAAAAAGTCAGTTATTAACATGGACTTATATTTGTAAAACCCAGGCAAAATAAAGATATGTCTATTTTACCTAAACCAACAAACTTAAGCTAGCTTTTATTTACTAAGGATTAATTTCATATCACATGAACATGAAAAACATTTCAGTGAGTTTCTATATTTCTGAGAATTTTAGAATACCAATTCTTATAAGCGATTGCCTTTAAATTAATTTTAACAATATCATTTGGAGGTAGAAAATTAACTCACATTTACAACATACATATATATACACACATGTACAGACAGACACAGAGACCTTTCAGCCACGATAAAAACTCACTAGTTTGTAAAAGAACAATTGGCTCAAAATCTTGCCCTGGAGGCATTTATAATTTATATCTGTCCTTGACAAGTCAAGTTCCAAAAGACCTTTCCCTTTTAAAATAAGGACAACCATTTCTAATACCTCAAAGAATCGAATTGACGCATAAACAATATCATAGGTTGATCTATTTATCTGTCATCCTTTTAAACTTTGAGAGACCAATTAAATATATTTTCTACTTATTCTGCCTAATTTTATAGCTGGCTTTTTCTAACTGTGCATGCAAAAATTAATTAAAAATTTTTTTAGGGACTAGATTTGCAATTCTATTTATTTATTTATTTATTTATTTATTTATTTATTTATTTTATTATGATGATATTGGCAAGTTTCAGGTGTACAATTCAACAGTAAGGCATATATATATTGCATTGTGTGTTCACCACCCATAGTTAGAGGTCTTTCTGTCACCACATGTTTGACCCCTTGTACTTCATCTATCTCCCCCGTCTCCTCTCCTCCCCTGCAAAAATTAATTTAGAAGTATCAAAGAATCTTCATTTTGGTCATCTGAGTTAATGGGAGGTTGATCGTCGTGGAACTTGTCAGCCTCTGGGGCATGATTTCCCATGTTAATTTTGAGATCCATAGTCTGAACAAACTTCTAGAGAAAACCAATGTCTTCGTATGAACCAAATATGGTGGATGTCCTTATAGGACCACTTTATGACCTAGGGGAAATTTTTCCTCAGACAATACTACAAAGGTTCTTAGTCACCTAAGAGTACCTTAGCAATGACCAGAGAGATCTCACCAGACTCCACCAGAAACACGAGGCTTTCAAAGGCACAGGTCTCTTTCTCTCTCTCTCCCTACCTCCTTCCTTCCCTCCCCTTCTCTGTTTCAGCTAACCATTCCAGGATGTCCTGCCCTTCTCCCTTGGGTTCTCAAGAGCTTCTCTAGATCCGTGGTGTTACCATACTGCACACCTTGCCGTGCCTATTTCTGCCACTCTGGACTCGGGGGTCTGAAACAACTGTCATCACCCTATTGGTTATTCAGTCTGGGAAAGCAAATGTCTATTTCTTTTCAGAGCAAAAGAGACTTCAGTCTCTCATTTAACCAGCAAAGATTTTGTTCAAACTCTCAGTAAGCAATTCAATTAAAAAGCCAAAATTAAAAGAGACCACACACTTATTTTTTTCTTTCCCTGGGTTATCTCAACCCTTATCCACCTCAAGAGTTTTCTTAGAACAGTTCAAAGTCATGGCCTGCTACTTATAGCAAAGAAGCCTAGAATTCAAAGAGAAACTCATCCAAGTTTACCTGATGCAAGGTGGGGAGCCAGTGCGGCATAATGAGCCCTGCTTAGACCTAGCACAGATGTGGTTTCACAGAGTAATCCTGGGTGGGCTTCTTTGGAATCCTGACTCACTACACCAAGTAAATGCCAACATAAGAAACATCCAGACTTGTAGAGAATATTTATGAGTTTATTTGTGTCAAACTGAAGAGATATGCCAGGAAGAAAGATCTCAAATGCTCTCCCCTTTATGTGTATTCCCAACTATCCAGAAACTGTCTAAATATTGATGACATTATTTGAACAAGATGTCTTACTGCTATCTTCTGAAAAATTGTTTAATAAATATTTAAATCTATGAAGTCTGTGATGTGAATAGTGCTTCCATAGCTGTGGAGCTTTGTGCATTACATGACCCACCCGAGCACAACAGTACTAATGAAAATGTAACCTTTCAATGTTGCATTTATACCAAAGAGAATATTATCTTGAATTATGTCAGTTTCCAATGTGAGCTATTGAAGCAGATACCCCTCCATGAAAAATAACTGTGTTGTATATAATTTCACATTATGCTTAATTTCACATAGTATTTCTTAAAAATACTTCCGTGTCCTTAAAAACATAATTTTAAGTGATATGTTAAGTTCCACAATACAAACACTATAATTCATTTGACCTTTCTCCTCCTATGTGGAAAATTTTAGTTATTTAGAAGTTATTGCTATTATGAGAATTTTCTATTGATAGGTGGGTATGTAGATAGACAATAGCTAAATGAGAGAGAGAAAAAGAGAGAGAGGGGGGAGAGAGAGAGATTGAAATAGAAGTATTTTTAAATTTCATTAGGAGAGATTTTAAGGAAAAAATTTCTAGTACAAATAATGTGAAAATCTTTAGGAGTTTTCAACAGAGTTGTTATACTTTAAACTTCTAATTATGGTATATAAAATTATCTATTTTTTCATATACTGGCCAATACTAAATTTTTGCTAAATTGTTAAGAAGCAAATTATGAACGCTATCTTGTTACTGGTTTGAATCACCTCTCTAAAGAAAACAAAGATATATTTTAAATACTTTAAAATGTAGCCAGTGAAAATTTTGTTTACCTTAAAATGTCTTTATAGAATTATAAAACTGTTGTGTTGAGTTTGGGGTGTTTTATTTTTGGATGTGTGTGTGTCAGTGTGTGTGTACGCACACACCCTGGTTGCAGGAAGATGGCAGTGCAATTGGTCATTCATAGATTCTTATGATTATTTTTATAGTGCAGTTGTTGAATGGCTTAAGACCCCTGGAATAGAACGTGTCAATAGATGGTAATCATAAAAATCTGCAATCAAAAGTGTCTTTACGGAGGCAGATGTGTATTTTACAATGTGTGTTCTTGCCACACTGGATATTCTGGAGTCAAATGTGAAAATAAAATACAGGTATTTTATTTATTATTTGTCTTTAAAACTAAAAATAAAATCATATTATTGAGTTATCTTACTATTCAAAATTTTGATGTACACTTAAGAAATTTTGATGTGTAGATATGACCATCAAATGTAGCCTTTCATGGCACTAAAGCTGAAAGAGAGCAAATATTCCACAATATGGATTTAAGATGCCATTAATTTATATTTTGGTAAAATGTTAGATTAAAAGGCAACCCTCACTCCTCTAAAAAAAAATCTACCACTTTAAAATTCATGAATCACTACTTCATTGATTTGGGGGTTCCCTAAACATTTTTAGTGGATCATGTGCCACTAAAGCCTTTCTATACTCATTTTTTACCCTGACAGTAGTTCTTTCTCTTCATTTTCTCCCCATTAAAATACATTTCAGGAAAGGCAAGAAAAAACTCTTCACATCATTAGAATTCAGATTTCTTTGTATTTCAGAAATCAAGAAAGCAAAGGAAAAACAGAAGCTTTCTTAGAGTTTCTGAAATTGCTCCACACTTACTTGTAAGGCCAGTGCTACATAAACATCTATTTTAAACATTTCTGTGATCATATCTCTGCTTATAAGGTTATTTGGTGTCCAATCTTAAATTTCTAAATATTAACAGCTGAGATTATTTTTTTCAGTCCTAATTCTTATACATATCAGGATGGCTCTAATAAACATAAAAAATGTAGCGGAACTCTCAAAAATTGCTTAAAGATCATCTGTATTAGTTTTAATTGAAAAAGCAGTTATATGATATTTAGCACTTCAAAAAGCCCAAGGGTCACAAATATCAACGTGCGCTAGAGTACTATAAGTTGAAAAATGATAAGAAATTTTCTTCTTTAAGTATGATACTGGATTAGACTTGCTTAGAGGTAAAGTGAAGATATGTGTGTTTTTCTCTTAGCACTGGTGTTCAACCTGGAAGTAAATGGCCCCCCATTTTGAAGAAAAAAAGAGATCGTAATACTACTATGGTTTGAAAACTAGAAAACAAAAATTATTTGATCAGCTATTGTTGAGAAAAATAAATTTAAAAACCTTAAGTTCTCGGTTCGAAGGCAGCCTAAATATATTTATTATTTTATTTTATTTGAGATTTTTATGGCATAGAATATCCAGTGACCTCAAAATTTTCAACTTCATTTAGACATACTAAACTAAGTTACTTCTCTATATTTTATTTTTATACATCTCTTTATCATCCAAATCCTTTCTTATAAAGTCAATGGCATATTATCTCCATCCCCATTAATGTTGCTTCTGAACGGCATCTAGAACCATATTAAGGAAAGAAAGAAGAGAAGGTTATGGGGGAACAAAAGAAAACAGAAAACAAAAAGACTAGCACACAAGGACCACATGTCTTACTTCACTACAACCTGCTCTACCAAGTTCTTTACCTCACTTCTCACTCTAACTTTATTCTGTTGCTCATTGGTGTCATCATTTTCATTTGTTTTTAATATTTCTTTGGCTTCTAAACATAAGATTAAAAAATGAATTTCTCTTTAGTAGTGAAAATACCAACTGCCACTTATGGGTATTTATAGACTCTTCCCTAACTCCTCCCAGCTCCTCTCTCTGCCACCATTCCTAAGAAGAGTTAACACTGGCTAAATCACCTCCTGGCTCTTCTTCCAGCATCCTGAGGTAGAGGGTAAAAAAAAAAAGAAAAGAAAAAAGAAACAAAAATGGAGGATACTGATTGGATTGTTAGAATTTCAATTAAAAAAAAAAAAAAACAGAATTACAGGCTAGAATAAAAAATGACACAGGAAAGGAAAAGTCAGCAAGGGAGGAAAGAGGCACTGAACATAGTGGGGTGATAAACAGCTTTGAGAGGTTTCATAGCCTGCTGCCTAGCTGCTTAGAGCACTTTTGAGGTCATTAGATTTTCTGTTATAAAAATCTCAAAAAAAAAATAATAATAAATATATTTAAGCTGCCTTCAAACCATTGGCCCTGGCACTTGTTCTCTCTTTGACCTTGTTAGGCAAGATATTGGACCCCTCTGCGCCTCAGTTTCCTCATCTGTAATATGGGGCTAATAATAAACCTAATCATAAGGTCAGTATAAGAATTAAATATGTCAATATATGTGAAGTGCCTGGTATGTAGAAAACACTGTGTAAGTTTATATTTGTTATTACATGAATGGAGGAATAGAGAGAAGTAGTGAAGGGACAGGATTGGAAAAGAGATTTGAGAGAAATGTTACAATTCATTGTGAATATCAACAGTTTTTCCCTGAGGGTATCAGAAAAAAATTATTCAGATTTATTGAGCACAAATGTTTTTTGAATGTAACCTTTTGCCACGATGGAGTCATCTACTATCCAAGCTCCATTCAGTCACAACGGCTTTGATCTTTAAATATGATCTTGATTACATCTCAGTGTTTTGAAAGCAGTACTTAGTCTCCAGTAGCAAACAAAACCTAAAGAGCTTTACATATCATGTCAGAGGAAAAGAGGCAGCAAATGAGTAATGGTTAAACAGGTTTCTAATATTCACTGAAAGTTGATTTATCTCTTCCTTCCACAGATAAAATACCATTGAATAACGTCAAGTATATGAATTACACGTCTATCTCTTAAGAACAGAAATTTTATTCAGAAAAAGTTGAAGATAATTACTTAAAGTTTAATTGAACATCATTTTTAAAACTATTTAAGAACTAAAGAAATTAATAAAATATAAAATCGTCCTAGTTGCCGCTGTTAGAAAAAAGCAAAGAAAAAATCCAGGTAATCTAAATTTGACTTAGAAATGTGATTTGATATTTACATATGAAGGTGATGTATCTGATAGTCCCAGACACTCATAATATTTAATAAATTGAATATTTTTTTCAACCTTTATTGTGACAGTATCTTTATCATTAGGGAACAGTAGCATAACAGAAACCATTCGATCTATTCAGATATAAAGTATTTAAAGCAGAATTAGGAATTCACAGGAATGTTGGAAAAGTTGGGGGCAAGGATAGGGGGAATTGAGGCATGGGGGCAAAGGAGCAGGGAAGGGAGAGGCCAAGAAAGCAGCTGTTGAAAGTCAAGGAGATTGGTACTGAAGATATTAGATTATAGCATCAAGCAAGTGCTTTTTCAGAAGCTTTCCTGAAGCTGCTACAATACTTGAGAATCTTCAAAAAATACTACAAACTATCTCAGGAAAAGTGGGTTATGATGAAAAAAAAAAAAACTGCTGAAAAGCCACAGTCAATTTTTCATCTACCCAAATATGTAGCTACAAATATCTCTGAAAAAAATTAATTGCTTCCTATTCATTTTCATCTTCTAACTCTCTGGAAAGCTTTTCTCATTGGCAAACTCTAACCCAGAACCACACAGAGAAGGGGATTCTGGAAAATACAGTTCTTAGCCTTAGAAGGAAGTGACAGTGATGTCAAGGGGACAATAGTGAGCTAAGACAAAACATACTAAATATTATGCATCTTATTGCTTTGTACTATATTCCTGAGAAAAGCCATCACTTTTCAGTGATAAAAACACCATATTTAGTTTTGTCTGTTCGTTTCTCCCCTCCAGTCTTTCTATTGCTTTCACCTGCGCAGCTTCTGACAAGGGAGAAAAAGTAATGAATTTTGTGGTTTCAAAAGACTTTCTTGGTTGTTGTATTTACATGTAAAAAGAACCTGAATATATCTATTTCATCTTTTCATTATTTGAATACCTTGATCTATTTTGGTGTAGAAGCAAAAGAGAAATTATCACAAAATCAAATCCTTCTGCAGATATCAAAAGAGAAGTGTATGCTTAGTCAAAGCAAAATTAAATGGCATGAATTGTTACAGAAGCGAGTAATACAGCAATATATTTGTCTCAAAAATGCAATAATTAATGATTATTTGCATAGTTATAAATTTTTCCCCTATGATCTCACATTTGATTTCAAACTTTTCATTTGTCTTTCAAAACCCATTTTATTTTAATTTGAACATACCTATTTTTTAAACACACCTATTTTAAATCATGTGTTTCCAAACTTCATTTTAAGTAGAGTGAGCATTCCTAAATCATGTCTAAACTAAAAGATAAAATAAGACATTATTAAAATAAAATTATTAGTAACTTTAATAATCTTTTAAGTAATAGCATTTAATGTCAGATTTTAATTTATCCTTTTTTCTAAAAGGTAGTTTTTAAAAATTATTTAAGAGAACATAACATTTCACAATGTTTTATTTTATCAAAATATAGAAATATAAATGCAAAATAAACCTTTGATAATTAGTGTATACTTAAAATTTTAAGCTCTTGTGAAAATATTAGTACTAGAAAGGAAAAATTACTCTGGATAAAAAGTAATTTTTTAAAGTAATAATTGGGATTGAAATTCCTACTAAGAAAATAGATGTAACTTTTATATTTCTCTCTTTGCCACCTTTGCTTGATATACAACATAGCAATTGTATTAACAGCCTTATTTAATTGATTTTCAATGAATACTTTTTATAGTTAAAATGTTATAATTGCTCAGGAATTGATTCTGAAATATCTGAACCAGTACTTTAAATCTTTCACAAACATCTCCTAGATCCATACCAAGAACCCCATGCTACAATTAAAATATTAACAAGTAGACTATCCATTTATAATAGATTTAATGGGCCTGTACATGCTAATAATAAAGGAATGCTATGGTTTACAGACTTTATAAAAAAGCACTCCTTATGAAAAAGGTAATGACTCATGCAAATGAAAGTAATGTTTTAGAAATATGTGAGTTTAGAAAAGCAAGAAATATAATAAACTTATGGAGAAGAAATTTAAGTTTTTGCTTATTTCTTGGTGATATTTTCATATCTATTAATAAAGAATGTTTACTCAAAATCTATTTGGAAAATACTTTGCATATAAAGATTGAGAATTTAAGCAAAAGCGCTTTAAAATATGTAACATTCAATGTTTACCTTATAAATCATTTTCCAAAAAGAATTTAGATCATAGATATTGTTTATGCTTGACTATATTATGTTTATTAATATTAAGATTTATATAAAATGTTTCTGTTATCAAATATTCCTATCCTTTCTTTGAAATACAACACCTCTATTTAAAATATAGCACTTCTCTAAACTATAAAATATGCCTAATAGTCCTTATTCCAAAATATTCAAGTATCATAATCTTTTAGATAAAATTATAAATGTATTTTATTTTTTATATTCACTAATTATAAAACTTGTCCAAACTGCAATATACATAAGATTTTAAATTTCAGATTAGAACTATTTGGGGGATATTTGGAGCCCTTAATGGAAACATATACATATTCTATATATTATATCCATTTTATAAATACTATGTAATTGTTTTTAAAGTATTTATGGACTAGAGTTTAAACCATATATATTTATAATAATCAAATTAATATAGTATTGTGCTTTTCTTGATGAAACTTAATAATTTATTCCTTCTGATATACATGCCAGTAACTTCTAAAATTAGATGAAGTGGCCTAAAAATTAAACAACATGTTAAGTAGGGGAATGAACACAGTAAATACAGAAAATTTAAAAGGAGAAACACTATATTGCATATTTACAATGTTATAAACTATAAATAAGAAATAAAAATAGGCAGAGTTTTAAGATTCTTTTTTTTAAAGAAAGGAATAGACATTTGTTCTTAGAAAGCAAAATTGGTGATATAAGTGGAATTTATTAATTATTTTAATTTTTTTTATTTGCAAGGACAACCTTCTCCATCATCTGGAAACAATTTTAACCTCACTTTTATAAAAAGTAAAACTTTTGTAAAAAGCTTTTTACTGCCAAATGAAATTAGCAGATTTTTGCCTGTAGATAGTGCTAGATGCTCAGTTCCCGGGTAACTTGCCAGAGTAAGAAAGCATTTTAAATATTTAATCCAAACATGACTTTTTTCTAAAATAAAATTTTTCGGTAACACATTTTTCCTGTGAGCCTAGAAGTCTCTTTACACCTGCTGATTAATCAATAATTATGGCCACTTGGCTGAATGCAGTTAACAATTTCCATTTGCTAGTAAGGAATATTACTTTCATTTAAAGATTTGGTGCCTTACTTGATATATATGAGATTAAAATTGTTGTGAGTGGTATTAAAGTAGGCAGAAAACCTTTTATTTTTCATTTGTACATTGAGCTTGGAAAATATTAGCAATTAAAAATAGCCAATACTTCAGGTATTTCAAAATCATACCTCCCCCCCGCCATCACTGACAAATATTCATTAAGTCAGCATGTAGCACACCTGTGAGAAAAAGGCCTTTGTAAAGGATAATGCTTTCCTGAACATGCTCCTCCTTGGCACCATAATTTTGTCTAAAGTGAGTAGGGTTCCCCTAGCTATTGTCTTGTACATGACAATACCTGGAGAACCTTTGACTTGAGACACTATGAAATTGAAAAAAAATAAAAAGACTTACTGGACACAAACATTATAGTGAAAATAATTCAATTTTTTTAATTTTATTCTCCAGTTCCCTCAGATAGGCAGATAGTTAGATAGCCATAGGTAGATATACAGATATAGATATAAATATATAAATATAGATTAGATATATAGATCTAGACAAAGGTATAGATATGGATAGACAGATCAAACATATGTAGAATGGATTCTGATATACAGTTTCAATCTTCCTCACTGAGGAATTGATGGTAATCCTTGCTAATGTGGCTAAAAGACGTTATGGTCTAGCTGGGATTCTCATTCTAGGACCTCAGGATGTTTATCCACATTTCCTTCACTGCCTAGATTCTGTGCTGCCTGAACTGAGAAACTTCTCTCTTGGTTGAGAGCTCTGATTATGAGTCAAAGGGAAGTCTTAGAGTTTGCTTTTAACAGGGCTCCAAGTTGTATTTTTAGCCACTAACTTTGATGATACCTCCTATGTTAGTTAATAGATATGGCAGCTGCTGGATGCCTCATCCCCCTACTCTGGTTTTCATCCTGTTTGTGTTTACTGATACATTCTCACTGATTGACAGTTTCTGAAGACCGTGGAAATGGACAAGATTTTTAAAATTCTTTCTTGTGATAATAGTTAATTCTTTCTTTTGAGTTGACCTGAAACTTATCTCTTTATATCAAAGAATCCAGCCATTTCCAATACAATGCCATAAGCATACACTGCTAGTATTATAAGTGAAATAAATAAAGTATTAGAGATGACATGTGTAGTCTGACTACTTCATTTCCTACATAGCAGCTGACAGAAAAGTAGAATGGTTCAATCCCGGAAAAAATTAAAAAGTAGCAGCAGAGCTTGCTGAAAAATGTGGGCACCACCACAGAGAAAATGCATCACATCTCACATAAGTCAGAAAGATATTTTGAAAAAAAAGGTTTTTTGTTTTCTTTTTATCCTCATGAAAAATTAAATAGCTGTAGGAAATGGAACTTTACATTACTGGAACATAAAACCTGAATTGCTCATTTTGAGGGTTGGCATATGGCTGTATGCCTGGCTCTGCAGAGCCAAAGAGATTTTTCTAGAGCCATATGGTTGAATCAAGAAGGGCAATGGGCTAGAGTGGACAGAAGGCAGTTACAGTTAATGATAAACTCCTGATGCATAATGTATTCAAAAAAGCTTCCTATCTTACATTCACATTACAAAGGAGAAGGGTGCCAAGAAATACATTGTTTTTTGCTCCTGCAATGAGAAAACAAAGATGCCAGGCAGAGCACTGTCAGCTCTGCTTAGAAGACCTAACCTCCCAATCACTCTGAAACCAAACTAAAAAGAAAATTTCTGTTTCTAATTGTTTTAAACACCATTGTAGTCTTTCCAGTGGGTAAATATCGAGTTTCCATGAAAACACAGAAACCCTTTACCAACCCGTGCAGGCAGGCAGATTACAGGCTCTGCCGGTGCATATTACTAAAAAATAGTGAGACAATTTGCTAGAGAGAGTTGTTAGGTTCTTCATCCCTCAGGTAATACTAAAATAACAAGCATGGTTGACACCAATATGAATAATCAGTTTCTAACTTCTGATAGAATACTCATGCTGAAAATATTACTCATGAGATTTTAACTAATTAGGTCCCAAGCTCTTTGTGAAAGCTGCATTACAATTAATTAAGATGATTGCTACTCATTACTTTTTTTAAAAGCAAATACTTTATTATAGGTACAAAACTGTCAGAGATGAGTAAATGCTCTTACACAACAACTTTACAGTTTCTATGCTAAAACAGATCAAATATTTAAAATTAATTTTATTTTTAGGCTGTTCATTTGAGTTGAAATTAGCATACTATTATGAATACTTTAGCTAATATCTAATAATAATTGAATTAGCAAATGAAAATTAAAAGCAAGATTTGTAACCACTTATTGAGGCCAAATTTAAAGCATTATCACATCCACTGTTAAGAGCAGTACTATGAAATGGGAACTGTCAGTGGAGATTTTGAGAGATACAGCAATTTACAAGAGGACATCAAAATTTAAATAATACCCTCTGATATATTACTTTTCTAATAATTTATTTTAATTATTAGAATAAGAATTCCAGTCTTTAAAAATGTTTATTGTGGTACAGTTTTCAATACTAAAAAATAAAAATTAATGAAAAATAAAATATTTAAGTGACATCAATGAGAAATTAGTTAAATTATTATACATACAGATGTGGAATTACTATATAGACAATAAAACAAAGATTCATTAAGAATTATACCTATTAACTGATAAGGATGCCTGTTATAGTAAATAAAAAAAGATGAAAAGGTAAATTACAAGATAATTGTAGTACATTCTCATTTTAAAATGTGTATATGTTTGATTTGCATAAACACACATGTTTTTAATAACAGAAAATTTCTAAAAAAATCAAATTTGGGGGAAGTAGGATTAGGACCTGAAGTGTGATTTAGGTTGATTTTACTTATTACTTCATATATATGTGAACTGCTTAAACTTTTAGAATAATCTTAGATTATTTATGTAATTTATATTTTGCAGAATCCCCAATTTGCCTCAAACAATGAAGTTTTCTCGAAATATCAATTAAGAGACATTCAAAATAATATGAGTTGAAAATCAAAGAACTACAGTATAGTTTTTCTTAACTGAAACGGGGCACTAAAAATCAATTAAAAATTAAGTATGTTACTTGTATAAAATTTTAGTTCCAGTACTTATACTCTTTTCAGAGTAAAAGATTTTACTAACGCATTATTGCATATGTATTTAAGCTGGAAATTGTTCTGTTTAAATTAAGAATAGTTTATAGTCCCATGAGTATAATCATAAGATTAAAATTAATTGCTCAGAATTTTCATATGGAGCCAAATTGGACAGGTAATCAGTCATAGACTAATGTTATTAGCTTGATTCATGTTATCAAACTGTATTTCTGATAATAACAGGCAATGGGGTGGGCAGGAGGGAAATATAATATATTATCAAAATGAGGGAACCAAGTTCTTTTGTTTGCCTTAGTTTTCAAGCAAAAGCTCAAATTTGCTAAATTTATGAAAGCAAATACACCATAAAATAATTTTTCTACTCATAGGTCTGTAGAATGCCTTTTATATAAAAATTTGGAACTTTTAAAGGACTGAATTAATGATACTTTTAAATGAATTAATGAACATTTACTTTAAAGATAGAATTAAAATGCACTATTCATTTTATGTGTATAATCTGAAGTGTACAAAGATGAAGTAAGTTTCCCAAAGCTTCATAAATCAGATGAAATGTAATGGTTAATTTTCATTAGAAACTGAAATGATCAACTTCCAGTAAAAATGATATAGTAGGTAGACACTGTGCTTGCCTACTCTCATGACCACATCAAAATTACAATTAAACCACAAAAAAATCATCATTGGGAATCGCCTGATGTCTGGCTGAACAGAGTCCTACAACTGGAGACATACAGAAGAACCCACCTCTAGTAGGACGGGAGGAGATGTGAAACAGGCTGGTCCCACTACTGCTTGTGGTAGTTGAGATTCAAAAGTGATATTGGCTGCAGAGGTTCCCCCAGTGGAGTGAGGAGTCCTAGACCCATAATGGGCTCCCCAGTCCAGGGTTCCAGTACTGGGAAGTCCCCACAACCTCTGGCTGTGAAAACCAGGGGAGATTGTGGCTGCATGAGAAAAAGGGCTGCAGGAATCATAGACCTTCCTCTTAAAGGGCACCTGCATGGATTTAGTCGCTGACGGACTCACTTGCTCTGAGCTCCAGTGCTGGGGCAGCTGCTTGAAAAGCACCAGGTACATCCGGGGAGGAATGAAATTGTCTAGCTTCAGGGTGAGGGCTGGAGGAGCAACTTTCACGCAGACAGAACTGCTGGCAAAATCTATTGTTCCTTTGTTGAGCCCTCCCCATTCCTGGTGTTCAAGAGGCTGCCATTTCTCATTCACTATCGACTTGGCTAATACAAGTCATCCCGCCCAAGGTATTCATTAAGACCCCATCCCACTCAATGTGTGGGCTTACCCAAGCCACTTCCAGAGCCTTCTTCATACAAATGGTCTGTCTTGGCTCAAGATGCAGACTTTTCTAAAATCTCTCAAAGCTTCAAAAAACCCAAACAAGTAGCATCTGTCCTTGTCATACCCCGTACCTCTTGCTGAACAGTCCCAAGCCCAGAACTAACAGCAGTCTTCCTTGGTTCATAGATTGGCTTCTCAAGGAACGTCTTAGCCCAGCACAGGTGGTGGCCATCTGCAGATTCCTTGGTGACTCTTACCAGGTGGCTCTAGGCAGTGCACAGGCTACAGCTGAACTTGGCTTGCTGTTGGACCCCTCCCAGGAGGCCCTTGAGCAGCGGCCAGCTTCAATCAAGCTGGAGCACAATCCAGGGCTGTATGCAAAGATGACATACTGAAAGGGCAGACTAGGCAGGCTCCAGAACCCTGCTAAGTGAATCCTGATCCATAGGATCAGCTCTTCATCAGATAGTTTTCACAACCAATCAGCCCAAGGTTCAATCCCTTCCAATGACATGCAAATGGCAACCAAGGCTCAACTACATTAGGAGGGCATACACAACTCATACAGAGGACACGCCTGGAGCACCTGGCTCAGATGACCATGGGAAACTGTGCCACTGGGCCCCACAGGACACCTACCATAGAAGGCCACTCTATAAGACTGGGAGATTTAGATGCCCTACCTAATACACAGACATAAACACAGGGAGGCAGCCCAAAAGGGGAGTCAAAGAAACATGTCCCAAATGGAAGAACAGAACAAAGTTCCAGAAAAAGAACTAAACAGAATGGAGACAAGCAATCTACCAGATGCAGAATTCAAAACACTATTTAAGGATACTCAATGAACTTAAGGGAAGAGTAGATGAACTCAGTAAGAACTTTAACAAAGAGATAGAAAACATAAAAATAGAGATAGAAAATATAAAAAAGAACCAGTCAGAAATGAAGAATACAATAATTAAAATAAAGAGTACATTCCAAGGAATCAATAGTAGATTACATGAAGCAGAGGCTCGAATCAGTGATTTAGAAAATAAGGTAGCAAAAACACCCAATCTGAACAGCAACAAGAAAAAAAATCCAAAAAAAGGATAGTTTAAGGGGCTTCTGGGACAACATCAAGCACACCAACATTCACATTATAGGGGAACCAGAGGAGAAGAGAAAGAGCAAGGAATTGAAAACCTCTTTGAAGAAATAATGATGGAAAACTTCCCTAACTTGTGAAAGAAATAGACAAGCCTAGGAAGTGCAAAGTCCCAAGCGAAATGAACCTAAAGAGTCCCACACCAAGACACATCATAATTCAAACACCAAAGCTTAAAGACAAAGAGAAAACCTTAGTTGCAGCAAAAAAAAAAAAGCAATTAGTTATCTACAAAGGAGCTTCCATAAGACTGTCAGCTGATTTCTCAACAGAAACCTTGCAGGCCAGAAGAGATTAGCATGAAATAGTCAAAGTGATATAAAGCAAGGACCTACAACCATGATTACTCTTCCTAGCAAAGTTATTATTTAAAATGGAAGGACAGATAAAAAGCTTTCCAAACAAGAAAAAGCTAAAGCAGTTCAACATTAAATCAGTATTATAAGGAATATTGGAGGGACTTTTTTAAGAAGAAGAAGAAAAAAAAGATAAAATTATAAATAATAAAATGGCAATAACTACATATCTATCAAAAATTACTTCAAATGTAAATGGATTAAATGCTTCAATCAAAAGAGAGGGTGGCTGAATGGATAAGATAATAAGACCCTTACATATGCTGCCAAGAGACTTTTTTCTGATCAAAATACACACAGACTAAAAGTAAAGAGATGGAAAAAAGATGTTTCATGAAAATGTAAACGAACAAACAAAAAAAGGAGTATAAATACTTATGACAGACAAAATAGACTTTACACAAAGGTTATAACAAAAGACAAGGACCTAGTAATCTCAATTCTGTGTTTGAAGAAACTTCAAATACTACTTTAAACAGACATGCGCATGCATATGTTCATTTCAGCATTATTTACAATAGCCACAATTTGGAGGCAATCTGGCTGTCCATCAATGGATGAATGCATAAAGAGGTGGTACATATATACAATGGAATATTACACAATCATAAAAAAAATTTTAAAAGGATGAAATCTTGCCATCTACAATGACATGGATGAGGGTATCGTGCTGAGTAGAGTACATCGAAAACAAATGCCATTTGATTTCATTTACATCTG
The DNA here is from genome assembly GCF_902729225.1 of Pteropus medius. Lineage (NCBI taxonomy): Eukaryota > Metazoa > Chordata > Mammalia > Chiroptera > Pteropodidae > Pteropus > Pteropus medius. Next base: position 3,154,403 of record NW_024342467.1, on the reverse strand, counting down.
GAATCTAAAGAAGAAAATAAAGAAACAAACAGAAACAAACTCACAGATACAGAGAACATTTTGAGGCTTCATCATCAGAAAGGGGTTGAGAGGATAGGTGAAAAAAAGGAAAGGATTAAGAAGTACAAATTGATAGTTACAAAATAGTCATGAGGATATAAAGTACAGCATAGGAAATATAGTCAATAATACTGTAAATATCATGTATGGTGTCAGATGGTTACTAGACTTATCGGAGTGATTACTTTTTAAGACATAGATGTCTAATCACTGTGTTGTATACCTGAAACTAATATTATACTGTATGCCAATTATAATTGAAAAAAAATTATTTTAAATAAAGTAAAGTTATCAAGGGTCAGTCTTAAATAGGTAGAGATTTGTTTTGTTTCAGAAGATGAACACTTTCTTTTTGAAAATAAATGATATTTTATACATACAAAAGAAAAAAGTACTAAATTTCTAAAGTTATAAAGCATACCAAAATGGACACCCACAATTTAATCATCCTATTTATAAATATGCCAGTGTCAACATGGTTGTACCCACTTCTAGACTTCTCTTATAATCCTGCTTGTCCCCACCCCAAACTATTGTCCTATATTTTGTGTTTATTACCAATGCTAGGCAACCTCTAAGATGGTCTCCAATGACTACCACTTTCCGATATTCACACCTTTATGTAATCTCCTTCCTTTGAGGGTAGGCTGGACTTAGTGACTCATTTCTAACAATTAGAATATGGTAGAAGTAATGGCTGTCACTTCTAGAATTAGGTTATAAAATAACAATAACTTCTCTCTCTCTCTCACCACACACCCCTTTTCACTCCTCTCACTCTCATTCTCCCTTTCTCCCCGTCACTTGCTCTGGGGAAAACCAGTTGCCATACTGTCAATTTACTTATAAAAAGGCCTGTATCCCAAGGAACTGAGAGAAGCCTCCAGCCAACAACCAGAAAGAACGCAGACCCTCAGTCCAACAGCCATGGAGGAATTAAATCTTGACAACAATCACAGGAGTGATTTTGGAGTGGGCCATCCAAGTCAAGCCTTAAGATAAGACCAGAACCCGAAGCATCATTCTGACAGAAACCTCAGAGACCACGAGCCAGAGGCACTCAGTTAAAACATACTTAAATTTCTGACCCACAGGAAATGTAATATAATACATGTATGTTATTTTGAGCCTCTGTGTTTTGATATAATTGGGTTAGTCAGCAGTAGGTAACCAATATCTTTGCCTTTTACAAAGTTTTGATAGAGTATAGTGTATTAATTTCTGTTAAATCAAGCTTAATTTGTGTATTTAATTCTTCATGTTGTAATTTTTCATCCTCTTAATCTTCTAATAATTTAGAAAGGTATTGAGATCTCTTTTTTTTTTATCATTTTTGTATTTGTCTATTTCTCACTGTAGTTTTATCAAATTTTACTTTATATATGTGAGGACATTAAATTAGATGCCGACAAGTTTCTAGTGTTCTAAGCCCTCTATCAGGCAGCATAATATAGTGATTAAGTGCATGGGCCCTGGGGACAGAATACCTTCTGGATTTGAATTCTAACTTTATTCCTTACTAGTTATGTGACCTCAAGCAAATATTTAACCTCCATCTCTTCATTTCCTCACATGAAAAATGGAAATAGAAATAATGCCTACCTGATAGAATTAAAGCGACGTTTAAATAAGTTAATATTTTAAGCCTACAATAGCAGTCGACATACATCTATTGGTAAATCAATATTCTGACTTCTTTAATAATGCTTTTTGCTTAAAGATTATTAAAGGTTACTTAAAGGTTATTTCAAACACTACCCCATCTTCAAGAAAATATTTTCCTGCAAAAGTATATTTTCCTGATTAATCTTGTTAGACTATATTTTCAAACTTTCTGTCCCCTCAGGTATTATGTGTACTTCTTGAATTCCATGTATAGCTCAATTTCTTTTCTTTTTTTTAAAAAATACAATTAGCCATTCTGCCTTTCCACTGGGAAGAATTAAATGTATTGTGGTTATAAATATTTTGACTTATTTCTACCATTTTGTTTTTTTCTAGTCATCCCATTTTTGCTATTTTTTTCCTTTCTAGCTTTCTTTTGGATTGAGATGTAATATTTGTTTGACTCTTGGTTCATCTTTTCCCTTTAACTGGCTTAGGAGTAATATGCATTGTATTTTGATATTTGCCTTTGAAATTCTCAACTAAATGAACAAATATAAATCACTCTTCATTCTCATTTCAAAAAATATAAGAATTTTTAACAGCTTAACTCCTGTCAACTTTCTTCCAAGCTACATTCTATTGTTGTATTTTAATTGTATCCTCTTTAATACTCTAAATTAGAAATTACTATTACTTTATAAAAAATATTTGCTTAAATTTAATTAAATGTTTATCAATTTGCTCTCCACTATTGCTTGCCTCTTGACTTTTCCTTTCGGAATCAATTTTCTTCCTTCTTAAGTACATTCATTTTGAAGCTCCTTTAATGAAAGTCTGTTGATGGTAAACATTCTGTTCTTATCTTAAAGTATCACTATGATTCCCTGATACTTGAAAATAGTTTTGCTGGATACCTGATTCTAAGTTTATAGTTATTTTCTTTCGATATATTAAAGCTATTATGCTACTGTTCTTAAAATTAATATTATCAACCTGATTATTCTTATTTTATTTTGGCTCTTTTTTTATTCTCTTTTTAATTGGTGTTCTGTAGTTTGACTATAAGCTGTCTGAATGTCTCTTTTTTATTTATACTGCTTGACATTTATTGTTTCTTCTATTGATGGAATCATGCTATACATACCTACTCATAGGTTGTTATATGGAAAAAAGTAGCTAATAAATATCAAGTGCTGGGAACAGTACCTGGCATATGGTAAATGCTATGTATGTGCTTTCTATTATTACTGAATAATGATTACTTTTATCATCTTTTTAAATATTGCCCCTCCCCCATTATTTGTATTCTTTCCTCTAGGATGTATACTAGAAACATAAAACTCTTGTTCATTCAAATCTTCATGCCAATTAACTAATCTTTCTATTTTTCAAATCCTTCAAATCTAACTCTAAATCACTAATTACCTTTTAAATTTTGTCTAATCTGCTATTTAACTCATCTGTGCTGGTGGTTAGACATTTGCTGCCTGACACTGTGCCCTGCATATTGATCTCTAAAGAGAGTCTCATCAAGATTCCTTGCCCTATAACTTCTGATGGCCCAAAATAATATGACTCATCAGCAGCATATGACTCCTAAGCTCAGAAGAAGGAAAATGTCAGAACACTTAGATGTCTTCTTTCTCTCCGTGTTATCATAACACTTACATTTTAATAGAGTTAACATTTTACTTTTAGGTAAAGCTGGAATTTATTCTTTGATACATGAAAGACACCAAAACACGAGTATTTTTTCTCAAGACTGTACTGAATTTTTCAGAATCATGAACAATTTCTAAATAAATCAGAAAAAAAATCATTTTTTGCTTCACCTGAATATTGCCATGCCCATCATCACTGAGTGTTTTATGTGAAATTGCTTCAAGAATGTTAAAGATAAGTAAGCAAATCTTTTTCCACTCTAAATAAAAGAGGCAGAGCAATTCCCTTTAGATGTAGTACATCTGGTAACAGAATGGGCATTGTTGAATGAAGATGGGGAATCTGATTACAAAAAAAGAAGAAAAAAATGAAAATGTTTAGAGATTTGGCATAATGTGATCAAAAGCTTTCAGAAAATAAAAAATAAAGACTACAGAAAAGTGAATTTATGAGTTAAAATGATTTTTTTTTCTTGCTGACATAAAAGATGGATGCTAATCATAAAAATGTTTTGCTACTTTTCTATATAGTTTTATTATTTATACAAAATTACTACAATATTAATGGTATATATAAAGTAGAAAGTTTGTGAGTTCACCTCTAAATTTAAGAAGGAAGAATAAAATTTAATAAGTTGAAGAAACTACCATACCATAAAGGAAAACTGCTACATTCACACAAAACTTCTTTGATATTGTCTATATTTTATAAACATTCCCCCATGACCTATATTTAACACATGTGAGAATGGGCACTGCCAGTTCAGGTTCATTTTTAGTTTCTCTGAAAAGTTCAAAAAATCCTGAAGCATATGTGCATCATTTCCAGAGCTTCTTTTCTCATTCTTAACACTCCTACTGTAAGTTAGTAACAGGAAGGCTTCACCAACTCCCCTGTTCTGCCCAATGATCATCTTACCATTTTAACCTGTCAGAGTCTCGGCAAGGTTTTTGAGATGAGAAATAATTAGGTCAACTTGTTCACTCCAAAGCACCTCTAACCAGCCCCTCCTTCTGAGCTTTCCTTCTGACCTAACTGTGCTTTTAACTATCCTACAATGGCGGAAATAAAATAGTAATAAACGTTAGTATGACAACTGTTGGCTTGATATGCATGCTTCCAGTTGTTAGGTCAAAGATGTTTTATTATTTACATAAAGGAAGTTATTTACAATATATCAGCTAAATACAGATAAAACATAGTTCATATAACTATTAAATTTTAAAACATTTAAATCAGGAAAGAAAAATCTAATGAGATGTGATCTATTACAATTCATGAGACTAAAAGGTACTGATATTTATGTTTTGAAGTTGGCAAATTAAACTTGTCTCGGAAGTTTTAGATTTGTCTAAAGAGAAATCCCAATTTTAGAATATTATTGACTAAAACAACTGTATTTCTTTTAAGAAGTGATGTTTAAATGAAGGTTTGCCAAAAAAGGCACGCATTGTGTATTTTGCAAGTGCTGAGGACACAGCAAAAATAAATATTTCTAAAACCAAACACAATTTATTCTAATTTTAAGTAAACTGACCAAAGTATAACAAGAAAATATGAAATACACTCTCTGTGTTGCTTAAAGTTAGGGAAAACCATGAACAAATGTATCTGTCTTCAAAAATATATAACGGGGCTTAGCAAACTAGATCCTTTTTATCAATTACTAAGGATGCACATAAAGGGAATTTTTCAGCATACTTTTTCTTCCTCCTTCTGCCTTATAGTTTTAAAAGTTCTTTGTTTCTTCTGATTTATTGTCCTTTTTGTGCATTCCAGCCCCAGAGTCATAGTTAAGGGGACAGCTAAAATTAAGGGACTTGGGAACAGTCTGTCAATCTTTGCCCCTTGGGTAGAAGGCTGCTATAAAGCAAATGAAAAATGAAGCATCATTAAGAATAAATTGTAGGTTGTGAATATGTTCCTTTATTCTCAAAATGGGTTTTCTTTTTTGAGAATCGTCTCTTTCCATTTGAATTGGCTTGTATTAGAAGCTGATTGTGGCATTCTCCTTTCATCTGAGTCTGCCCAGATGTTCATTCCATTTACAGGAAACAAACATTTCTTTTCACATTTAAAGTTCTGCATTTTTAAGCCCCATTTGATGAGCTAGGTTTCGAAGTCCTGGTAAAGTTTTCAGAAACTTATGACTTCTTTTCTTTGAATCTATATTTTGCTTTCTAATTTAAACAAAACTTTTGTTGACTCTTCTGTTTTATTAAGCTTTGAATGTTTTCTTGCATTTTATCAATCAGTCAAGTTTTACATTTCAAAGCAACATCTTCATGTTAAAAAATGTAGACTGAATATTCAGCTTTGAAATATGTTAATAGCTTTATTTTTACTTATGTTTCCACTGACAACTATTATGGATGAAAGTTTTAATGTTTAGTTTCTTTGTAATTATACTTAATTGGTACATATAGAAAATCATATGTAAATATGATTAATATCACAGCTGAGGTAATGATGAGCACACGTTTATAATTATGTTTGGAAGGCAAAAAGAAAAAACTAAAATCTAATCTTTCAACATCATTATTAAAGGCAATTTTAATCAAAATTTTCATTGACTAATTCCAGGTTAAATTAAATCAATGGAGTAAATGTATATATTTATCAAAGCACTCAAAAGAGAATAAAACCAAAAGGAATAATTTGTCTATCACAAATTATATATTTATGACCTATTTTCATATTGATCATAAGAAAAAACAATTTTGTCACTATCATTTAGCTTTCTATCTTCTGAATGTTTCTTGAAAGGCATTATGTAAGAACTTCTCAAATACATGCAGAAAAATTTTTCAAGAAATGTTTTTAGGTTTATATCGAAAATGTCAACAACTTTGGGTATAAAATTAAATTCACGGATTAAGAAATATTAATGAACTAAATTTGGAAAAGAACATTTCAAGGTTCTTTTACCTCAAAATGTGCTTTTAAAATTTAAATAAAGTCTTAAAATGACATATCAATAAACTACTTTGATAATTTGAGTCATAGACATATAAAGAAATATAAATAAAAGAGGGATTTCTTGAATAAACTACACATAGATTAATAAAGGTAAGTATAATCTATATTATATGTACTTTACAATACAATGCATAATGAATGTAATGTTATCATCTATATACTACATATGAAATAAATGTAAAGTAATAAAGATAAGTAGGAGGAAGCAGAATAAAGATAAAAAATTCAGAGTATCTTTTGTATATGCTACATGTTTAATATGATAGGAGATCAATTTCTGTGAATGCATCGAGATTCAAAATTATTTAAACTTGCCTTGATTTGGGTGTTTGATAGTAGGAGCCAAGAGTATTTCTAGTTACAGATAAAGAATGAAATATCTGATGCGTTGAATTTATGGAGTGAAATAAATATTAACACATCAATGATTATGGAATAGTTACTACTGTTCTATAATATTATTTTTAATGCAATATGATTTTTCTCTATAACCAACAGAATGATTATCAAAATAAAACCTAAGGGACATATAAAAGGGACAAAAACCTAAGGGACATATAACAACCTTAACATTTATTTATCTTTTATTTTTAAAAACCCAGGTAAACTTAATTCCTTATACTAGAGAAGATATTAAAATTTTGTATTTTATGAGAATATTTTTGTGGAATATCAGTGTTGAATATTTTCTGACTTGGGGAACACATAAAATTTAGTTTCAAATTATTTATTATAAATCTTTATGACCTTTATGTCAGTTGTATCTCTCAGACTCTTGTGATATAAGGTCAAATTGAATGAATATTATATACCTTTTGCAAATTCCTGAGTAAAGGGTGGAGTTGTTCCGTTGTTTTGTGTTTTGTGGTCATTCCTTCATGTGCATGTGCCATTAACCCAGGCATTGTACTACTTTATCTTGCCCTCACCATCTAAACCAGAAATATAAGATTTCAAGGAGTAGAAATTTTGCTGGATAATTACATTATATGCAGTAAATAACAAAACTTCAACTGGACATGTTTGTTCTTGAACATTTTAGAAACACCCTTGCCACTAAGGGTTTTCTAATTCACCATTTTACCCCACATAGAAATCAGCTTTCCACGTTTTTGTTGCTACCTCTCTTTTTGTTCTCTTCTCTGATCTTTCCGCCCCCGCCCTTTTTATTTTTCACAAGAGCAGAAAAAAAAAATGTCCTCTCATTTTTTTTCCTCTCTCCTACAGAGTAATGAGCCTTCTCTTTTACTGCCTTGGCAGCTACAGAATATTACTTTCTACCCCAAATAGCTTAACAAGGTTTTATTCCTTAACAGTGGCAGTTTCTTCCTAGTACGGATTTGTTTGGTGACTGTTGGGATTAAATGTTCTCCCTACTGTGTATATCTTTGCAATTATATGACATAGAATTACTCACATATTTATTGTTTAATTTGAAGAAAAAAGAAATGTTGGCAAAATCACGATATGGGTAAAAGAGAAGCCAGGTCTTATTCATAAATGGCCTGCAAAACAGGGTGTTTACAAAGAATTTCTCATCTCACCGGGGTCAAAGTCAGAAATTTACAGAAGTCATTTCACCCATGACTCAATATCCTAATATAGGAGAAAGGAAACATCTTCAAGTAAGCCCTAGAAGCTGATAGAAGGCTACTGCCCAGACTCCTGTCATGGCAGGAAAATCTATAAAGGGTGTGTCAGCAAGAATAAGAGAATAGCGAAGACTCTCCAGTAGCCCAGACACCCTGCCATAGTCTGTCATCCTCCAGATCACATCCTACCAGCTAGAGTGGCCTCTTTCCTCTCCAGGCTTATCTCTCTTTCCCCAGGCAGCTTGAGTATGTATATGCCCAGAGCTGTGTGCATATTCCAATTGTTTGTTATACTCTATTCTCAGCTCCTAGCACCATCACCATGCCTTGTGTATAGGAGGTGATCAAAAAATATCTGGGAGATACATGAAGGAATCAGAGCATTTTAGTTCTACTTAAATTATAAATTGACACAAGATTTAAAAAATAAAATTAACACTTGGTTAATAAGTACTTGGTTACTATGGTAAAATGATGCTTATCTTAAGGGGATAATATTTTTTAGAAAATGCATTTTGAAACTGATAAAAATTAGCTGTACTTTTTATAAGAAAGAGTATGTGTGATTCTAGTACTAACATTTACTGTTTTAAATGCTGTTATAAATTTTAAAAAGAGGTAGAATTCTCAGTTACCTAGTGCAAATTGTCAGGCTATCACTTTCACCATACTGAAATTTAAAAAATGTGCAGAACTTTTGTCATAAGAGCCTCTGAGGCCAAATTACATGCCACTTTATAAGAATTGTGTCCTCACTGTGACTTGGAAATATTTCTTAGAGAGAACATAGTTTAAACTCCAATAATTTTTAGATATAAAGTGTTAACTATAAGTCAGGGGGGAACAGAGCTGTGTTTTTAGGTTCTTAGCTACCCAGAAGTAGACAATTGCTAAGGGAATCTACAGAGATATTTATGTTACAAAACTGAGTCTATGTTTGAAGAGAAAATGATTATTTTATATCTTCATAATAGATTATACAGTATTAAGTGTTATCGCAGACTATTTACATGTGATCCTTTCTTTCAAATTATGCCGGCTTATACATATTATCATCACAACTTTTATGTTTTAGTGGGGCTATCTATCCCCTGGTACATTTTATTGCTTTTCCAGTGCCAAGATAAAAAAAGATGGCACATAGTGGATTTACAGAAGGTGAAAGTCTTTTAAAATACATTTGGGCTTTTCCACCATATATGGATTTGAGAATTGAATGACCTAAGGCTATTATTTTCTTTTCATACCTCAGTGGCAATTAACTCCAACCAATCACCTCCACAGTCATAATATCATGTCTCAAGTGCTAATGATATTATATTAAGCTTGTGCTTCACTTACCACTTGTATGTCATGACCACAGGTGAAGGTCTTAGTGATGCTATGGTATCCCAGAGACTATCACATCTTATTTGCCACAAACAGTGGAACTCTATTGGCACGTAACTGGTGAGTGATCCAATTCCATTATCATATGCCAAGAATTTACTTTTGGTACTATCTTAATTTCGCTTCTTCCCACCCCAAGTAGACCCTACAACAAGGATTTGAGTGCAGGTAGTTAGTTTATTGAAAGGTGACCTCAGGTAACAGTTGCAGAGTAGTGGGAAAATGAGATAAAGAAAGAAAGAAAGTGAACTAAGAAATTTAATACTGTGGTCAACTGGAGACTAGTCTCACACAGAGTGATGAACTCTCATAGCAAACTTATTCACCGATAATTTGAGGGGCAGTGGTACTTATCTACAAATTCCAACTAGTCATTGTATGAAGGATGTTATAGGGGACTGGAAGGCAGGCATTTATTTCCTGGCATTCTAGTCTTCATGGGCAAAGTGGAAAAACCAGAAAAATTCCTCTGGCAATGAAATGCATGTGGGGGAGATGAAGGGAGTTTGTCTATTGTGCATACGGTTACCCAGAATTCATTCTGCTATAGTTAGATTCAAGAACTTCTGGGCATATGTACAATATTATAATGATGACATAATGAGGCTAAGGTTAGGGAAGATCAGTATATGTACTAATTGAGCAAGTGCTTGTGGTCTAAACCAGTGGTTATTATTGTGGTTTTTACTTCCTTGTATTCCAGGATGTAACAGTAATTTTAAACTATAAAGTGGGTGTTTGGGGGAGGTCCTGAAAGTGGTCTCTGGGTTGGGCCTTCATTCCCCTGTTGCTCATGTCTATCTGTCTGCCTAACAGTACAGCAGAGAACATATGACCATGGACTCCACTGTTCCTACTATATGCCTTATCACCCTAAAGCTTCCAGGCTGATAACACTTTGGAACAGCTTCTTAAATGCCCATCTGAAACTACAGCCTCAGGATGATACCCTGAATGGTTGGGAGTTGAGATGTTGTTCTTCAAGAAGAATATAATATGTAGTACTTACTTAAATCAAAAGCCATTATATGGTGATATTTTCTCAAAAGCTAGAATGCGTGGGGCTAGGTGCAAGGTATGGGAAATAGGTAGACTCTTTCATCATCACTCCCCCTGACCTACTTGAGGAATGTGTGCTTAATTCTCCCACAGCTTTAGGTTCTGCTGGATTGGAGGTACTTGTCTAGGGAGAGGTAAAGGATGGGACGGTTCTACCAGGGCACACAGCAAGGGTTTGCTACTGAACCTACAGCTATGATTGCTGCCTGGACATTTTGGAGTCCTGTTACCAAAAGACAAATAGGCAAAGCAAGAGTTACTATACTGGGGTAGGGTGGGAGGTAATGGAACCTAATTATCATGAAGAGATAAAGTTGCTGCTAGTAAGAGAGTCAGGAAAGAGTATATCTGACATTTAGGTGGTTCTATTAGGTGTCTCTTGCTTCTTTGTCATCCCCAGTGATAACCATGAATAGACAATAAACCATACACAATCAGTTATTACATTGGTAAAGAAAAAATTCAACATTGTGATGCTAGATTGATAAAGGAATTTAATACTGAGAAAAAAATGTTTCTAAATTCAACTGAAATTTAAAGAAACTTGTTATCATTATTTTTCCATTTCTCTTATTGTTATGGAATATGATTGTTTTGAATTAGAAAATGGGTAATGGATAATGTACAATTAAAAATATATAAAGTTGTATAAACAAAATCCACTTTTCTTCAATACCAGCACTTGTATGAAAAGCTGCAGTGTAATAAAACTTCACTGAAAAATAAGAAGGTTAACCTATTTGTCAGAGAACATCTATTTCTAATTTCAAAGGTTATTAAAATCAATTGAAAAACTCTGTTTTGCCGTATCCTTTCATTCCACTTCACAGCACTCACACTGAACCCTGCAGGGCCTGGACAATCATGGCAAGCTGGTTATCATTTTAGTCTGTTGGCTTATAATGTAGTCATTAAGAAGATTGATTTTTTTTTCTAGAGTAATTTTCATATTTCTGATTAAATCTTTCCATGAATTTATTTAAAAAGTTGTGAGACAAATCAGAGATGTATGATAAAGTAAATTAAGCCCAAACTGAAAGTTCGTTTAAACCTCAAACTTATTATTTTAACACATTTAACTAATTCACTCCAGGGAGGGAGTAATTTGTTTGATACATTCGTTTATGTTTTGCTTCCATCGCTGTGCTGACTACCCTCTATGTGTCCCTGCAGATACCTTCCCCATCTTTTCCCACCCTGATTTGTGTCCCCTGACTCTAGAAGGCATCAGTGATTCCCTTGCTCACAGCTGGTGGCTTCAGCAAATGAGATAAAGCCAGGAGATTAGAGGGAGTGGGGAGAATTATGTCAAGATATTCATTCTTTCATTTTGTTCCATGTGATACCACCTCTGGTTGTCTCTGGTCTAGTGACAAGCCACCTTCTCTATAGAGCTTTCTTCTCCTAGAAGAATACTCATCTGCATCAGTAATTTTCTCTCAATTCTACAACAAAAATTATACCCAGGAAAGCCAGAACTGCTCTGTTTCATAATCTGGTCCAACCTGTTCAAATATAAAAGTGCTGACGTAACAATGTCTAAACTTATAGAAAATTTTTATAAGATATTATTAAAGTTAATTAAGGATATGCCTGGAAGAAAGATCTCAACAGACTAAGAAAAATGCTACAGAGAATGACGGTTTGCAGTTTCTTTTATGAATATTAATGAGGTAAAGTAAGGAAGATTACAAGGTGGGTGGAAGATGTGGGCATAGGATTACAGGAGAGTTAAGATTATCTGCTCTCTAGGTGGTTCCATGGAGATCAGATTACAGAATAGTTAAAATTATGTGCTCTCTTGAGGGGTCTGTAAAGGAAATTTTCAAAGCTATGTTAACCCAGATGCACAGAAAAAATAGACAGGGCTTGCTTAAAGCAAAGATAAGCCTCTTACTAAAGAAGTTATGCCTAGGGTGTGACTACTGACCATGACCTGCCAAATTAAGAATTTATGATCAGATCATACTGTGAGGGTACTTTCAATTAGGTTTATTACAGCACCCCCTTTTCATCCATAAAAGATATAATAAACAAGCCAACAAACTGCTAAAAACAAAACTTTTCTACTTTGTAAAAACAAATGCAGCTTTATAATGTTCTTTTTAAACGCAGTTAAAAAAAATAGTAAGATGAATAGCACGATTCCAAAATTAGTTTCATTTTTTGCCAGAAACTTCGTGGGCAAGGTAGCCTAGGTAGGAAAAGGGGACTCTTTGCCAAAGAGTCCACTTGGTGCCTGCCTGGAATTCTCTGTCCACTTGGTACCCCACTTCCTGGGCTCTTCTTTAAAAGTGTTGGAAGAAGCTTGAGGCTGGAAGTACAGGTTCTAACAGAGACATCAGAATTTTCTTTGTTTTACAACGGAAGGTGGGAATAGCGGGAGTTAATCACCTGCCACCAGCTCTCTCTATGTAACTACTCACTCCCCCTCCCTGTCCTTCCTATCCTAACATCATTCTGCACTTGAGGGGCCTCCAATGCCTACAGGACTACTGCACATCCAAGATCCATGGACGTCTCTGCTTATAGCTATCTCTTGACCACCCCTAGAATCCAGGAGTGTGGACCCCTGTTACAATCAGGCCTGTGGGAAGGGAGATTCTAGAAAAGAACCCACAGGGTGAAAAGCGGGCTAGGGACTTGTGGAAGAGACAATCCAGAGTCTAGGTACTCATGGCATGCTCTAGAGGGTAGAACACAGTCTCCAAGTGGCCACATGCCCTTAGCTCTGTGGAGAGTGACATAGTGAAGGGCAGCTCCAGCACCTTCTGTGATGGTGGCTCCTGTTGTTCAAGTCTGAGAATTGTATTGATCACAATGCTACTGGAGCAGAAAATATTTAGGATGTTCAGCACATAAAATACAGTTAACTGTTTTCAAAATAACACTGTAAATACAAAGCAGAATGCTGGCAAGACTATTTAATGAATGAAAAATATGATCAGAGGCATAAGACTCTGATACTTACTGGCAATCACATTCCTTCCTAGGCAGAACATAAAGCATGGCGTTTCATGTTGATGTCCTCCCATCACTCCATGTCCCCTCTGCCTTCTCTCAGGATGAGGAACTTGCTCAGAACTTGGTATGGAATTGTCCTACCTAGAATTACTCTCCTCATAAAGAGGTGACCTTATTATTTTTCCTTTCCTTCTCACCCTTAGAAATTCTCTTTGACTTGAGGGAAACGATGTCAGCTAGAAGAAAGGGAAAAAGTAAGAATGAGAAGAGCAATTTTCTCAACAGAATCCTCTCAGGGGATTTTCCATTTTAAAAGAAAATACTTATTGGCAGAAATGAATCTTCCACTGGTGAAGACTGAGGTATTACAATAGAGCTTGTTAAAAAGATTTTTCAGGCCTATGTATTCTATCTTTAGTTAATTTAGTGGAAATGAAGGACAATATGACAATCACAGTGGTGCATTTTGGAAAACGTAACAAAGATATAAAGGGTTGTGAAGATTTTTTTAAACCTAGGAATATTAAAAATACTACCATATTGAATAAATAATGTTAGTAATGGAGGGGAGGATAGAAAGGCAGAAAGGAACATGTATAAAATAATGTACACAATTTCTATTATGTAGTAAATTAAACAGAGAAAACATTATTCCCTTTTCTTCAGTGTAAAAAAAAAAAGCAACTTAAGTCTGCTTCCTCAATAAGAAAAAAACTTAGCAAGTGTTTTTTCAAATTCTTTGTAGACATTTATGTCTTACGCATCTATTCCAGATTTTCATTTTCCTACTTTACAACCTAGGAATGACTTTTTAGAGATACAATTAATGGCTCCATTCTCTTTCACTAATATAAAAGTATAATTATTTCATTGGAAGTCACTACTATGTATTATATGCTTTATTTCATTCATAACTTTCTTTATATATTAGTCTCATACAGTGCCTACTTTACAAGACATCATAAGAAATTATGAGGAGAGATTTAATGCAGAAATAACAATGGTATATGGTTTCCCTACTTATTCACTTACGCTTACATAACTTCAGAGGTTCCACAGATATTGAGTCATCAAAGCTTAGTACCCCTGTGAGCTGCACTTGACTATTATAATTATAGCTTATTATAATTCAGACAGATCAAGTTTCCCCTGGAGTGCTGAATGGCTCTTGTAAAAATGTTGGCTTTTTAATATTCTGCATCTGAGAATCACATTTCAAGTTTACAAAATTAGCTCATTTTTCCTGAGATTGTCTCTTGTGAGTTACAGGTCATCATCCACTTCAGGTAGCATAGCAGAAATAATGTTCACTCAGCTTTTAGAAAGACTTCTAGTTGAAAGGCCACTTTGTTTCCTTCTAGAGATATAGAGAAGAGGAGAAATACTTAAGGGCTGAAAAGTAGTTGGTGGGTGGTTTGATTTCCAACACCACCAAGCAACTCTCCAATTCTCAGTGGACATGGACTGGGTATCCTATAAATTTAACTCAATTCTGACACTATCTAGAGACAGCATCAGATCTCATAGGCTAAGGGCTCAGTCCCTCAAGACTGCCTCCACTTCAGACATCAGTTACAAGTTCAAGTTATACTTCTGACCCACTGGCTAAAAACTGGAGTTTTCATGACCCCTTCCTTGGATTCAATAATGACTCTCACTCACAACCTCATTTACTTATATTTGCCAGTTCACTATAGGGGATATTATAGAGGATACAGATCGACATCCTGATGACTTGATACATTGGATGAGGTACAGAGAGTCCTGAATGCAGGAGCTTCTGTGCCCATGGAACTACCCTCCCAAAATGTAGATGCACTTACCCACCAAGAAGCTCTCCAAACTCTGTCTTTTCTGGGTTTTTATGGAGGCTTCATTATATAGGCACGGCCAATTAGATCATTGACCACTGGTGATTGAACTCAATCTCTACCCTCTCCTCCTTTTCCCAAAGGGCTCAGTATTGACACCTTGGACACTGGTGTCACTACGGTGTCCCAATGATAATTCCTATCTCTTTGCTTTACTAAGGAGCAGTGTTATTACAGTCATCCTGTATATTGCTCGTGTTGAGAGAAAACACTTGTTCATTTTAGCATATGGGTCAGTAGAAAATAAGAAGCTAATTCTGGACCTGATGGAAAGGACTCCCCATTCCCTGAAGATTTCAGACTTCCAAATGTGTGTTGGAGATGAATGAGGCCTTGAAGTCTGGGTTTATTTAATATTATTCTCCTTTCTCTTACCCTCAGTTTTGTAAAACTATGGATAATTTAGTTTTCATCGTTTTAGTTTTCCAACAAATGTGTTAAAGGCTATAACATTTCCTTTGACTAACTCCATGATATCTTGCAATCCTTTTGTTACCTCACACACTTTTTGACATGCAACACTTTCTTATAATTGTAAGTGATTTTTGGCCTCCAAGGGTTTCTTTCTCACTAGGCTAGCCATGTATTTAAAAATATTTTTGCACTGTTTTTAGGAGTTCTATGTGGGGAAGATCTCTTCTAGACACAAACTCACCACAGGCTGGAAATAGAAGGCCTGAGTTTTGGAATCAATTTTTAATAATCTCTGCTTTGTTATTATTGTCTTGGTTCTATCATTATAGATTTTTCTTCTATTTTCTTTGGGACTACTTTGTTGACTTTTTTCTTTTTTACTAGTTTTGCAAGTTGGAAATACACAGTACTTATTATCGATCTTATTTTCTAATATGTGCATTTTAGGTTACAACTTTTCCTGTCACTTTGGATATGTATGAAAGATTTTGAAATGTAAGGTCTCAATTCAGCTCCAAGTAACTTCCATTTTATTTCCTATTTGCTTTGTGTTATGCAACTTTTAAATTTCCAACTTTATGCAATTTCATTATTTTTTTAATTGAATCCTAGTTGTATTGCATTCAGGGTGAGTGGAAATTGCCTATGGTCTGCCCATATAGTAATGGACTGACAAAATTTTATGCGTGTTTGAAAAAATATGTACTTTCTGGTTTAGAGTACTTAACTCTGTTTTTTTCTAAATCATAAATATCCTTAACTTTCAGTTTCAAGGAAAGAAATGTTGTCTCCCATTAGCATTGTCTACTTGTCAATTTCTCTGTGTCCAATATCACTTTTTGCTTTCTATATTTTGGAGATGTTTGGTACAATTCCCATTGTTTTATCCCAGGATGATCACGCTAAGTTTCCCTTGGCTCCTGCTTCCACTTCTGCCCCTTCAGGCCTTTGACTTCTTGTTTCCATCTTTTTGAATGGTATCATCACATGGCCTACATCTTTCCATTTATATATAGAGATTGAGTTCAATCACTGGTGGCCAATGATTTAATTAACCATCTCTCTCTTTCTCTCTCTGTGCATTCCTCTTTTTCTTTTTTTATGTTTCTTTTTCGCAGATTTCTTTAGTTTCTAGTCAATTATAAGTTCTTGTTTTTCAAATAGAACTATTCCTTTTCTTACAAAAAAATAATTTGGGTTAGGAAGAACATACTATAGCATTTACATTTAAACTAAATCCTAAAATTTGAAATCCATACGTCTGTTTATTTACTTATATAAATAATAAAGGAAGAAAAAATTTTGAAAAGATATTGTTAAATTCAGGTAAATATACACTTTAAACTGAGAGAGAATGACAAACTGCTCTCCAATAAGGCAACGTTCAGACTTCTGCCAAGAGTGTACAATAAGGACCATTTCCATACTTTGCCACCAAGGGTTAATATAAATCTTTAATATTTTCCATTGTGAATGGAAAAAGAAATCACTTTTTTTGCATTTCTTTATTTGTGCATTCAAGTGTAAATTTCAATTCACTTTGATTAGAATTGATATCTGAAATAAATGAATTTGAATACAAAGTGTGGGCTTGTGTTAGCCTTATCTTTCTTTAAAAAAAATGTAATTATAAGATCATAGATTTATGAGTGGGCCGAGAATCAAACCCAAATAATCACATCATTACATTATCTATTACATGAGATAGAAAATAATGCCCATAGAAAGAGTAAATAGACACGGTTACTAGGCTGCTGCAATGTTCCAACTTTTCAGCTACAAAGTAACTTAGCCTCGAAAAATAAATGCAGATGAATATGTATATTATTTGCACTAGAGTTCCAATTAATTCTGGATACAGCCAACTGGTCAGGCTAAAATATCTGCAGCTCAACTGAAATCCTATTAGAGTGAACTGTTCAAAACTTTAAATAGTTGTTTGTAAAACAATTTAAAGTGGCAGCTTGCTGCCAAGATTTGTTCTAGAGCTCTAGGTAATCTGAATAGAAATGCTTACCACTATGGGCAAATGAACTTGCATACAACTGGAAAGTGAAAAGAGAATTTAAATAAACCTACCAGCACTTAAAATCATGTTGTTTTGAAATGAATGTTTTAAGTGACTCATTCTATATAAAGTCATTTTGATCTCCTTATAAGTTAATATGTGTAAATACCTAGAATTGGTATATAAGACTCAGAAGTTGGACTCAGAAGTCAGTTTTTATCTTAGTATTCCTCAAAATTAAGAATACATATACCGTCACTGCTATTTAATGACAGGGACACATTTTGGGAAATGCATCATTAGGCAATTTCATCATTGTGTGAACATCACACAGTGCACTTACACAAACTTAGATAGTATAGACTACTATGCATCTAGGCTGTATGGTATACCACCCGCCTACATGTGGTCACTTGTTGACTGAAATGTTGTTATGTGGAACATGACATATATGTTTCTTTGCCTTCAATAAGTCATATAATTATAAAAGCAGAACTAAGTTAAAGCTCAGAGTTGATTTAAGGGAAAATGTTAATACTACAGTCCATTCTAATCAAAGTTTGTGAAATATGCCACGTACTTCCTGTCAGTTATTAGGATTAATAGTGAGAAATTGTTTACCACCTCCTTAAAGTATAGTGCTTCCCAATATTTCCCTTCCATTTCATTCATAGAAAATATTTGTTCAGCCAGTTAGGACCAACTGAGCATGCTTACAGCTTGAGATGACCCCATATCCCATTCTCCCATCTCTCCCAACACAAACGTTATATTTGTACCCCATCTCTGTTCTCTGCCATAGAACTGAGATGCACACTGAAGAATAAAGGAGGGTAAAGTATCCAAGAAATCAAGGTGGAGGGATCACTTTATTCATAGTCACTAAACTGTCTTTTTTTGATGTCAGGACTGTATTACTTTCCTCTTTGTATCCCTTATAGTACCAAATACAGTGCCTTGTATATACGGGCATACCTTGGGAATATTGCGAGTCCCAGACCAATGCAATAAAGTATCACAAAAAAGTGAGTTGCATGAATTTTGGGGTTTCCCAATGTATATTAAAGTTATGTTTATACAATACTGTGGTCTATTAAGTGTGCAAATGCATTATGTCTAAAAAAATGTACCACACATACCTTAAAAACTTTATTGTGAAAAAATGCTAAACAATGTTTTCATATTGACATATGAAAGACCTTGAATATATTAAAATTTTTTATTTTAGATTCTATAAAAGTTGAAGAATGTTATTTGAAGGTTTCCTTTCATTGATGAATATTCGAGTGATAATTGAGTGCTGCAGCAGTTAGTAGACAAGAATCTGTTCTCATGTTTACTACATTATAGTATAGGTATACAGACAATAAACAAATAAATAAGTAAATATGTGTAGTATTTTCATTATGATAAGACATTATGGGGAAAAAAAGCACAAAAAGAATGGAAATTCTGTGGTTCAGGTTGTTGAAAGCATTTCTATCTTTTTTTTTTAAAACCAGGAACAGGCTTAAAGAACAATCAGCTAGTATTTTAGTAAGAAAAAGACATTGAAGGTTATGCTTTTAATTGTGACAAATAACTTGAATATCCAAATAATGTAATGTTAGGAAATTCTATATGGCTTAATTTAAAAAACATAAGTTATCTGGCAAGGATACAATTAAAAGCAGTATATAAATAATGGTGTAACTTTAAAAAGTACAATTTATATGCAAATAACTTTTGGGATAAAAGACTTTTTACTGAAATTAAACAATTTTAGATACAAAGTTTACATTTGGGTAAACATTCCCTATGAAAAAATCTGACTTAAACCTTATTCTTAGCTTCGAAGTTTTAAAGATACCACTGATGTCTCCATTTGTATTTATTCGCAGTAGAAATAATTGTTCACAAATTATCAACAGGGCAGAAAAATCAGTTTTGTTCGTTTGGGAAGTGAATTCTTTAGAATTTAAGAAATATCTAAAGCAGATTTGGGATTAGAGTTCTTTGTAGTTCTAATTTCTTTTGAATAATTTTTTTAAATGCTATTATCAGTATATTCTATTCATGAATATGAAATTCATGTAATGAAAATAAACGTTGGAATCGTTATTATAAAATTGCTTTAAGATGAAACACACTGACTAAAGTCTCAAATCTTTTTAAGATCCTTTTGAAAACTAATTATTTTAAACACATGTAAAAATCACTAGATTAGGAATTATATTTGTTTTCTCCCTTGTCATTTCTAAAGCTACTTATAAAATATAAACTTAAAATATATATTTAAGCTTGCTTGCTCAGGTATGAAACATGTTTCAGTCAAAAACCAAAACAGTTTAGTTACCACTGAAGAAGTGGTAACTTGCTAATGATTTTTCTTTCTCCTTTGAGAACTTGGCTAGGTAGAGCAAACCTGGTACTCCTGGTACTCCTATATTTCTATTACTCTACCGAGATATTTTTTGTCGCATTTTATCTAACTTCAGATCATGCTACTTGATACAAGATTTTTAAACCGTAATTAAAACACTAATTCTAAGCTGGCAAAATGAATAAATATTGATTAAAACAAAAGTTTAAATCAAGTTTTAAATTCAGTTCAAAACAAAATTTTGAGCTCAAAAACAAAATCTTTGTGATTGGGCAATTCTTTTACAACTACACATTCAGGGAAAAGTCTCCAAACGTTTGAGTAAATGGGGACATGAGCTGGGCATTGAAAAAAATATTAAATAATTTTCTAGGAAAAAAGAACAAAAATGGGCAAAGTATGAATAAAGGAATGAATTGTTTACAAGGAATGGAAAACATCTTGATTTGGCTGGGCTATGGGTGAGGGGCAATGACAGGAAATAATATTGTGAATTTAGATTGTGGCCAGAAAATAAGGTTCTTAACACCACAGTAAAGACTTGGGCTTTTTTCAGTTAAAAAAAAAAAAATTGGAATAATAGCAACAGAGATTTCAAGTATGAGACAGATTTCAGACATATTACAGAGGTTGAAAAGATATAATTCAACAATGGATTGAAAACTAAGTGGATGAAAGAAAAAAATCAAAGATGATGCTAAAGTGGAGTTGAGGTAGACTGTAAGGACTTAGGAGCTTTAAGCTAAAGGACTTTCAGTATCTACACAGATTTGTTTATGTCAAGAGAATTTGAAAAGCATAACCAAGATACTTGACTGATATGATTTTTATTTTTCATGCTAAAATTTTTACAAATTTTATTTTGTCATACACAATTACAAGAGTTAACAGTTACAAGTGGATTAAAAAATAGCATTTTGGGGCACTTCTATTCATTTTACTATCACGTTTTGTTACATGAATAATAACATAACAATAGTTATAATTACAGAACTGCTCAACTTGGATATTTACTAAGTGAGTTATGATGGAGGCTAATACATTACATAAACAAAGAATAAGTGCCCACATAGTCTCATATTTTACATTATTCTCTGTTCCACAATTAAGATCATAGGTTAGAATCTACCCAGTGATGCCATCACTCAAAATTCTGAGCAAGGTGAAGTCAGCAAGCATTTCAAATCATTTTCCAAAATCTTACTTTAGTTCTACAAGGAAATATAAGACAAAACATACAAGACATGGCTTGCTTGATTTTATGCATAAAACAAACCATTACATAATGAAATTATGCACATTTTGCAAGTTGGCATATGTTCCATCTCACACAATAATTAAAAGATGAATAGTACTTACACAGTACTTAGAATATCACCCAACTGCAGCTGATACAGTATCTCCCAGACTTCTAGTTTCTAAAATTCTGGGGGAAGTGGGACAATTTGAACTTTAACAGTCTACATGGTAGTACTACTACCTCTCGGCCATTGGCCCAATACGAATCCTTTTTGGTTTTTAGTATACAAAATATGCTAAAACATTTCTCTTAAACACATTTCATTTAATGTAATGAAACAGAAGGCAATAATTTCCTTCTAGAAGAGTTAGATTTAGCTATGAAAAACTTGCCGTATACTTGTTAAATTTATGAAATATTTTTAGGGTCAGTTCAGACCATACTATATTTAATTTAGAGCCTGTGTTAAACATATGTAAAAAGAACTACAAACATAATCAAACATATTAATAGTTAAAAAAAATGGAAATTACCATTTTTATCCCAATAGTAATTTTATAAATATATCACTTGCTTTTATCCAAATAAAGGATAAATTTCAAAAAATCCACTGTGAAATTTACATTCTAAGCACAAAAATACATAAATATTAGTTCTAATCAGAAATTTCAGCTGACAAGTGAAAATTTTTACTTTGAAATAAGCAGGTCTGGGATATAGAAGTGAAAATTTTGATCGAAGCGCATTGTAAATATATTGTTTTCATGTAAAAATAAATTTGTTAAAGAAATAATGTTTAAGTCTTTTTACCCTACCTTCTCAAACACATATTTCTTCCTTAAAATAAAAGTTTAAGATAAACATCTCATTTAAAATATGATTTTACAAAATAAATCAAATTAATTACTCTTAGATGTATTTGAGCCTAGTAGTTGTGGCTTCCAGGTGTTATAAGCTAAAAATCACATTATGGTTAGTAACCTTAATGGCTGACAACCCAATAACTTGAAATTCAATCCATACTGCTAATCAAAGGGTGACATGTATTTATTTGTAAATTTAAGGGTTTTTTTTTCAGTTTTTATTGTTGTGGCTGCAGTACATTTAGATATTCAGACTGCCCCAACTGATAAGTTGTGTTCCTTCCACAATCGACATACTGGTACCTCTCCTGGGATATCTGCTCAGAGTGTCCAAAGTATGTTGTTGTTACAGTGACTCTAAAAATAAAATAGGAAGAAACATTGAATAGTTACATATAAGAAACTTTTCTAAAGTGAGAATACTTTTATATATCGAAATTCTCTCCAGAGAGAGATTATTCGATTAATGGTAGCTTCATATTTTGGACAGGGCCTCTTAGGTAATATTTCCTCTACAGACAACAAAAATTATGACTGAGCAAGCCGCAGCCAAATAATTTATACAACAAATGTAATTTTTTTAAAAAACACCTATCTTTGGATAAAATATATAAGTTCATTATACTATTAAAAATAATCATACAGTTCTCTTATCATAGGAAAAGAGTTAATCAAATGTTAGCTAATGGTCCAAATACCAAACCTACAATGTTTTAACAGCTTAGGATAACATCTGATTTACAAACAAGTAACATTACTTTTCACTAATGATCATTTACCACAGACAGGAAGGAACTGGAGGCTCAGCCCTCCTCTCAATCCCAACCCTTGCGATTTTCTTGAGTTCTTACAAGGTCCAGATTCACTGTTTAGCAGCCACGTGATCCTTTACTATTTCCTGAGCTCTCATTTCCTCATTTGTAAAGTGGGATACTTACTGAACTTCGAAGCACTCTTCTAAGGCTTAAAACTCAATTGAGAAGGCATTTGTAAAGATGGTATGTATGTTCTAAACCAATATTATAATTCTGAAGTTTGAACAAAGAAATATCTCTTTCAAAAAAAATTCATACTCACTGCATCATGAGTACTATGTTATGCACTTTGATGGATATCAGCGTACAGAAATCACTGTTAAAGAAAAACAATGTGAATAAATGCAACCTATGGGATTACAAACTTAAAAATTTAATTATGATTCTTACTATGGTAAAGTTAATAGAGACTATTAAGATATAATAATAAGTATTTATTGGTTGAGCATTTTCTATACCTCAAATAATGATTAATATTTTCATACTTCTTATTCTAGAAATATATATTCTTTCCTAGTACAGAAGTTGTAGAGTTGTTTTAACATGGACTATAAATTACAACTACTTCCTGTTCACATTTTGAAGTTTTACTAACCAGTTTGTTCTACATCAGGCTGATAGCGAAAGATAGTGAAAATTTACCATTACTTTTTCACAGGAGTTAATAATCATTTAAAACCAATTTAGAACTTCAAACCAATGGAGTATTACACATTATCAATGTTGTTAGTCCTCCTACAATAAAATATCAAAAAATACTAGAATATATGAGAATATGGTTTCCATAACATAATTAACAAAAAGTGATATGGTACATACAATCCTAACTCTGAAAAGTAAAATAATTAAAAATAAATTTTATGTGTATGGTTCATGTACATAAATGTTTAAATATGTTGTAAAGGGAGAAGAGAAATAAGCAGAGGCCAGAAGGAATATTCCAAAATGTGGTCTTCTGACTGCTAAGATTATGGGAGAATAAATATACATATATTTGATTTTCCATACTTTATAATTTGATGAAAAAAATCATTAAAAAATCAGAACTTACAACATATAACTCATTTCCTCTGCTATGATAGTAGGTACAGTGTAATCAATCTGAAAAGCAAAAAATGAAACAAACCAATAGAGAATAGGATCAAAATATCAAGTATTTCATAATTTCAGAGATCAGAAATATCTCCCTTTATGAGTCTGATGCTAAGACTTTCTTTTAGACATGCGGTGGATACGTTTCAAAGTCAAGTTTTGAGGAAAATCCCACCTCCCTCAAGCTAATATGATCACAAAGTTAAACTCATTAACTTCTCCAAAGTATTTCATGACTGAAACTTACCTGCTTCATATCCAGTGGGCCAATATTAGTTATGTTGTTTAAGCGTGCCTTTCCAATAACTGTTTTTGCAAACTGAACTTGTGCAGTGATGTTTTCAACTTCAACAGAATAATAGTTATTATTCGTTATATTTAGTGTGTTCTGAAAAAGAAAGGAGGAAGAAAATGTATGCGTCATATGAAAATAAGCACAACAAATATGTAATCAAAATTAATAAAGAAAATGACCAGTTGTGGCCATGCTTCACTTAATAGGAGAAATATTAACAAAAATGTCAAAGAATATTGAATGAACTGATTAGTTTTATGCATGAGTACTATGCATATCATATGTTATACTAAACATACAATTAAAAAAGTAGGCTCATAAAATATATGCTGTAGGACTATAGAAAAACGAATGTTAGAAAATGTTATTTGTGGCCTTAGCAAAAATTGAATAAAAATAATTTTAAATTTCATCTCAATTTTTACTAAATGTTAATATGCAGATGTCTCTACTGACTATATTAGTAAGCTACTCCCTATTCTAATACAAAGTAACCATATTAGTAAGTTATTTCCTATTCTAATAAACACAAAGCTGGCCACTTAAAATGTTAAACAGTACTTTAAATAAACTTTTTTGTTTAAAATAAATTGGAGAGACAGGAAAAAATAATGGTGTAGATGATAAAGGCTTTGTTCATCTCTCTTGCAACCAAATCAAAGTTGTGACAGAAACACAGGGCAAACAGCAATGAAAGTCGCCTAGGATCTATATGAAAGTAAGCCCTACAACTAGGGGGAGAAATAATCAACCTGCAATGGTAGAAGGTAGGAGGGGGCGAAGACGCAGGCTGCCTGGTCCTGAGAGACCGAGTTGGACAGAGGCTACGGCAGCAGCAGCAGGTGCAAAAGCCTCTTAAAGGGGCCTTGTCTGCAAGTGGACTTTCACAGTGACAGGCCTGCTTGCTCTGAGCACCAGCACCCAGTCAGCTGCATGGAGTACACCAGGGACTTACAGAGCGACACTGAGTTGTTGGAGTGAGGGCCGAGGCGAGACGCTCTGTATAGAAGTGCCGGGGGTATCCACTGTTCCTCTGTTGGGCCCTCCCCAACCCCAGTGTGCGGATGCAGCCCAGCCATAGCTGAGACATCATCAAACTGGATAACAGAGGTCATCTACCCAGGAGATTCCCTGAAACTCTGCCTCCCCTAACTCGTGGCCCCAACCAAGCCACATCCAGGTGTGTCCTCAGCGAGTCAGGTGTTCCTTGCTGAGCAGCGCCAAGACTCACACTAGTGGCAGCTGGCCTCGGTTTCTGGTGTGGTTTCTTGAGGCAACTAAAACCATAGCATCTGTGGATTGTTTGCTGAATCTTAACAAGTGGCCCTGGAGGGGCACAGGCTGGGGCTAAACTTGGCCTGCAGCTGAACCCTTCTCAGGACTGTGCCACTGGACACCTACTACACAAAGTTGTGCTAACGTAGAGATGCAGGAGCTTTGCTTAGTACATAGAAAGAGACACAGAAAGGCCGCCAAAATAGGAAGGCAAAGAAGCAGAAACCATGTGAGAGAACAGAACAGAGATCCAAGAATAATGAAGTCCAGTGATCTAACAGATGCAAAGTTCAAAACACTGGTAATAAAGATGCTCAATGAACTTAGAGGAAGGAGTAGATGAACTCAGTAAGAATTTTTTAACAAAGAGATAAAAACATAAAAATGGAAATGGCAATTATAAAAGGGAACCAGTCAGAAATAAAGAACACATTATTTGAGATGAAGAGTATATTAGAGGGAATAAACAGAGTGGGTAAAGAAGAGGATCGAACTACCGATATAGAGGATGGGGAAGCCAAGGACACTCAATTAGAATGGCAAGAAAAAAGAAGCTGAGACTATAATAATAATTTAAGGAGCCTATGGGACAAAATTAAATGTAAAAATACCTGTGTCATAGGGGTACCTGAAGGAAAACAAGAAGTTGAAGAGCTATTTGAAGAAATAAAGATGGAAAACTTCCCTCACCTGGTGAAGAAAATAGACATACAAGCAACTAATTGTCTATTATATTTCAATAAAGTCGAAAGAAAAAAGAAAAAGAAAAAAGAAAAAAAAAGTGTATAAAAGGTTAAGTGAATATGTATGTATACCCATTTACAATGAAAAGAATGGGAATCTTCTATAAAATATACATGTATAATATTTATGCAAAATTTAATTGCTATTTCTATTGTCTCAATAAACATCTATTAGTATGATTTAAAAATTTTTTAAAATAAAAGAAATTGGTATTTTAACTTCTATAGAAATAGAGATTTCCACCAGGTCACTAAGGAGAAGAAACGAAATAAATTCAGTCTGGTTGGAAAGAAATGCAGGTACATCACGTTTATACTTAGGTAACAGCTGGGGCCAATTTCTGTGATTCTAATTCACAATTGTCTTAAATTGTGTACTTTAGAAAAGAGCCAAGGAAATATGAAAAAGTGTTAAGAAATAACAGATAATATATAAAACACCAAAAACATTCAGAGCAAAACAAACCATAAACAAAATCAATAGACACTAAATAATAAATCTTGAAGAAATATTTGTAAGACATATAGTAATGGTTACCATCTATTACAAAGAGCCCTTACAAATTGAAAGACAAATTCTTAATAGAAAAAAAAGAGCAAAAGGTATGAGTAAACAAATCAAAAGAGTACAAATATAAATGGCCAAGAAACGTTTAAAATTCTCAAATCCATTTATAACCGGGAAAAGGTGATTTAAGTAAAAATGGAATACTGCTTTATATCCATTAAACTAGTAAAATTGTGGAAAGTGACGAATTCTATTCCTGGCTATAATATGGGTGTATTTTTACATTCTTGGAAAATCTGTGAAGCATTACAGCCATTTTGATAAGTAATCTAGAAATAAACATTAAAAAAATTATATGTCTTTTTTGACCTAGCAATCCTACTTCTGAGCATTTATTCCACAGAAATAAAAACATTAGGATGTTAATGACAGCATTCTTTACAATGGGAAAAAAAAGTGAATGCCCATCCATAAAAAGAATGATTGAATAATATTAAATCATTACATGGAATATTATGTAGCCACTAATAAGAATGAGTTAACTCTTGGCCAGAAAATTAGGAGAGATTTTTACAAGGAAGGTCTTAACAACTGAGAAAACCAAGATGCATAAAAGATGTAAAAAGTATTGTTTTTCTGAAAATAACTTATGATCTAAGAAAAACTGAACACTTGAGTTTATTGGTTAATAGGAATATGGAGAAAGATATGAAGATAGAAACCAGTCTTACTAAAAAAATAAAAATTGTGCTAGCAATTATATGATCGCATTTATGCATTTATTTAAATTATTACAGTTATAAATGTAGAAAAACTTTTTAAAGTTCTATAAAATAGTAGAATTAACCTTTCTCTAAATATATAAACATGTTTTCATCTACTTAGCTCTTAATACCCATGTCACTTTCATTTCTAGACACTTTAGGAAAGGGACTGTTAATCTGAGGTCGATGGACCTTCTTATACAGACCAGGGAATGGGATTCAGGAGAATCCTGGAATCTTTTGTAAATGCAAATAATGTTTGTATGTGTCTTTTTCTGAAGTGTGTATAGTTTTCCCTGGAACATTAAAGGAACCAATGGTGTAAAACAGGATGAGAACAAAAATACTTATGAGAATTAGAAAAAGTTATATTGGAAGATAAAAAGAAAACACACACACACAAATTAAGAAAGAAAAAAGATAGGACCAAAAAGTTCAGTATCAAAGATTAGATTCTTTTTTTTTTTTGAGAGCAGTTAAGAAGCCATTTAATTTTTAAGTCAAGGGACCACAATCAGAAGCTTTTAAATAATGATTTATTATCAAAGGCCTAAAACTCTCTATGATCTTTAACTAGCAAATTTACTTTCAGAAATTTATCCTAAAGAAGTAACGTGAAATAAAAACAAAGTTTAAGCACAAAGATGTTTTCTGAATACCTAATAGCAAAGCTAAATATTTAAGAGAATGGTTGACTAAAATGTCATACAGCCATGTAAAAGACTACATGCAGCCACATAATATGGGAAAATGTAATAAAATCTGTTAATATGTGCATGTGTATACACTTGCACATGTATGTATCCTTCATACACTTCTGAAAATATCTGATTACACTTGCAAATGTATATATGTATGCAAATGTATATATGCATTGTTAGCAAATATATATATATGTTCATATTTAGGTCAAGAGAGTAGTTAAAATCTTTACACATCACAGTACTTTCATATATCTTAAAATGATAATTAGGATAATTTCCTAAGTAGAAAGAGAATAAATGGCACTAAAAAAGTTAGTACTAATATATTGATATAGAACCTGCAGAAATCTCAGCCTCTTATCTCATGGTCATCTAGCTGAAGCTAATGTTCATTCTACCTCATATTTAATGTTCAGTCTCTTCTCAATTTAGTTAGGTGCTAGTATGCCAAAATGTGGGAATTCCTGAATAATTATTTAAAATAAAGTAGAATACTGACATTTAAATATACTTTCTAGAATTTAAAAGGGAATGTCTGGAGGTTGGTAAAAAAATCTGGCCATTGTTTTAAACACTGTATGAAAGAGGAAAATATTCTCCTTGTTTAATGGAGATTAAAATGGAGAAACAACCGACAATAATTCCCCAGTCATATGAAATGACTTACAATTAGCATTGTTATGCTTTATGCACATATATATATTTTTTCCACATAGTTTTTTTTAAAGCCCTTAGATTGACAATTTTTGACAGGAATGAGGATAAATGGACCCATGGGAGTTCTCTTTTTCCTGTAATTAAGTAGTAATTCCACTTTAACATACCATTCCCTTTCACTCTCTGTCTCCACAAAACTCCCTCCCCCAACCACCACCAGAAACATCTGTACTTTAAGAAATGCTCAACTTTTAGCATATCGATCACTTCTGTAAGGAAAACCAAGTCCAACATCACTCCTCCAAACAAATTACTACCATACAGATATACCTTGAGACCTGAAGCCATAAATGATTGTCAATGGCATGATCAACACATATCTTCCTCTTTAATAATGCAGTGGTTTGCAAATCATTCTTTCTAAAAACAAACATTAACATGTAAAAAAGGTAGAAGATCTTCTCTGAGTTTTTTGTTTTGTTTTGGCGGGGAGTGGGGAAGATGTAGAGTCCTAAAAACTACTGTCCTGGGAAACACAGATGACATTTTACACATACTAATTTACAAAAGAAATCAAACAATCGCTTGCACTTTATCTTTAAACACAATAAAGGAATGATCTATTAAAGATGGCAAAAACTGTATTTTACAAAATGCAAGGGAATGAAAACGTTACATTTATAACATCTATCAAATCGACTTGCTAGTAGCTATGCTAAGTCAAAAGTTGGCGAGCAAACAGACTATAAATGTTTTTGCCAGCAATTAATTGTTTAGTTCATTTTACCGTCCCAAAGACATCGTCAAATGCTAAATGATTCTGTATACACACTGCCAGTATTTATTATTTGCCGCTTTCAGCAGAACCAGAAATGAGAAGGTTAACAGAGCAGATATACAGAAAGCAAACTAATCAGTGTCACCACTACCGTTCTCTCAACAGGGACAAAGGTGCTGCTAAATACCATAAAGGAATGCAGTAGAGTATTTTTAATAAAACTTTTTACTTACTGTGATATTTAAATATATCATACGTTTTTTGAAATCATAACTGACGTATGCTGATTTTACGCCAATATATTTCACATCGATTGAGCGAGGGAAAAGGAAAAATACAGCCAATCCAGATATCAGCAGACAGACAAACACAGAAGCCATCACATACAGTTTTCTGAAAAGGAAAATGGAGTATTTAAATATATGTACATCAAAAATTACATAATGAAACATTTAGAGGATATTTTCAACTTGAATTTTTCCCCTATAATGCCAGCCGGATAACATCTATCTTACAAGCTTTTTACATCATAAAATAGGATTGGGTCTGAGTCTATTAAGTGTTAAAATGTCTTTAAAGATGTATTCACATTATTATTACTGGGATTTCAGACTTATTAGAGATAACACATTACTGCAGTGATTCCCAAATTGGGCTGCATGTCAGAATCAAGACAGGGCACTTTAAAAAGATATAGATTTCAAGACTCCCTTCTGAATTCACTAAAGCAGAATTTTCACATGTGAATTTTGCTTTCATGATTCCCATGAACCCCCATGATTCCCATGAACTCACCAGAACCCCTTCGGAAGCCCTTAAAAAAAGATTGTCAGAGCTACACGTCTCATCAACTTCACCTCAAGTTTACCACCATCCACTGTTGTTACACAAGGTACTAAAAAAGATGGTCACTGTGTATATCCACTTCTGAGATTGTTTCTCTAGTTTCTGAACCTTTTCTCTCCTTTATCCATATTTTTGCACTGTGCAAACTGGATTCTGCCCCCAGCAGGTTTTTCCTTAGGATGTTCCTATCTTTTTGTAAGAATTTTCATTGATTTCTCTAAGATCTTTGAGGGATTAGGATGGTCCAGTTCCTTCTGATCTTCTCATGACCCTTCATGGTTCTCTGTGGCCTTTTTTGTATTCTCTCCAAGCAATAGTATGTAGAGTCCTCCCTCCCATTTTAACAGGTTATTTTCAGAGGTATTTGCTAGAAGTCCTCTGAGTGGGATCCTCTTCTTTTTTAGGTGAAGTATTTGCTATGGGTATCACGGTCTTAGGACTCTTAGGAACTCTCTTTTGCTTTCTTTTACAACCTCCACACAGCTGCTAAGCATGTTTGGGTCCTTGCTGTCATGGTGTGAATACCAACTTTTATTTTGGGGCGGGTGGGAATACTTTAACACTCATTTTTTAAAAAATAAACATGTTGCCTCTGTGTCTGTTTCCCACTGCTGTTCTAGGTTTAATAAATAGATTTGAGAAGATTCAGATACTATGCAGCTTTCAAGACCAACCCCAACCAGGATTTTATTTTTTGATAACACAAAGCATGAGAACATAATTCAACAACCTGAAAGCATTTTTCCTTTTAATAGTGTTAACTAAAGTAATGATTATACATAATTTGTTAAAGCAAAAAACGCAACCTCTCAAAAAAAACTTCTATTTTCTTATAATCACTTACGTTCTTCTTGGCCTTAATCTCTGATCACTATATGGAATCAATGCCACTAGCTGGTTTTCTTGCCCTAAAAGTGAAAGAAGTAGGTTTAAAATTTTATTAACATAATTAATTAAATATTTAGTGGCTCCTCATCAAAGTCTTGTTTGGAAAGATGAGAATACCACCTGGTTCTCATCTCATTCCTTTAGTAAACCGCTCTCAAAATCTTCAAAAATTATAAAGTAGAATTTAGGTTCTAGAGCAGATCTTATTTTTTTTTTTTTAATACCTAGATGTCTAGCTATTTGAAATAGTATAAAGAATGAGAAAGAATAATTCTTTCAATTAAAAAAAAAACAAAACTAAAAAGTTCCAGCTTTCAAAGGACCTGAATTTATCAGGTCTCCCTTCAACCCTATAGTTTTCCATTAAGATTCTGATTTAGCTATCTGGATCAGAGCAAAAGAAACATATTGCTTCCACTGTGTCTTGAAACTCTTGTAACTACAGAGGTTCCTACACCACCCCCTGGAAAATCAAAACTGACGCCAAGTCTCATGCTCCAGGATTCTTTAAGGCTGCACCTCTCTCATCACTTCAAAATCCATCATTTATTTCTTGGGTTGAGCTATATTCATATACTTTAATGGGCAAATAGATCTTTAAATGTCAATTTTCCAATCTTATCAGAACTTGGCTCTTCGTATTAACTATTAAAGCACCATTGTCAAATTCTCTTTTAAAGCCCTCCATAATGCTTCTATTATTTCTTCCGGCCTTCTCCACAACTCTTCTTTCCTTTATACACTACCCCACCACACTCACATATAAATATACACATTACATACACATACACATATATACGCATCCATATATACATCTGTATATTATTTGTGTATGTATATATGCACACAAACACACACATCTCATTTTGTTTGGTGGTATTCATGTGGCTAAACTGCAATCCTGGTTAAAACCAACCCTTAAACTACTATGCCTGTATTCACACAGCTAAATGTGGATTCACACAGCTAAATGTGGATAGAGGAAAACATACAACTATGGTCACTAGTCTCATTTTAGATCTCTAATCTCAAGTGGCCCTTAATGATGCCAACAATCATGCTATACTTCCCTAGTTCACTTTCAATTTGACATTCCAAGACTACAATTTCATAACTTCAACTATTTTGAAACCTCTAATACCTTCTTCCCTAGCATCACTCTCAGCTCATGCTGTGGCAAACAGAACTCCTGCAAGCTCCTACAGCCACAACCACCCACCAAGCTACTTCTGGGTCCACACACTCTACATTGTCTCTTGTCACTAAGAGTAAAGTGCAGGCAAGTGTAGCCCTCTGCACCTGTGCCTATTAATTAGCATTCACACATATTATTCACTCCATCTTTGAAAAATCCCCCTCCTGATCTCATAGCCCCCTCCAGCTATGCCACTTCTCTCCTTTTCTATATAGCAAAACTCCTCAAAAAAAACTATCTTCCTACTATATAATTTCATTCCTCCTATGCTCTCTTGATCCCACTCTATACATGATATGCAGGATTCCAAACCTGTTCTTTTAAAGATCTCTGGTGGCCTCTACATCACCAAATTCAATGGTTTATTCTCAGTCATTAATTGATCTATCCACAGCTTCTAACATAGTCGATCACTCTTTTTTCCTTGGTTTACGTTCTACATTTATTTTCCAGGACACCACAGATACAGAGATTTCCTTTTATTCTAGCTGATTTTTTCAGTGTCTTTGTTAATTCTTTCTCATATAACTGATCTTAAAATACCACAAGGTTCAGTGCTAGGGTCCCCTTTTTTCTATTCACACCAATGAACTTGGTGTTCTCATCCGACTCACCTGAATACGGATGACTGCAGCCTCTTACATCTTGCACTTGAATTCCAGGCCCTTATAACTGAACATATCCACTTAGGCATCAAATATACATCTCCAAGTGTACATAACTGAAACAGAGCTCCTGATCTCTCCACTGACATACACACGCAAACCTTTTCTCTGCCCTAATAAACAGCTACCCCATTCTTCCACTTGCTCAGACAAAAACACCTTTGGAGTCATCCTTGATTTCATACTATCCACAACATACTTCCAGGCTGCTAAAAAAACCCATTGGGCATACTTTGAAAATATATCCAGATAATTTTTCCCTTCTCCCAGCCTGGTATAGTAATACCTTCAACTAAAATAATCCTTTTATCCTCAGTTACTATGTCTGCAAAGGTAAAACCGTAGCATTCAAAGGCAAACTCAAATATAAATTTGCCCAACCCAAGGCATTTATCAGAGACTCTGGTACATCTTACGATGTCACTTTATCCTTTCCTTGGGGTCTCTCCAGTCACATATCAACTTCCACCAAGCAGAAAATGAGAACAGCACAAGGTAATGTTATTGTTTTTATTGCTGCCACTGCTACTAAAGTAGCCTACGAATAGCACGTGGGGATTATTCCCTTCTGACTTCCCCTGTGATGTACTACCAACTGATTTTTTTTTCCCCCTATTTGGCTCATCTTCATATACCATCCCTCTTCATGTAGTTCCTCTTGTGCAAATGCCTGGAATCACTATTTAAAGGGAAAACAATGTAATGAACACATACCCCGAGGAATTCTTCCTGTTCCTTGACAAGTGGGGCAAGTGACACTATCTCTTCCTGTAAATTCCACATATGGAAACTGAGAGACATCTCCATTTCTTCCATCTTCATTATGGACTTCATTATTAACCAATCCATTCCTCATATTTTCAGTTGATGCAACTCCACCATAAGCATCTTCTTTATTTGAATGCAAAGGCAAATGAGAAAAAGACTTCCCCATGTCTAAAGAAAAAGAATAATCTTACAGTAAACTTCAGGAAAAAAATGTATACTCAAGGACACTATGAGATATTTATACCAATCTAATTGATTTAGAAAAAAATTCAAAGGAATGTTCAAACTACTTTGGGGATTAGAATTATATTCAAAGTAATGTCTGAAACAAGGGAGTCATTTTTACTAGAGTCTAAAGTTTTTCCTAACAAAATATTATGAAATGATATATCAGACCTCTGGAAAGAATGGACTTTCAAACAACATTAAACTTTAACTGACGTCTACAGTTTCTTAGGGTTCTTTGAAAAGTAACATTAGGCTTCAGTTTTTTAGACTAAAACAAGAACACATTCCACTTTTAAGCCAATTAGCACTGAAGGTAAAAGTTGCTCTGGGCAGATTACCGCTAGGTATGATATGTATCACGGGGCAAGTTCAAAATAGTATTTTTCATCCTTTTAAAATTTAAGCCCCTTTGTGATCAATAAATCCACAATCTTTCTCATCCTCATATTTCTTGCTTTACACATTTAAACACTTGCAACAAAAACAAGTCAAAAGCCAAATTCTACAGATTTTTCTTTCATTTAGCAGATGGCAGGTAAAACTATTAAATTAATATTCCAAAATATTGAATACAATTTATCAATACAAAGTGGCGAAATTTGGAACATTTAACTGCAAAATTTTAGAATGACACTATCAAAATAACATGGGGAAAATTAAATATAAATTTAATCTAAACGTACTTAGTACCAGTACATACACAAAAATAACCTCTGAAGGTAAGTAACGCAGTAATGTTGCAGTTATGGTAATACCATTATAAGAATGAAAATAACTTAAGTGATATACTCCAATCTGCTGATATTGAGGGAAAATTAACAAAGGGATAAAGCAGAATTTAAAAATAAAATATTTCTTCTTTCTAAATTTCATCATATACCTTTCATCAGTTCCTAAAAATAGATTATAGATCTGCATACAGAAAGATAAATGTTTCTTTTAAAAATTCTCGTTGACTTGAATTAAGAAAACTGACATTAAAAGTAATTCAACTTATCTTGTAGTATGAAAAAAAGTTTACTTTTTAAAACTGGAGTTCCATCCATGTGTTGAGGTCACTCAAACAGTGTAATTTGCAGGAAAAAAAATAACTATACAACTAGTAAACAAACTTAAAATTGTAGAATGATAAATAACGATGCTTATTTTCACTATTTAAAAATATCTATGTACATGTTGTCCACATAAATTCAAAAACATAAGTGATTTATAATTTCTACAAATGCATTATCTTTTTTTGATTTATTTCAGTGACATTAAATCCCTGTCAAACCAATATTTGTCAGTCACAGTGGTTCAGGAGTGTATTAACAACACTGTCCCCAAAGTGGAATGCCTTAGGGAGAAACGGCACAGAAGGCAAAACCAGTGGCTCTGTCTGGGCCTCATCTAACATTTGCCTTGATAGTTGGCCTTTGACAGGTGTTTGTTTCATCAAGGCAATGGACAAGCGCCAGACTTTGTCATGTACTGGGCATCCCTGCCATACTCTACTGGATTTTCCTCAGAGCACTGATAAATTTAACCACTTTTATTCCTGAAGACTGGTTGGTGTATAAAGAGATGCTAGGCCCCTCCTCTCTTCCCGTGCTAAATGTTTTTTTATCGCAGTCTTTAAATTTACTGAAAACCAAGACCGATCTCAGACTC
Source organism: Pteropus medius (assembly GCF_902729225.1). Classification (NCBI taxonomy): domain Eukaryota; kingdom Metazoa; phylum Chordata; class Mammalia; order Chiroptera; family Pteropodidae; genus Pteropus; species Pteropus medius. The sequence goes on along the minus strand of NW_024342467.1, from coordinate 3,118,461 downwards.
TGTGTGGAAAGAAAAATAAATAAATAAAAGTAGAGCACTCCGTCTAAATAGGTCGTCATCTTCTGTGATAACGAAGGAAGACAGTCCCTTTCGTAAGCTAAACAAACAAAACCAAACCCAGCATACGCTAGAAAGGTTAATGGTAAAATCTAGGCAACTGTGCAACCAAAATCAGGGGCTACCTGACCGCACAAGGTGTTTGGGGGTCTGGAATCTGGAATCAAACCCGTGTGACGGGCTTAAGCGGAAGCTGCGAGCTCTTTGGCAAGAGTCCGGGTCCGGGTAAGAGGTAACATAACACCTCCATCAACACATCCCTGTGCGCTTCCGCCGCGGCCAGGCAGAACCAGCTCCCCGGCGGCCTCCCCTCCACCATCTCCTCCTCCTGGCCCAGCTCCGGAAGGGGACCTGGGGGCTCGCGTCTGAGATCGCTCACCCGCACGCAGAGCGCTGCGCAGTCCTGAGCTGCTCCAGCGCGGACAGGCCCGAGGACAGGGTCACGGAGTCCACAGACCGGGGTGCCACTGCTGGAGCGACAGGCCTACAGCAGGGTGGCCCCGGAGTCAGGGGGAAGGGCAGCGCAACAACAGTATCAGCTGATGCCTAGCCCCGGTTTAACCTGCGCCTGCGCATGCGCAGAACGCTCCCATAGATGCGAGGCCTGGGAGACTGCACGACGCATGCGTCCTTCTTCTGCCGTCCTAAAACCCGGAAGCACAGCTGCTGTCTTGTGCTCTCCGCTTTGAGTTATCTTGGTCTCTTCAGACTTAAAGGTAAAAAGTGGCCACCCACGCCCTGGAAAACTTAAAAACAATAGTGTTACAGGAATCGGCACCCCACGGAGGAACTTGGATGCTCAGACTACTTTGTTAGAGAAAGGAGAATTTATTAGGTCGTCAGAGCGCGTGGGGTTAACTCCATGTACGAGCTCCGTCTGGTTAGATTTATGACAATTTATATACTTTTGCAGTGTCCATACACGGGGCACATGATTCCTTTGAGGTTTTACAAGTGCCTCCTTTCAGGATGGGGAGGACGAGCTTTGGGTGCGGGGGCGGGGGGTGCTGCAAGGGAGGAATTTTCAAACCACTGGTCTTACAGGTGGGTTTGTTTTGTAGAACGCAGGACCTTGGCGTTATCAGCTCCATTATAGGATTCTTGAACAGACAGACGGGATTCGTAGGCTATAAGCAGGGAGCAGCACTTATTGATGCCGGCACCTGCTCAGCTGATTCCTATCCAAAGGCTGAGCTCTAATTGTTACATAACAAGCAGTTTTACACAGTCTTGTTATTCCTGCACAGCTACAGAAATAAGAATATTTGTTGGTTAGCAAGCTATGAATCAACAGATGTGAGCTGAGAGTCCTTGAGGTGGGGAAGGTAGCTATGGGAAGACATGTTAGCTGGAGAGCACTGGGCAGAATGGGGAGAGAGCAGTTTTAACTGGCTGAGTCGGTCATTTCTGTAGGCCCTTTCCTTTGCATTTTTTCATATATCTCCTCTCTCAATAGTATCTTTTTTATCCCGCCCTGTCAGGCATTTCCTTTTGCAAAAGAGAAAGATGTGCACCATCTGCCTCAGCTGAACATTCTTGCGGTCATCTGTCTGCGAATCGTCGCAGACATTCGTGACGCTGGGAGCGGTATAAACTGGAGGGTAGACTCAGGTCTGGCAGCCAAAAAGTCGCTCTTTAATTTAGAAACGTTTGCCCAGTATATGGAAACTGCAGGCATGCAGGATACCTGTTTTTGTTCGTTTTGGGTTTGGCTTGTGTTGGTTTTGGTGTGTTCCGGGTTTTGTTTTTGCACTTGGTTTCAGCCCCACCCAACCCCCCAGCCTTAACTCTGTGGTTAGTTATAGGAGTGAGAGATCATAGCTCAAATCCCAGTGCTTCAGCTCATCTCTGTGATTTGGGCTACTCTCCCTGGGGTCTCAAAGCTAGGTTATCTCATTTAGAAAACGAGAATAACAATACAGAGTTGTCTTGAAGGTTAGATGAAATACAGAAAATAATTGTCAAGCACAGGCTAGACGCATTGTTTGCATAAAGTTTAACGTTTAATGAATTGTTATATTCATAGTCACAACATATATATATATATATAGCTCTGATTTAATACACACAATAATAATACACACACACACACACCTCACTTCTGCCCACCCACCACACAAGGAAGGTAAAGGAAGTGACTAATTCTCTGTTCTGACGGGATCGGAATATGAAAATATGTAAAAGTAAGAAATGCAAGTCAAAACTATATACAATTTAATATTTAAAATTATATATCCATGTGTGAGATAATAAGCCTTCTCACACATTGTTAATAAAGATGTGAACTCAGATTTTCTGGCAAGTGATTAGGCAGTATGTATCAAGAATATTAAAATTAAAATTTTTTACATCCTTTACCCCAGCAATCCCAACTTTTGGCATTTATCCTAAACCTAATGAGAACTCTTAAAAACTTTTTGTACTAAGTGTGTTCATTTAACGTAAATGTCCAAAAGTAAGACATAGATTAAATCATTTTCAACCCCCTTTTTTTAGCCTGTCTTCCAAAGATGGGGGTTGGATGGACATCCTCCACTAATATTGTTTGAAATTTCAAAATAAATAGCTTGGCTAGAACAAGTCAGAATTTTGAGGGAGACATACAATATTTTGTATACATTTTCAACAGGTTCACAGGTTTCCTTGAAGTCTGTCCATGAAAGCCAGATTAAAAAACCCTGGCTGTAAAATAGCTAAGGATTTTGTAGCAAGAAAATGGCTTATAAAACCCAATTAGATAAAGATAGCTGTATTTGGGCCTCAATCATTACAACAGTGGTCTTATATTTGCTAGCCATTATTTTTCCTCATCTTCAAAAGTGGCTTTGGGAAACAATAATTATGAATTAGAGGTACAGAAGCATGCTTCACTTGTGGTATATCAATGCTAGGTGACCTTGCATTACAGAAATTCCTAAACAGAGTCATCTTTTTTTATACTTTTTCTATTTCCTCTATTAAAAAGGTAGTATTATTATTTAAATTGAAGTTTAACATTTAAAGGATTGAGTTTTAATTTTACGAAATTGGACACCATTGTTTCTTGCTATAGAAGTTCTTTAAAGTTGCCTCAATGGCCACCAAGGTGAGGAGCAGTGGGAAGATATGTAAGTAGATTCGGTGTTTTATGGATTATCATTTAAAGAATACCAATGACCTAATCATGTAAGTGATCTTCTAAATAACATACAATGAATTAAAATAAGAGTGAATTAATAAAAATCATATTAATTAAAAACTTAAAGTTTAAGTCTTAAGGAAGCTCCTGTATATACTTAGTCCCCCCTAAGCTCAAAATAATGTTTTAAAAAATCTAGTTAGAACTTGTAACTAAATAATTTTTTTCTTTTTCATTAAATATTAAATCAGAGCTAAGAACTGGAAATGGATAAGAAAAAATGTAGCTGATTAGAGATCCCATGTGTATAATTACCCAGTGTGACTCCCTAGTTCTCTAGTCTTCCAGATTCTCCCTTTCCATTGTGCGGGCACAAAAAATAACTTTCCTCCCACCTTCTACATTCTTCTATCTGGGCTAATAAATTAATATGAGACCGAGTAACAGGAGAAAATGTCCAAAATTTATTACGGATGTATATTTGGGGTGCCAAAAGAATGAGACCAGAAGTCGCATTGGGCAGTTGAGGTTACATGCCATTTTGGACAAAGGAAAAGGGATTCAGGGATTTCAAAGGAAAAGGAGGCAATTCACAGGTAGATGAGAAAGAGCAAGCATGTGGTAAACAAATTCTTGCTGGGCTACTCAGAAACAATGGGATACCATGGGAAGTCTATTAAAACAGGTATTGCTATATTTCTCCCTGTCTGCCACATGCAGTTTACATTATAATGCTAAGGCGATGTTCCCTTACTTCAAGCAAGTTTTTCTATCTGAATTCCTTTAGACAGGTAAAGGGGGAGGGTCAAGGTTTTTCTTGAGTCTTTTTTTTTCTTAATAACCAGCTTAAAATTAATACTACAAAAGGCATATTTTGGGATGATAAAACTTGATTGCCACACACTACTAATAGGCAAATCAAATAAGTTGAACCCTCTTCTCCAAGTAAGTGTACTTAATTTTTTCTAAAGATTTCTGGGAGGGAAGGCTTACAACTTTTTGATGATAATTGACTGTCATAATTTTACGTGGTCTGTGCCTGGCTCAAGTCTCAATCCCTTTGTTCATTCTTATCGCTGCTTCTGGATGCGTCTTTGCTCTCCGCATCCTTTTGCCACATGTTTAAACATGGTTCTTTTCCAGCTTGCCACGAGTCACCAAGAACTGACAGCTGTATATGTAACAGATTATTACCAACAATGTGTAGAAGTTAAAGAGTGGTTTAAGCACACACAAAAAAGAAGTAACTTAAAACTGATTTTTAGCAGCCATTGATTTTTAATAAAGTTCAAAGTTCATTGTCTTCCGAGAGTCATAGTGTAGTGATCCCCCTTCCTCCTGAGCCCAGTCTGCTAACAGTTCTCCCCTCTGGCTCTCCAATGAGCTTTTCCCCACATGCTTTTTATAAATCTTGTGGCCCAGACTCCTCTTCTTTCAAGCTGCCACAGATGATGGAAAATTTCTCTTATACAGACAACTTTGTCTCAACACTTATCTCAACCCTTCTCTTATAAGACTAGCCTAGAGACTTCTCTTTTTATAACCAAAATGCCACCTCATGTTTTTCCCAAACAGCAGTATTCTCCGAAGCCTTTTAGAATACAGTGATAGCTGCTTTTAAATTTTTGGAATCGTTTCTTCTTTTGTTCTTCTACTCAAAATAGAGTGATTAAAACATAAAAGGACTAACGATAAACATGAATATTCTTCCTCTGAAATGTCAATTATCAAGTCAGGCATTATTAGATGAAAGTGTTTATTCTCTATACCAGTGCTGTCACATCAACACTATGAATGAGCAACAAAAGCAAGCCATATATGTAATTTTAAATTTCCTAGTAGAAAAAATAAAAAATTCATTTTAATAACCCAATAGTCTTGACTCTATTTCAATATATGATCAAAATAAAAAAAAAAAATAAGATTTTATATTTTGTTTTTCATAAGAACTCAAAAATTTGCATAATTCAATTCAGAGTAACTACATTTCAGGTGCTCAATGCCAAATGTGGGCAGGATGCATTCTTTTAGACAAAACAGTTAAATATAAGAACACATAACACTAATAGAGTTCTTAGGATTTTTTGATTACACATGACTAAAAAGTTTTAGTTTAAGAGAGAAAAGAATACCATTTACATCTCATCTTAATGTCTATCAAGATTTTGTGCTAACCCCAAACTTTTTTAAAGTTTTCATTATACTTATTTTCTTCTTTTTAAATATTGCTTTCTAAAGCTCTTCTCCACTATGATTCCTAAATTATGACTGTTGGATAAAGTCTGGCATATTAATTCTTAGATTTTCCAACATGGAACCTCTAACAGAGTTTCTTGAACCACAGAAATACATAGGATGACCAGTTTAGTTTTAGATTTAAGACAGGAGTCAAGTAGAAGCTGGCACACCTGCAAGAGGTGTGTCAGAATATATGTATTTAATGTTCTGAGTCGGTTTTTCAAAGTTCTTAAATATCACTGTGAAGATGTTCAGTTCTACTGATCTCACAGATTAGTCTTCAAATTCCAAATACTAGTTGTTAATAATAATGGCTTTAAAACAATGACCAAAAAGTGGGCATTGGGTATCAGTGCAGGACAATGTCCATTCAAGTCAGTGTTCAACTTTGAACAGAAGCAGTGTGTTTTCTGAGAGGGTATGTTTTGTCTCTAATAAATGAATTTCAAAAGTAGTATCTCTTCATATGGTTTAAAATCTAGTGAGGTAGGCAGATAAATCAACAAAAACAATGAAATATGATAACGTATATGAGTGATAGAAGTATGCATAGAAGAATGCTGCCTAACTAGGACTAAAAAATTGATGAAGGTTCCCTGAAGAAGGTGAGAATTTTTTACATATTTGTAGGCGATATTTATTTATTTATTAAAAATATTTTATTGTGGTTAATAATAAGGTGGTTAATAAAAAAACAGTAATGGCATACCATTAACTGTACATGTTTAAAGTATACAATTTGAGAAGTATGAACATATGACTATTTTTGCAAAACCATGACTATAAACTATAACTATAACCATAACTATAATAAAAATAATGAGCATGTTTATACCCCCCCAAATTTCCCTGTGTTTCTTTGTAATTTCACTCTTGCTGCTCCTTCACTGATACATTTTCTGTCACTATGGATTAGCTTATATCTTCTAGAATTTTACATTAATGAAATCAAACATTATTCTTTGTCTAGATTTTTTTTTAATTCAGTCTACTTTTGAGATTCATCCAACTTGTTGCAAGTGCTAATAGCCCCTTCCTTTTTATTGCTGAGGAGTATTTTCTTATAAAGATAGACCATAGTGTGTCTATTCACCTGTTGATGGGTATTTATCACTGAATAAATTTCAACTTTCTGGCTGTTGTAAGCAAAGCTGCTATGAACATTCAAGTACAAGTCTTTCCAAGACATGCTGCTTGCATTTCTTTGGAGTGTATACCTAGGAGTAGAATGGCCATGGTAAGTACGTGTTTAAAGTTTTAAGACACTGCCAAACTATTTTCCAAAGCGACTGTATCATTTTACATTCTCACTAGCAGTGTTTATAAGTGTCTTTCAATTCATACCTTTGCCAACACTCGATATGGTTAGTCTTTTTCAATTTTAGCCATTCTAATAGACGAGTAGTGATTTCTTATGGCTTTAATTTGTATTTCCCTAAGAGTTACTGATGTTGACTATCTTTTCAAGTGCTTATTTACCATCCTAATAGCATCTCTGGTAAATGGTCAAAAATTTACCCATTTTTATTATTATTTTCTTTTCTTTTTACTGAGTTATGAGAGTTTTTCATATATTCTAGGTACAAGCATGAATTCTGGATACAAGCCTAGATTCTGGATCAGATATGTGATGTGCAAAATTCTTCTCCAGACTGTGGTGGTTCTTTCATTATCCTAACTCTCTTTCAAAGAACAAAAGTTCTTAATTTTGATGGAATCAAATTCATCAACATTACTTAGAGCCTAATGGGGAAGAGAGTTAAGTAAATCAACAATTACAACATAACGTGATAATCAGTATAATAAAGATGTGTGTAGGAGGCATAGAGAAATAGAACTCAATTTAGACTTAGTGATTAATAAGGACTTCCTGGAGGAGGAGGAGATACTTAAGGAGCAGCTAGCTGAGTAAAGCTAAAAATGGAGTTGCAGACAAGAAAAGACCAGGTGCACAGACTTTGTGCTATGAAAGAGTATGGTATATTTAACTATAAACATCTATATGACTGGAGCATAATCTACATGTGAGGACGAAATAGAAAATGAAATTAGGCTGAAAAATGAGAAAGCAAATTAGTTGTGAAGGAAACTGCATTATGTTAAAGAATTATGATAATGATAATTATTTGGATCATATATGCATGTTAAAAAAGGATCATTCTGGAATTGTTGCTGAAAATGAATGGGGAATGAGAGGGATTTTGGAGACTGAGAGAACAGATAAGTATAAGAACAATCCAGGACAAAAGTAATGATGCCTGGGGTACAGAGAAGATGAATAGGTAGGAGTGATTGGGAAATCAAATCAGCAGGATTGCGTTATTACTGAATATTTCCTGAGAGACTGCGCAAGGAGTTAAACATGAAATTTGGAGAAAAGAGTTGTTAAACCTGAACGATATCAATGATGTAGCTGAAGAGTAGAGCTGCACAGTTTGAAATTTTGTCATTTGTTTATATGTTCCTGATGGACTAGTAGAGTGAGATCAGTGAGATGGCTGGTAGATAAACAAGATCAGTAGATTAGTAATAACCATTGGTAGTCGAGGAATAGATGAAGCCCACTGTATTAAAAATATGGCCTGATATGTTTTGTAAATCAAAGATTATTTGGAATTTAAATAATATATTCTCTTTGTATTAGTAACTTAATTAGTATCTGCTATATTCTTATTTAAAGCTATATATTGAATCAACACCAATCTCAGGTGAGACAATAAATTTAGTAAGTGATTTGGACTATTCCAGTTGGAGTTGTAGTAGTTGGAGGGAAGGGGAAATGACATTTTTTTCTTCAAAGGTCATAATTACAGATGAAGTCAGAGAATGATAGGCAAGTTTAATGTGTTCAGTTGGGCAATTTGTTAAATCCAAAAGATCAGCCCAGCTGGTAAGTAGTACTTCCAGATTCCAAGATGGTTAGTATTGAAGAAACACAAGCTTTCAGGAAGAGGCTATCCTTAAAACAGTGTGAGAAACCCAGAACAAATAGCCAATGTAATGCAATGTAAAGATATAGGCAAAATGTTTAAATAATATGTCTGTGGTAGATACGAATCCCAGAATGGAGCTTATTAATAAACGAAGGGTCTTTCTGGTAAGTTCTACTTACATATTCCCTACTAAAGGTCAGAATTATTTTCAAAGTACAAGGGGGCCCAACTATGCATAGGTAGAGAAGAAAGAAAGCATGACTGGAGTGAGAGACTGGGGAATAAGAAACAAGGCCAAATATAAGAGCCACAAGGGGATCAAGTAGCTTTTTGCCACACAAATGCAAGGGAGAAAAATGAGTAAAGTTAAGTGGTTAGGGGAGAAAAGAAAGAATATTTTCAGTCTTTTAGTAAATGATCATCACTACTGCTGAAGGAGGAGAATTGGGTCCAAAAAACCCTGGAGGAGGTATTTTAAAGGTTATGAAATAAGGAAAATACAGAGTACAGTCAGGATTTATAAAGTTACAAAAGATCTGCTCTACTTCACAAGAACAAGCCAGAGAAGACTTTTTTAAATTAGTTAAAAAAACAGAACAAAACAAAAAAAATTTGAGATCCGAGGGCACAAATAAACTTTAATAAACTTAAATCTAAAAGGTAATGAGAACTTCTAAGAGAAAAGAGAACGCAGCTCCTTTCATTTATACAGAACAGTTTATGGAGCATCAAGTAACTTTTTACTACTTGAATGCACTATAAACAGGGGTAATGGGAGATCAGCCAATGTTTAATGGCTATGTGTAGGCTGGAAAGATAGATTACGATCTCATGGAACTCCAGTCATAGAGTGAGTCTGCACCCACCCTTCTAACTCTGTTCCAAAGGCCTTAATTAAGTGCTCAAAAGTAATATGTGAAAGGCAGGGAGTGAGGCAGGATTGCTAAAACAATCCCTTTGAGGATTCCAGGCCTTCATCAAGTGTACTACTGCAGCCCTCTCAAGGCTGGGGGCAAGGCGACAGTGTGGAGAGAGTTCTACTGAGGCACAGAAAGGCAAGACTTGGAAGTAAAGAGAACAACTTTGAGACATGCTGAAAGCAGGGCTTTTGAGCTACAAGAGTAGGAGATACTTTAGTGGGTGAGCTATAGCTACAAAGTGATCTCCAGAGTTTTGCCAGTGCTGAGAATACAAGCACATTTTAAAGAAATGGTGAACTGAATCTAATGAAAGCATTAAAGTCCAGACTCAGCAAATCTAAAGATTCAATAGACTTAGTCTTCCAAACAAGAGGCCTGATAGAACAAGTGGCAAGATATTTTTTAAGGTAGATATTATTTACTGTTCTCTTTTATACAATATCTAGCATGTAATAGAAATTATGAGCCATGGTCAAAAGAGAAAACAGTGGCAAACACAGAAATAGACCAGATGTTGGAATTATCTGAAAAAGACTTTAAAATCATTGTGACAAATACATTCCAAGATCTGTAGAAAAAGTAGAGAACATGGGAATGTTAAAAAATGGAAATACTAGAAATAAAATATTAAGTATAAAAAGTTCACTTGATAAGATTACCAGCAAATTGGACACAGCAGAGGAAGTAATCCATAAACTTGAGACAGTTCAATAGCAATTGTACAAACTAAATATAGAGAGAAAAGAAAAGGGACAGAAGGAAGAAAGTTTCTGATATCTGCAGGACGATATCAAATAACCTAACATACTTGTACTTGGAATCCAAGGATAGGAGCTAAAAAGGGGATAGAAGAAATATTTGAAAAGATAAAATGAATCTCTAAAACTAACTGAAGATATTAATACATATATTCAAGAAACTCAGTGAATCCTAAAAAGCATAAATTCAAAGAAAAGCAAATTTAGAGAATTACAGCAAAAAATCTTAACCAGTTACAGGGAAAAGATACATATTACATTCAGGGGAACAGTGATAAAAAAAAAAAATCACTAGCGATTTTTATATCAGGAACAATAGATGCCATAGAAAGTGGATGACATTTTTGAAGTGTTCTAAGAATATGAGAATTTTACAATTTAAATTCTATATCTAGAGGGGAAAAAAAAAGATCTTAAATATTTCAGGCAAAATAAAACTATTTTAAGACAAAAGCTGAGCAAATTCATCTCCAGAACATCTCTAGCAGAAATTCTACAAGTTCTTCAAGCTAATGTGAAATGATGCCAGATAGAAGTCTTGATATATGAATAAACATATGGAAGTATTTTTTGTTACCATATCTAACATGTATCTTATATATCTGCCTATAGCTATATATATAGTTTTAAAAGATGATTGACTAAAGTGAATATAGTAACAATATATTTTGGTTTATAACACATGTAGGAGTAAAATATATGCTGACAAGGGCACAAAATATAGGAGGTAATGTAAGTTGAATTATTGTGTTGCAGTGTTTTTATACTTTAAGTAGTATTTTATTATTTGAAGGTAAATATTAAAATTGAAGTTACATAATGTAAAAGGGTAGGGGAAATATACTATGAAAACAATAAACATAAGAATGATAGTATCACCATATTATTTTTAGAAAAATAAGACTTCAAAGACTATTACCAGAGATACAAAGACATATTCGTGCTGGTGAAAGTCTTCGTCATTTAACAGTTCTCAATATGCATGCGGCTACTAACAGAGCCTTAAAACCACAAAGCAATATTTGCCAGATTAAGTGGAGAAATAGATAAATCCACAGTAAATAATTGCTAGAACAGCAGACAGAAAATTAGGAAAAATGTACAAGTTCTGAATAACAATCTACAAACTTGATCTAATGGAGTTAATAGAATATGATATCCAACCACTAAAAGTACAGATTCTTTTTAACTGCAAAAAGAGCATTTAGCAAGATAGCCCAATCATATGTTAGCACATAAAAAAGTCTCAATTTCAAAAGCTCGGAAACAGTATATATTCTATGACCAGAGAAATCATTGACAGAAAAATACCTAGAAAATGCAAAAATATTTAGAAATTAAGTAATTCACGACTAAATAACCCATGAATCATAGGAAAAATCAGGAGAAAATGAGAAATAGAAAAATTAGAATACAATCTATCGAAATTTGTAGGATGCATCCAAAACACCAGTAAAATAAAAATTTATAACATTAATTGCCTATATTAAAAAAGAAGAAAGATGTACAGTTAATTAGCTAAGCTTTCACATTAAGAAACAAAAGTGAGTACAAAATTAAACCCAATTTAAGACAGAAAGAAATTATATAAAAACAATAATATAGAAGATAAACAATAGAGAAAATAAGTTTTTTTAAGTGATTAATAAATTTGATAAACCCGTAAAAAAAATGAGAAATATAAATTACTCAAATCATTGAAAAATGGGACATTGTTACAGGTTTTAAAAACATTAAAGACATTATAAAGGGATAATTTAAATAACTTTATTGGTTCTCAGTAGAGGACAGTTTGCCTAGAGGACAAATTTGGCAATATCTGAAAATAGTTTGATTGTCACACCACGTGGAGAAGTGCAACTAGCATCTTGTGGATATAGACCAAGGATGCTGCTAAATATCTTACAAGACATAGAACATCCTCCCACAACAAAGTCTTATCCAGCCCCAAATGCCCATGATGTTGAAGTTGAGAAGCTCTGCTTTAATAAATTCAATAATATAAATAAATCAATGAATTTTTTGAAAACTACAGCTTACTAAATTGACAAATAAAGGAATAGAAAAACCTATGTAGCCCTATATGTATAAAGGAAATTGAATTTTTTTTAAAACCTCACAAAACTGAAATCTCAGATGGCTCTACCAGCAAATTGTAACAAATATTAAATGAATAAATAAAACTAGTCTTAAATAAATTATTTCAAAAAGTAGACAAAGGAACACGTCCAAACTCATTTTATGAAGATATCAAAACCTGATAAATACAGTACCTGAAAACAAAATTACAGACCAATATCTCCCATGATCATAGATGTGAAATTTGTTAATATTATCAAATTTCATGCAGGAATACATAACAGAATAATGCTAGTGGTTAACATTGAAAATCAATCTATGTAATTCACAAAACAATAGAATAAAGAAGAAAAAGTCATGTGATTTAAATAAGTGCAGAAAAGCTAGTTGGCAATATTCAATGCTCATTCATTATAAAATTTCAATAAACTAGGATAGAATCATACATAATAAATTAGTAAATGACTTTCTAAGATCAGGAACAAGACAAAGATTCTGCTCTCATCAACTTCTATCAACATTTTACATTAGTTTCTACCAGTTCAATAAGGTATGAAAATGATTGAAAGGCATAAAGTTTATAAACAAAACTGTAAGAAACAGGATTTTGTAAGTAGAATACTTTATGAGTCTAAAAAATAAAAGATACCAGAAGTAATAATTAGCAGGTTCGTAGATAGGTCACAAGGTAAATATGCAAAAATCTATTGTAATGATATAGGCTAGTAATAAAAATTGGGAAATACAAATCTGAAAACACCATTTACAATTGTATCTAAAAATATTAAATTATCTAGGAATAAATCCAGTAAAACCCATGTAATATATCTACCCTAAAAACTACAAAATATTTGAGTGAAATAAATAAGACTGAAATAAACAGAGTTACCATTTCCACAAATTGGAAGGCTTAATATTGTTGATATTATTTTCAAATTGATCTATATAATCAACTCGATCTAAATCAAAGGCCCAGAAATCCTTCTTGATAAAACCAACAATCAGATTCTGTAATTTCTGTGAAAATGAGAGGACTTAGAAGAGCCCAAATAATTTTGTCAAGGAACAACAAAACCGAATGACATAATTTTGGATTTTAAGCTATAAAACTAATGTAATTAAGACAGTGTATCATTGAGCAATAGACAAATAAGATTAATAGGACACAATAGAAAGTTTGGAAGTAGAAATGTGTCAATTTCCTACAAAGTCAACTCAATAGTGAAAGAACAGTCTGCTAAATAATTGAATCTGGAACAACTGATGTTTGTATTAAAAAAAAATAAGCCAGTCTGAAATGGCTACATAACATATGATACCAATTATATGACAATTCTGGAAAAGGCAAAACTATATGAGGTAGTAGTGAGGTAGGTTTTTTATGAGGTGAAAAGATCAGTGGTTGTCAGTGTTTCAGAGGGAGAGAAAGAGGGTTGAAGATGTAAAGCATAGGGGATTATTTTTAGGATGGTGAAACTAGTCTATATATATTAATGAACATGTGACACCATACACTGTCAGAACTCATAGAACTTTACAATACAATGAGCCTAAATGTATATGAATTAAAAAAAACATTTAACAGGTTGTGTGATCCCAGGATTGATGGAGATGAAACATGATAAAATAATCTGACTTTATTATAAATATATGAAACAAGCTTGCTGAAGATATTGAGATAAAAAAATACTAACCTAAGTAACTTGGGAAATGGAGTTTTTAAGTCTAAAGGCAAAAGAAAATGAACATAAGCATAGTACTATAGTTCATAAAGTATTTTCACTGGAGCTGCAGATTACCAATTTCGCATCAATATACATGTATGTATATGGGAATTGAACAATTTAGGGAATGGTTGGCAGACAAGTGGAGCCAGGTTTTTTACTGTTGGAATGGGAGCTTACAGATAAGCAGGGGGAAGAGGCTGCAATAATAAATAATGGGTTTCATTTTGGGGACATCAGTATAACTCATGTTTAGCTTAATAGAGATACAGATTGTTACATAGAGAAATGTTTACAGATTTTTGTATATAAACAGGTTACTTTGCACACATATATTTCCTTTCTCTTTTGGATGAGAGGTCATGGAAGCAATGACACCTAGTAGCAACAAGTATACCTAGTGCCTAGACCTTAATTTCTAATACCATTCCTTAATAAAAGGAACCAAGACTTCTTGGAGAAATGAATTATTATAGGACTGGATCAGGAAATATACAAGATGAGACTGGAAAATCATGTAGTCCCAGAAAGTAAGGAATTGCTTAAACAAACAACACATAAGTAAGTCACAGAAACCCATGGTGAGAGGTATAGATCAAAGGGATGCAAGAGCCAATGGAAAAAGTTCCCAATAGCCAAACCTTGTATATTTTAAGCAACAATATAAATAAGGTGATATTGAATGATAACCCAAATTATAAAATACACATTCCTGAATTTATACAGCTATAAATAAATGACTGGGGGAAAATAACCAATGTAGAAAACTTTGAAATAATTTATGTAGACATTCTCCCCTCAAGGGGGTGGAGCATAACTCCCTACTCCTTAACTGTGGGCTGCATATGGTGATCTTCTACCAAAGAGCACAGTACGGAAAGAGAAAAATAATAACTTTGCAGTTGAGAAATCTGACTCACACTATCTCAGCCAGGCAATCAAGGTCAACATCAACAGTGATAAGTCATGCCAATACTGTGTACCCTTGATATATATAACGTGATGAGAATGGCACTTTACTTTTGGAAACTTCCTCTCAAAAATCGGTAGCTCTAGTGTGTTGGTCAGGGTTCTCCAGAGAAGTAAAACCAACAGAATGTATCTTGATCTTTATCTATATATCAATATCGCTATTTATAGAGAGTTGAAAACCCAGGAAGATGCAATATTGCATTTCAAGGTGAAAGGTCATCTGTTGGCTGAATTCTCTCCTGCTGTGAGATCAGTCTTTTGTTCTATTCAGTCCTTCAACTGATTGAAGAAAGCCCATCTGCATTATGGAGGGCAATCTGCTATATTCAAAGTCCACTGCTTGTGATGTGCTCCTCAGCTTCCAATCTCGGTTTTCTATGTTTCTGCTGCTTAACAACTATTTCTGTGCTAATGTTAAATATGCAGTATATCATCTACATGGAATTGTAGCCCCCACACTTGAACTCTTTCTCCTTAATGTAATCATTCATGTGACATTTGCCAACCTCTTTTCATTGGAATATTTTGTAAAACTTATAGAATATTTGGCAGCAATACTCTGAGTCACAAACACAAATGTAAGCAACACGCAGGGAACATTTAACAGGCTTTAGCACCAAGTAGGTTAATGAATTGAAAGACAATCTGTTGACCTTAGTACCTGATGACAAATTGAAAAATTACAGAGCCTCATTCTAACCTTGACATTCCTATATCTTTAGTTTCACAAGGGATCAGGCATGCATATATGATCAGTAGAGCACCAAAACAAAAATAAGCCTTGTTAAAACAATCATCTGTGAGAAGGTTTTAGTTGTGTTGTTTTTCTTACTGTTGACACTAAATAGAACTTGGCAGAAATAATTACACAGAGGTCATTGTTGCAAATTTGCCTGGAAGAATTATTTTATTAGAACTCTAAGAATATGTTTATGTTTAGAATCACTGAGTTTATGAAATGAAAGCTATATGAACTGTACTATACAGTCAACTGGGAACATAATTGTGTGCAACAGTAGGTTTCCATATTCTTTTTTCACTAAGAATTGCCATAAAATTTACCTTGCATATGTAAGGACATCATTTTTTAAAACTCAAAGCTGGGTTCATTTCCTGTGATTTCCAAATATAGTAGGTGTTCTCTTGTGTCTCGATGTTTATGTCTTCTGTTGGTTTTATAAATTTTTCTAATTCTTACTCCAAGTATTCAAATTTTGTTTTAAATATTATCTTTATTAGTTATATGTTTAAAAGTTTGACATCTTTAAAATATTTTTTATAAAATACATAGTATCAATTTTATATTTCCAGATACAACTTATTTTTCTTTTTAGAGGAAATGTATCGCACCTACTTTTTCCATTATGGATGCCTGTTCTCTAGCTAATTACCTAAGTAGTAAACTGATAAAAGGGTACAGAATTCTAATGATTTTGAAGGAAAGAATCCAAGTTGAAAAGGGCAGAAATATGTTGACCGTATCTTTTTTTTATAATGCCATAAAATAGCTCCTGGAATGTTAATTGTAAACTATTTTATGCTGATATCATGTAGATTATCTATAAATAATTTTGAACATTGTTATACAGATTATTAAACCTCAATATCTGTGTCCACAATATCTGAAAACAGATGGCTTAAATATAGTATTAAGTAACAACAAAAATGCAGAAGGATTTCTTCTTAAATATTAAGATCCAAGTGCCAATAGATGATATGGTTTATAATAATCGCATACTAAATTTTATAATTTTTACAGTGTAAATCACTCTATTTCCTCTTGGCACAAGTCATTTCAAAGTTTCACTGACCTGTTTTCCATTTGGAACCTCACAAAGAATGTAGGTGAAAAATTACAACAGTACTTTCTACTATCCTAATTCATCTTTTCACATAATAGTAAAAAATTGATTTCTCTTTGACAGTTACCTCAGGAAAGAAATTTTAATCACCACGGTGGTTGTAAACCTATGAAATTGTTAATAAGATGTATAAGTAGCTTAGCTATCTCTGAGATGTGGCAAATGAGCAGATCATATGTTCTTCTAAAGTGAAAATGTAGCCTTGTAATAATTGTTTGCCTGTTTTCCAAATAAAGTGTTTGAATTCAAAATTTCTTCATGTATTTTTAAGTTATGTAGATGTTCTTCTTTTGTTATAGTGTTTTATTAACCTTTAAAAGTTTTTCACAACAGTTTGAAGTGAGAAGGTACCTATCTTGTGCAGAAGGCAAGGGATCTAAAATTTGTGTTTATCAGAAACTTTAAAAAGTAATTTTATCCCAGACCACATTACCAGAAATATCATAGGTGAGCAATAAGTAGTTGTTGAATGAATATAAAAGAAGAAAACTATTTTACTGTCATTCAAACCATATGTATTTTGTCCAGTTAAATGATACTGAAGCCTGAGATACAGAATCCTAACCAACTAGCTCCACTCAACATTATTTAGTCTTTTATTATTACTAATCATTCGCATTTGTGTTGGCTTATTTACTGTCTACTCTCTCACCAACAGTATCCATTCTTTGTTCCCTCCTCCCCCTCTCCGCCACATTTTACTGGACTGAGCTCTTGTTAGCATTTGAGCTTCTCTATGACTCATGAAGGATATTTTTTAAAAATGAAGGAAGTAAAGAACTAATTACAAACTGTGGAATGATAATAAGACTTAGTATATAATAACATACTAACTAATAGCCACTCGGGAAACCCATTAAAGTGAATCACCTGGTCTTACTACAGTGCTATTTTGGTAGATAACATCCATATTGTAGAGGCGGAGAAAAGGAGTGCTATCTTCCGCTCCTTATTTGGAACACCCAACATCTGGTAAACACTTTTCCTCCTCCGTTTTCTTCACCTCCCAGTGGAAAAAGGACTGTTTATTATAAGGACACTGATTTTAGATTAAAAATTCGTGTAATTGTAATTAAAATTTCTTAGTTTTCTACTGCTCTCCTCACCCATGTTCTTCCACCTCTCAATCTCTTCTTGTTCTGTAGTTCACTGACTATAAATCAACATATTGATACCTATATAGAACTGAAATGTTCTCATAAAATATTTAAATTTATATTCACATGTTTGTTTACATCAAAAAATTAATATGTTAACCAATATCGCAACATTTTGGTGCAGTAGAAATGCCTTGAAAATGTCTTCCTTGCAATGACTTACCTTGGACGTGTGCAAACTGTAATCAGTAGTAATGATAGTATTGCAAAATAATACTTTCTTACTCATATTTACATTAATATGAAATAAAATTTATGTCAGTGGTAAATAAAAATTATATAGAGTCAGTGATAAGTATTTTATTAGGAAAATGCAAGGTAATATAAACATGAAATAATAATGGTAACATCATGATATGTGTCTGAGGAGAGAGATGGGACACCTGAGTAATGACAAAGCACCAGAGTCTTTTAATATGACATTGCATACTTGAAACAAGTATACTTTTCATATGTCAAACAATATTTATGAATGAAGTATAGGAGTCACTGATGACAGTTCTGCAGAAAAATTTTCTTTAGCAGGATTGAAATTCTGCAGAGATGCACTATCTATATTGTTTTACTGTTCTAGCTGAGCTTCCCCTGAGGATTTGATTCACCTATTAGATTCGGTTTTCTAATAGTCTCTAAAAGGGAAGAGAATTTTTTGTTTCACTATGGCTGGTCTATAGCTTAGGTATATGATGCTTTTGTTGTATAAAGTAGTAAAATGTATTGTAGTTTAATGAGAAAGCCAGTTAGGAGAACACAGGCCAATTACATGGGATTGAACCACACTCAACCGAATAGGTTTAATTCCTGGAATCAGTACTGGTAAATCTGCTGGGAAAACCCACCAAAATTATTTTATCAGTTATAGAATTGCATATGATTTAATGTAGACCATAAGAGACTCCAGATATAGAGGATGTCATAACTTAATTAACAAGCAATATGGTTAAATGTCATTTTCAAAGCTATTGATAAAATTTCAGTAGCACATGTACTTAAAGCTTTCCTGTCCTGATACAGGTATCATTTACATTAATTCAGTTTCTCTCTCTCTCTCTCTCTCACACACACACATATACATACACTACACATAAATACACAAACAGGCACACAAACACACAGTCTTAATATTTAAGAAGTATGAAAAAGATATGGAAAAGACTGAAACTAGCTGATATATAAAGAAAAAGTCTCAGACTCATTAGCATATTGCTCTTATCAAGTAGTTAATCCATCATCTAGCCTCTAAAAACTTTCCTGCATTATTCTGTCATGCAAAAAAAGAGTTGTTTTATAAGTTGTTAGAGAACACATCAGCCTATAGGTATTATTACTGTAAATTTACATCAGAATATTGTGGGTTTTCTTATAATGCCATGTTAACAGATGGTTACAGACTATAACTTGGTTATTACTTTTATTAATAAGGTGATTTAAAAAATATTGTCTCTTGGATGCATTATAGTTTGAAAACAAGAAAAAAAAACACAACAAGAGTGGCTATTTTCATTCTTATGTCTTCCTATATAGTGATAAAACAGAGTGCGTGAAAGAATAGGACTGAAGATTCAGACAACCAGAGTCTGAAAGTCCAGATTTGTGTGTGTGTGTGTGTGTGTGTGTGTGTGTGTGTGTGTGTGTGTATGTGTGCATGTAGTTCCCTTTCCCCTTTATAAGGTTAATGCTGCAGTCAATGACTGCTTGCCTATTAGGGGATGGTATTATAAATATTTAGTCTTTAACATAAACATTGCAATATTTTACATTTTCCTGTGCACGTAATATAGAAATATATTAATGTATGACTTTAGATGTAAATTTTAAAAAATATCAAGATGATATCTTGTACTGTCCATGAAATCCATCATTATCCAACCAGTGGATGGTGATGGCCTTTGAGCCCCTCCTCATCAATCTGCAGTGATTCTATAAGGCTGATTTGTTTTAATGTCTTCAAGAATGGTCTCATTTTAGTATATTTTACTTAATGCGAATATGTATGATGAATTAATTAGTATTTATTATTCATTACTTTAATGGTTTTTCTCTTTTAGTCATCTATAATTACTCTCTTAGACTTAATTTTTATCCTGTTAAGAAAAATGTGTTTTATCGAATAATAATTGGATATGGTTTACTAATGAATGTAAGGATTGGATCAACATACTGACCAGAGTCATAAAAATCAGCTCAAGAATGTCATAGCATTCCTAGAGGAATGGGTAGTTAGCTTATGAATAGTTTCTTCCTGAAAAGAGAAATTAGAACATAGAGGCATAGTTTATAAATTTGTTCTTAGTACAGTGAAGGAATTTCTTATTATGTTTGAATAATCTTTTTCCAGACATTACTATACTCACAGACTCCAATTAATTTACATGATGCCCAGTCTCTAGAGACAGTGCTTGCTCATAAAACTTTCTGCAGTGATGGAAATGTTTTTTATCTGCACCATCTAATATGCTAGCCACTAGACATATAGGAGTATAGAACATTTAAATGTGGCGAGACAGTATACAGAAAAAGTAAAATATTATAATGTTTATGTTAAAAACTAAATATTTATAATACCATCTCCTAATAGGCAAGCACTCATTGAAGTACAGTAAAACTGAACTGTAAATTTTCTTTCATTCATTTTAATTTATTTAAATTTAAATGGTAACATGTGCCTAGTTGCTCTGTTGGACAGCACAGCAGCACTTACTCTTTTTTGCGGTATTCAGTAGAGGGGATTTTTTAAATAATTACATTTGACCCTTGCTCTGATAAATTGTGTTATTGCAGTTCACTGGGTTGCGAGCAACAGAAGTCAACTTTGAGTAACTTAAATTAAGAGGAGAATTTATTGGGAAGGGTATTGAAGTTAATTCATGGGTTAAAATGCAAATTGATCAACTAAGCTTCAGAAAGGCAGGCACAAAGGCAGCTCTAAGGACCTTAGAATCAGGAGACTGAGACTAACCTCTCAGGAAGGTCTATATAAAAATATCAGCCCCTTTATCATTGTTTTACCTCTTATCTCAATTTACATTTCTCCATTGCACTTATCAGTATTTGATATTTAGTATATTGAGCTATATTGTTTTTTTTTTTTAATCAGGCAACTCTTGCTCATAGGTTAAACCCCATAAAAACAAGGACCTGTTTACTGTTGCAATCAATCCTATTATTTAGAATAGTGCCTAGCACATAGCAGACACTCAATAACTATTTGTTGAATGAATGCATAAAAACAATTAATCTAGACTTTTTTTTTTTACTGCAGGGTATGAAGTATTCTCAGTGCAACATTTAAAAGTAAGCTTTAGAAAAAATCCTATTATGTATTAGTATAATAATTACTGTGCAAATTAGTTAAGAATATGAATATGAATATGTAGAGAATGTGTAAAAATTGAAGAGGATGTTTTTGTTCTTTTAAAGAAAAATATCTATGAGAAGTATGTACTTGGATAAAATCTCCAACAATTCTGTTTAATGCTTTCTAATGTATAATTTATTAAATGTATATGTGTCAATATAGTAAAATAATTCAAAAGTTAATGTTTTACAAATATAAACTTTGTTTTAACACATAATCTGGACCCATTTCTAAACCTCTATTCACTTGTTAGCATGAGAAAATATAAGCTAAATGCACCTAATACCCAATTTCACATAAACTAAGGAGGATTCAGTATTTATAAAAGTCCTTTTAAGTTATAGTTGCTCATTTGGACAAAATACTAGGTATTCCAAATGCCTCCCTCCATCTCCAAGTCTCTCCCTAAAAAGGTGATTAGGAACATAGGTGATATAATAAGGCTTATATAACCTTGTGGCAATAAGAGACAGGTAGTCCTTAGCTAGTAAATTTGGTATGTCTTTTGTCTAGAATATTTTCTGCAAATAATCTGTTTTTTGTTATTCATATTTTTTTCTTTCTTGCTCTCTCTCTCATCATTATTTTAACTATAATTCTGTTTCCTGTGTCAAAAAATGTATTTCACAGAGCCAGAGTT
Organism: Pteropus medius; assembly: GCF_902729225.1. NCBI lineage: Eukaryota > Metazoa > Chordata > Mammalia > Chiroptera > Pteropodidae > Pteropus > Pteropus medius. Next base: position 3,096,645 of record NW_024342467.1, on the reverse strand, counting down.
GGGAGATTTATGAGAAGACTTTTCATGACTAGGATGGTGAGCAGTACATATGATAAATGGTTAGATCTGGGACTTGAAGGTTGAGCTAACTGCACTTACAGATGGATTGAATATAGTAGGTGGAGTGATGAAGTTAAGCATAGATGACAACAAGAATTTTGCCCTGAGGACAGTGTTAATTGTAGTACTACCAACTGAAATGGAGAAGTAGGTTTGGCTGGTGGTTATGAACTGGGATGAGACAATTTTTTTTTTATCATGTTCATTTTGGCCTAGGTAGGCCAAACATCAAGTGGAGATGTAGAGTAGTCTAGAACCTAAAGGAGAGATCAAAGCTAGTTATAGTCATTGGGTTATTGTGGTGCATACCCTAAGGTGGCCTCAATGAGTCATGCCTTTATAAAATCCCCTCTCCAAGAATGTCGGCAGAATGTGTGACTTGCCTCTAACAGACTATGATAAAGGTGTTGGACTGTCACCCCATTTAGGGTTAAAGACAGCATATATATAAATCCAATTGCTCAGGAAAGAACATCTTATTTTACAAGCTTAGATGAAAAGTCTACCCATAAACTAAATAAATATGTACATATGACTGTCTTAACAGACTGAAGAGAGAAATCGTCTCACTGGTTTTGAATAAGCAAAGCCGTGTTGTGAACTGCCTAGAGTTAAGGATCACATAGCAGGCAACTGAAGGTGGCCTCTAGGACCTGAGAGCAGCTTTCATCCAACAGCCAGTAAGAAGCTTAGCTGTAAGTCATAGAGCTGCAAGGGAATGAATGCTGCCAAAAACCTGGAGGAGTTTTAGAAGCAGATAATTTCCTAGTTGACTTATAGCTCAAGAAATACAGCTGAGAAAACAGCCAGGCTGGCAGACATGTTGATTGCAGCCTTCTGAGACTAAGCGGAAGATCCAGCTAAGTCTGAACTGCTGACACACAGAAATTGCTAAGCTGCTAAATATGAGATAATTTGTTATGCAGCAATAGATAATATAGTTGTCATCAACTGTAGATGGTGTTTAGTGCATAGAACTGGATGAAATTGCTTAGAATATAATATTCAACAACTGTTAATCCAACACTCATTACAGATCACTTTTTAGTCAATATTTTTTAAAGAATCTAACTATTATCTCTAAGCCTAAATCCAAGTTCTCAAGAAAGAACATCTTATTTTACAAGCTTAGATAAAATGTCTACCCAGAAACTAAATATAGCCAAAAAGAATTCAGCGTTCCTAGAATAAACATGGTGAGGCCTTTACCTGTGTGGGAAAGGGGAAGGAGGATGTGGTGATCACAGAAGAATTCTGTGGGCTTGGCAAACACCTGCACATTTGTCTGCTATATCTATCTAACTGAAAGAATGCAGAAAGGTACTTTTTATCTTTATTATTATTATTTTTATTTCTTGGCTAATTCACTTAAAGTTCTGTACCAATTAGAATACCAGATAGTAGTTTTCTACTACATGACATATTTTTTGAGGAAGTCAGATTCATAAACTATACACACACCTTTGTCATAATACTATATATCTGGAATGTCTTTGTATTCATGTTTTAAAAATCTGTATGGGAGACTTGACAGTCTCTAACATATAGTATTTTTTATTTTGCTTAAGTATAGGAATAAAGTATATATACCAGATGAGCTGGTCATATTTCTTCTTCCTTGACCCACAACAAAATGGACAGGCTTCCTTAATAAAATATACTTGATCTTCCAAAGTGGTGGACATTAATAAAATACAGTAACACTCTGAACTTCTTAAGAGGTCAAAGAAAGGATAATCTATTTAGCAGGAGGACTGGTTGATATCACAGCCCCATCTCTTTGAAGATTACTGTGATTCTATGTAAGGTTTCCTAGCAATGGAATTGGCTCTCTGCCCAAATCTACGGGAATTTCCCCCTTGCCCACAATCCAGGAAGGGGCATTTATACATGACCAAGAAATCTTTGCTTCCTGGCCTCAGTGGTATGGTCCCAAAGTATATTTGTGACTCTAGCTGGATGATTCCAATTTTCTGTTGGCCAGTGAGTGGTGGAAAGTTTGGGACTTGGAATAAGCAGTAACAGTTGATTTAGTTGTGAGTGTCAGGGTGGAATGCTAGAAGGACTTGGTGCTGAGGTTATCCTTTCGGGATGGCCTCAGCAAATTGGATGATGAAGGAGAGGATACTGGTTCATGGAGAAGTCTATGTACTGGTGACAGATGGTGGTGGTGAAGCAGAGATCAGAATAACATTTATTTCAGAGATAGCGGCAGAGGGTATATGGGTTGGTGGTCTAATTATTCTTCATCTTATGAAACAGAAAGATCTAAAAAAAAAAAAAGGAGATTTCTCTTACTTTAAATTGTCATATATCTTAACTCATTAGTGAAAAATTCTTTTAATTTCTTTAGAATAAAGATGTTACATGTACTGAAAGAGGAGAATTATCTCAAATTTTGTCCACCTGGAAATTACTCAGAGTGGGAGCAGTACATTAATTCATTTTCATGATTTTTTTTGAATGGAATCACAATCAATTGATTTGAATGTTTATTTTAAAATACTAAAGACATATGTGGTAATTAACCAAAAAGTAGAACATTTTCAGCTTTTGTTTCTAGTCGATGAGATTTCCAGTGCCTTTATAAGTCATAGTTTTGAAATTTTTGAAATAAAAATGAAGTTTTATAACCAGAAATGTAAAATAATCTTTAGCTAGAAATTTTCCTGAACCAGGGAGGGAGATCAGCAAAATGGCGGCATGGAAATTTCTAGCATCCTTTCTCTTTCCCAGAAACATCAATTTGAATAACTATCAAGCAAAGGATACCAGGTGAGGGATTCCAGGCCCCAGGCTCACTTCAGCACTTGCCGGCTCTTGAATATTGAATAGATGCTTGCACTCCCATATTCACTGCAGCATTATTCACAATAGCTGAGACAGAAACAAAGTGTCTCTCAATGAATGAATAAAGAAAATTTTGTACATATATACAATGAAATATTATTTAGTCGGAGAAAGAAAGGAAATCTTTCCCTTTGCAGCAATCTGAATGGAGCTTTAGGGCATTATGCTAAGTGAAATAAGTTAGAGAAAGGCAAATATGTAAGTTGTTATTTATATGTGGAATCTAAAAAAGCCACAATCATAGAAATAGGGGGTAGAATGAGGTTTACCAGGTGCTAGAAGGGGTGGGAGGAGATGAGGAGATGGTCAAAGGGTACAAATTTCCAACTCTAAGAAGAAGTTCTGGGGATCTAATGTACAACATAGTGTCTATAATTAACCATATTGTATTACATGGCAACTAAAATGCGATTGTACTAGACAAAGCAAGAAACTGCTGACTCATTCTCTTAACCTAAATTACCAGGCGATTCTGCCCCTTTGAAGTACTTAAAATTCAGTACTCAAGTAGAAAAATGTGGTCAATGATGTTTGCATTGAATAATGTCCTACACCCTACACTGAGGGCTTTGCATACTTTAAAGTTCTGTACTGTAAGTGTCTTAACCTAGGCAGTATTTCCCAAAGCTTGATTACATTTCACTTTGTTCGGCTATTATGATAGTTTTATAAATTATCTAACTGAAGTGGCGTTTTCATCATTTTGTTCTTCTCTAGTCAATACTAATATTCTAAGTCACCACAGAAAATTGACCTTTATATCCTTCAAAACATATTAATTATATAGTCGATTCATACTTAGAATTTATTGTAGACATTTACATTCTTAATAAACCTATGCTAGATTGCTCCCTAGGTTTTTAGCTAGAGCAGTTTCAGGTGTGAGGTGTCACAAACCATCCATTAGTCCCTGCAGTATCATTTTAAAATCTAAGTCTTGGAAGTATGATAAATCTCTGCCATTGTCAATTTTAAAGAAAAATAAAGGATCTCGTCTCTTCCAAATGCATTGTTAATATCTGCAAATTATAATCAAAATTATATATTCATTATGCTTAACTACTTAGTGTTGAGTAGAATGTTTTAATTTATTAACCTTCCATGCATTAGATTACCACTTATTACACCCAGTTAAAGTGTAAATTCATGTGTCACTTGTGCATTGGTTGTTTAAAGCTCATGCTTTGTGTAAGTTTTTCAAAGTGAGCCATTTGGATGTTAATGTTCTTCTGTGGTTTTCCTAAGTTTTTAAAATAATTTGAATATAACACAATTAAGGAGGATTGCCTACCTTTACTAAGCCAGCATTCTCTTTTTATTTGCTGGCTTAGTAAATAAAGTCAGAAAATAAAAGGACATAAATTTTTATGATACCAAGAGTATCTGTGTTTGAAGATCCAATGAATATGTCAATTATTTTTCTTGGAAAAAAAGATAAATTAGGATTTTTAGACAAACATTAGATTTAGCTTCATTAATATAAACACTATACGTAGCTTCATCAAGATTCTGAGATCAATTCATCTGAAGTTAATTATGTTGTAGACATTATTATTATCATCTGTGAAATGACACTTATCTTACAAAGAAGATATAATATTTCTACCTGAAAGCACATAAAACTTATTTCTTCATGATTAATTATTTTGTATTTAAAGCTTGATGAATGACTAGTCATTCAAACTACTGAATTGTGGGTTCTTTGTGAATTTCTAGTTATACATGCAACCTACCTTGATAGGATGATTCTATAATGTCTTCTTGCTTTATAAGCTGTCAAGCTGTAAATTTGGTAGCCTTTTGAATAAATAAGTAAGATATAATAATGGTCTATAATTATCTTGTAAATTGATATGAGGTAATGAATAGATATTTTACTCTTTGCTTATGTTTTGTTTTAACTAGATAGACTGTTATACAGTGATGATGCAAACATAACAGAGTCAGTGTTGTTCATACAATGTACTCTAGTCAGATTAGGATTAGGAGAATTTTTTTTTTTTATTGAAAATAACTTTAACTCTTTTTAAAAACGCTGGAGCTGTTGGTAGTTGTATAAAACCATGTGGAATTAGGTGGCAGATATTCAGGTTTAAAGACAGATATCTTGAATGAAAGAAAGGAGAAATCTTTAGTTTTTAAAATAATCTTGTTTGAGATTAGGCTAAATAACACCAGGAAGTCTGTCTGTCTATAGTGTTCCTTTGTAATATGTATTTTTAAATTACAATATGGAAATAAAATAAATATATAGTTTCAACTAAATTTCTTAAGTATTTTTCAAAATAGGCTTTATAGATGTTGGCTAAATTGTGTTTTTGTGGAATTAAAGAGAAAGAAGATGTAAAATTAGGCCACCATTTTAATTTTTATTTTTTAGACTAGAAATTTGCGGCAATTTTATTCTATCACAGAAAAGTTTCTTTTCATTCTTCCTTTGCTCCCTTTCTTCCTTTTTCTCCTCTCTCTCTCCTTCCCTCCCTCTTACTTCCTCCCTTTCCTTCCTTTCTTCTTTTCTTCTTTCTTCTTTTGCCGGAATTAACACAAAGGGGAAAAATGAGTTGAGTAAAAGAGGTGAAAAATGCTCTTAATACCACAAATACTTTCAATGATCAAACAATAATTTTAAAGCTAGAAAGAGATTTGTTAATTCCTTCACCTATGCATTATGGAGGTCTTTTCTCCCCAGTAATACTGTTTGTGAGATGATAATGGTCTATCCTAAATATCGTTAGTGTTACCCTATCATTCTCACTTTAAAGCTCTTTATCTAATTTCATAGATGACAATTTCTAGTTTGTAAACCATTGGTTATCAATTAAAAGAAATCATCCAGTACTAACACTTTGGCTAGTGTAATTAATATTTATATAGTTTACTCCCTATTCGATGAAGTGATCTGCATCAAAGAATGGAGTATTTACTCCAAATCATACCCTTGGTGTACCCATAACCAATTTTTACTATCATTGTAGTCATCTAGAAGAAAGGAGAATAACATAATGTATCTCACCTCTAGATCATCATTCATCATATTGCAAATCATACTATTTCACTAAACAAGGAATTCTAAATTCTCCAACTTTCTATACAAGGTCATTTCTGGATATATGAAAAAAGAACAATTAAGAATAGTAAATGAATAATAGTAAAGTTATTAAAGGTTAGCTCTTTGTTTATTTTATAGTTTATAACATATTCCAACTCAATTCACTTGTGCCAAAAGCATTTACCAAATTATTATATTGTAGTAAAATATGTATACTAAATCTTGCTTAAAGATCTGTTTTTAAATTCTAAATAAGGGATTGTAAGCTGTCAAGGTCCTTGCAATCTGTGAGGTCAATCAAGGATTGCCTCACCCCAAAAATAAAAAAATATATATAAAATAATAAACAAACAAACAAACAAACACACAAACAAACAAATTCTATAGCTTACTTCTCAATTGGATAGAATTACTTTAAACCAATGGTCCTCAACTGGGGATGATTCTTCCCCTTCAAGGAGTATTTGACAATGCCTAGAGACATACTCTAGTACTTAGAGTATGCTACTGGCATCTAGTAGGAAGAGGCCAAGGATGAAGCTAAACATCATACAATGCGTAGAATAGCTCTTTACAATAAAAACTTATCTGGCCCCAAATATTAGTATTGCCGAGGTTAGGAAACTCTGATTTAAACAAATGTGCATTGAGCACTTCCTATGTGCTTGATATTTTGCTTAGACACAGTTGGGGATACAAAATATGCCAGGTAATCAGTACACTCAAGAAACTTGAAATCTCAGAGAAGAATTGAGTTGAAAGTCCAAATAATATAGATAATAATGATAGCATTGATTAGTATTTTACAAAAAGACAAAATAAAAAGCCATAAAGACTCAGTGGAGCCCAATTCTCATTTGCTTGCAAAGTAGGCAGTTTTACAAAGATTGCAGTAGTAATGTATTTTTTTATACTTACTCAAAGTAGATAATTCCTGTACATGGTTACAAAATATGAAATGTACAGAAGAGTACTCATTGAAAAACAAATTATCCTCTCTTCCCTTATCACCTTAATTATGACTTCCTTTTCTCAAAGGCAATACTATTTCTATTTTGATAACCAAGATATGCTATTTCTTTAAAATACATATATCTCACATTGTATGGATACATTTTAATTGTCAGACCACTACTGATAAATCTTTAGATTATTTTAATTTTCTATGATTGCTAAAAATGCTGAGATGAATATAGTCTTTTATACATCTGACTGTATATCTGAAAGATAACTACAAGTAGAATTTTGTTTTTAGAATTCATGTGAAATTTTTATTTTGAGAAACCTTTTCAAAATTGTCCCTTGTGGTAGCCAGCTTCCAAGAGGACCCCCAATTATCTTTTTCTCCTGAAATATATGGTCCTGTATAGCCCCCACTCACATTGAATAGTGGTGACCTAAATGACCAATAGGATATTGAGAAAATCATATGTGACTGCAGCGTCCAAGTTATAAAAGAAGTCAGAGCTTCTACCTTGCTTCCTTTTGGGTATCTGGTTCTAGGGGAATCAGCTGTCATGACATGAGGACATTCAAGCAGTCCTGGGAGAGGCATGTAGTAGAGGAGCTGAGGATTCTCACCAACAGTCAGCACCACATTGCTAGTGTGGGGGCTAAACAAAACAGAACAAAAAGCTTTTCTCTCTCTTTCTAAATTCTTCTAGCTGGGCTAATACTCAAATTAACAGAAACAGATTAACAGGAAACAATGTCTAAAGTTTATTACAGATGTGTATGCCAGGAGGTGTAATAAGATAAGGTACTCCAACCAAATGCATTGGACAATTGAGCTTTATATGTCATTATGGACAAAGGAGAAAGGGGCAGGGGACCCCAGATTTCAAAGGAAATGCAATTTATAAGTAATTGAGAAAGAGCAGAATACACCTGGCAGGCAAATTTTTGCCAGATAACCCAGAAACAATGGGACATAGTCATCTAGGTAACAGGCTCCTTCTTGGAGTCTTCCTATCTACCATACTTAATTCAAATTAGATTAAAGTGAATATGCTGAGATTTCCTTCCTGGAGAAGGATTTTCCATCTAAATCTCTTGGGCAGAAAAGGGGTAGGGTCAAACGTTCTTTCTGAATCTTTCAATTCCTAATAACCAGCTTAAAATCAATATTCCGAAAGGCAGTGTTAGGGTGGCAAAACTTTGGTCCCCTTCGCTAGCTAGGTGTGTGAACCACTTTTAAGGGTGGATCATTAAGCCCTAGTCAAGCCATAACATGACTGCAGTGCTGACTAACATTTTGGTTGCAGCCTCATAAGGGATCCTGAGCCAGAACTGCCCAGTCCAAGCCACTCCCAAATTTCTGACCCAGAGAAACTGTCAGAGAAAATTAGTGTTTATTGTTATTTTAAGCCTCTAAGTCTTGGGGTAATTTGTTATCTAGAAATAAGTAACTAATACATTCTTTATGGAAGTTTTTCCAATTTATACTTTCAATAGCAGTATATGAGAGTCCCTTGCTAGTATCTACCCTCTCTAACACAGTTTGGTATTTTTTTTTTTTAATGCTTGCCAATGAAATAAGTAAATAATACATGTCATTGTCAGTTGAATTGCATTTTCTTAGTGTGATTGAGCATGTTTTTATTTATTTAAGAATTATGCAATTCAGTATAGTATCTCTGCATATCTTTTGTTCATTTTTCTATTGGGTTGTTGGTTGTTTTCTTATTTATTTTCAGGGACCCATCATATATTGAGAAAATTTATAATTTGTGACAAATGTTTTTCCCTTCTTTTTAAAAGTAATTTTTAATATAAAGACATTTAAAAATCTTTTTGTAGTCAAATTTTTCAACATAAAAAAATGGTCTCTGGGCTTTGTGCCATATTTATAAAACTCATTTCATTTCTGAGATGACTTGAAAAATCCTAGCATAGTTTTCTGGTACTTCAGTTTCCTTTTTTATATTTAAATACTTAATTTATCTAGAGTTTATTTTGTTTTAAGGTGTAAGATTCTGCTTAATTTTATTTTCTTTTTCCAAATGGTTGGTTATTCAGTTGTTTAGACATCAGTAATTATGAACCAATCTTTCTCTTAATTTGATATTATATTTTATACTAAATTATATTTGTATTTGGATCAATTTCTGGTCCTTCTAGTATGTTCCATTGTTTGAGCTCTTTATCTATGTTATGCTAGCATAGAGTTACATTGTTGTTTTTATAATATTGGGCTACTGGGCTACTAAATTTCAGAATGATTTTGACTAATATTTTGACTAGTTTTTATAATATTGGGCTATTGGGCTACTAAATTTCAGAATGATTTTGACTATTTACTTATTCATTTCAATATTTATTGAGCATTTGTTGTATACCAGATATTATTCTCAACATTCAGGAAAAAGAGAGAGTTTCTATCTGCATGGAAATATACCTGATAGTGGAGAAGACAGTCAAAAACCCAAAATAAGTCAATCTATGATATGAAGAAAATAAAGCAGTATAAGTACCTATATTTCGTATTGGATTTTCAGTGACAGTTTCTCTGAAGAGGTAACATTCGAGATGAGAATAGGATGAATGTGATTCCGTAGAGAAGAGCATTGTTGGCAGATGGAAAAATGAGTGCAAAGGCTGATTGGCAAGAGCTTGAAAAGCATATATAAGGAACATGACTGGAGAAAAGTGGAAAAGTAGAAAGAGTAGAAAAGTGAATAAGTAAGGCTGTTGTAGAAAATGTGGTCAGCGAATGATCCAGGTCCTAGAATGCTTTTTAGACCATATTAAGAATTTTGGATTGTATTTTAAGTGTGTAGGAAAGCCAGTGGAGAAGGCGAATGATTGATGCTGTCAAAAGAATACTGTTTTTCGAGAATAGATTAACAGGTGGGAGGGTAATGAGGGAGAAGAGGGCAAGAATGGAAGCAGGTAGTCCAGTTAGGCTATTTCAGTAGCCCAAGTGAGAGATGATGTTGGCTCCAATAAAAACTTGTGGAAAAGCTGGTGTAATTTGCCTTACAATCAGCTCGCCTTACTAGAAAAGAAATAAATGTGCTTTAATCTTTGTTGACATCACATTATAATTATAAATTAATCCAGGGAGAATTAACACCTTTGTGTTCTTTAATATCACTTAAACTCAGAAATATAACACACATTTTCTATTGATTTTTGTCCATAGTAGAACTTTAATATTTTCTTTATACATATCTTCCGCATTCCTTGCTCCTTTTTGGTTTCTTATGTTGCTCTTATAAATGGAGCCATATCCTGTATAATATCTTCTAACTTGTTGTGAACCCAAATCAACTGCCAGACATGTGAATGAACATGTCTTCAGATTATTTCTGCCCCGAGATTTGAAGCTTTCTCACTGAAGACACTGTGGAGCAGAGAACAGCCACCCCTGCTATGCTCTGTCTGAATCCCTGACCCACAAAATGTATGAAGACAATAAATAGTTGTTTGGAGTAATTTGTTACACAGCTATAACTAGACAGAAGCTGCATTCTCTCTCTTCAGATTTTAGAAGTCAATAAGTAGAAGTTGAATCCTTCTTATCAACTACTTTTATTGAAGTCTATAACATCAGAAAATACACCAAACATAAATATACACATCAGCGAATTATCACAAATGAATACTTGAGTAATCGACATCCAGGAAAAGAAGCAGTGTTGAAAAATAATTTGTCTATGTTTTTCCCCCATTAATTCTTCTACCAAACGAGATATAAGATTGCTCTCACTACCTGCCCACTTACCCTTTCTCCTTATTATAAACAAAGAATTTTTGATTTTGTATCTCAGAATGAGACACTTATTTGGAGAACTGTATTCTACCAGCAGTGTCAGGGATGTACAGCCGGGGGTGTCCTTTCTCCACATTTTCCTATATACTGTTTGACCTGGACTATTTTGGGGAGTATTTTTTTTTTATTAGTTCTGTTATTTTGGTGACAATGAGGTTCACATCTCTGTTCTAGTCTAGCATTTTTTCATGGGGATTGTGATTTCTGAGAGAGAAGGATAGACAAGCACTTGGCACTATTTATTTAAATAGTAAACTTTGTTAAAACTTTCATTTAAACTTTTAAAAACAGCAGTTCTTATGTATTGCATGTAATCTTGGTTTTGAAAGTTGAATAGGCTTTTGGGAGATGTTTAGAGGGACAGTGAAAGGAGTGGACTTAAGCTTCAAAGACCCCTCTGTTTCTACTTTCACTCTGAGTCAAATCAGGATGTCTCGGCCAATTGAAGGTTTTCATTTTAATAGGATTGTTTGACTTACATAATTTTAAGTATTCTATATATATTGTGCAAAACAGTCATTTATCAGAGATATATTTTTATACTAGTGTCATTTATCAGATTATATTTTTGTACTAGTGTCCTTTCTCTGCTCTTAGGCCCGCTCCAGACTACTACAATGTGTTTAGGCATTATGTCTCAGTTTCCTCTGGTTTATGGCATTTTCTCAGTATTTTCTTATTTTTCAGGACCTTAAGAGTTTTGAAGATTACTGGTTGGATGTTTCGTAGCATAATTTGAGCATAACTGATCTTTTCTTATGATTGCACAGAGGTTCTGGATCTTGAGGAGGAATACCACACTGATGAAATACCCTTCTGGTTCCATCCTACCAGAGGCACATTATTGCTGGTGAGCTTAGCCTTGATCAATTGTTTGAGATTGTATCTGCCAGGTTTCTCTACTGTAAAGTCGCTATTTTTCCCATTACATATTCTATTCTTTACAACTGAGTCATTAAATCCAGCCCACAATAAAGAGTAGGAGAATTGAGCTCAATTTCCTGAAGGGAAAAGTATCAAAAATTTAGTGTACTTGTTAAAATGGTCATAATAATTAGTACATATTTTGAAGGGATAATTTGAAGCTGTCCAACGATCATCCTGTTTCTCTTTAAAGTTCTGTCCACTAATTTCACCATTCATCAGTGAATCTTGTCTGCAGCAGTTATTACTGTTGTGGTTTCTAGTTCTCATATTTCTCCTATATTTAATTTTTGGAATTCTTCTTTAAGGAAGATTTCTTCTTTCTCCCCAGCTTATTTATTTAGTTCCAGGAATTGAGAAACTTTGTCTGATAAGAACCAGATAGTAACTATTTTAGACTTTGAAGGCTGGAGTTGGGAGGAAAAATAAAAAATATCTATTACTCTACTAACTTGCTCTAAGACCTTGTTCCAAACTTTGTAACCTTTAATGATTCTGGTATCGGTTGGTCTAATTGTTAATTGTGTGTGTATAAAAGAGCATTTCATCATAAGCCATCTTTTTAAAAACTGAAACAGTCATACATTACTTTTTGGATACAGTTTAATGAATGGAAGGCAATTGGTGTTTAAAGATTTCACAATTGGGAGATATTTTTTCTTACTGGAAATACAATCTCTTAAAACTTCAGCCAACTTCAAAGGTTGTTCCTGTGTTTTATTGGTGACAAAACCGAAGCTTGGAGAACTTAAATTAATTGAGTGAGGTCATTTGTAGAGCCAGGACCAGAAGCTAGACTCTAATACTATGAATTGTTTTTTCCATTACCCTTTGCTGCCACATACAGGAAGAAATGAATATATCAGATAAAAAATGTAAGGTTAAACTATTCTTAAAAAGTTTTGTGACTAAAATGATTTAAAACAGGCCATTATATATAATATTGGAAAAAATGAAATCTTGGTCTATTTGGTCTTTATGACTGCTCATTGCTGAGAAAGGTAGCAAGCAATAAAATAAGTTCAAAGAAATAAAACAAGGGTTCTGGCTACCATTTATTTTGGCAATTGTCAGGAAAGATGAATTAGTCAGCACAGATTCCCCAGAGGTGGCATGATGTGTAAAACTAATAAAATGATCCCTGATGATTCCCTTGGAGAATGTAAGAATAACCTCAAAGAAAAATCGGAATTAACAAGAAATGAGACCAATCTTTCACGGCACCATGAAGGTTAGAAAGATAAAAGCTATAGTACTCTAAAAGCCATGAAATTACTTCTAAAGGCAATAATCGATTTAGTGGGGAACATTAGAAAACTACAAGTCAAAAACAACATCAACGAGAGTGGTAAGCCCTGGAGGTCACAACCATCAAAAAAGTGCCTGGCAAATCCTGTTTCTCTCACCTTGCTCCTCAGCTAAGATTGATTCTTGGCTGAATCCTGAACCTGAAACAACTATTTCCTAAGGAGAAACATTTTTACTTACTAAAAATTGCCCTTCTTTCACTTTTAACACAAAAGGAAGGGAGGGAGGAGTGGAGGAGGAAGGAGGAAGGAGGAAGGAAGAAAGGAAGAGGGAGAGGAGGGAGGGGGAAAAGAGAGGGAAAAAAAAGTCTGGTACTATTTGTTTTCTTCTGTGATTATTTTCTCTACTTGACCGATTGATCAAAAGTCCCTCAATGAAATAGATTAGTTGAACATTCTTGTGCTTCTTACAATAATATAATTGTGTAATTCATCATGAGTAATGATTTTCTTGATCATTTCAAGTCTTTTCTGAGTAGTATCCATTGCTTTGTGCTCTGATAATCTGCATTGACTATTCTCACAGTCAATTGTCGATTGCACATTTTCAATCCATAATTATTTATAAAGCTGGCATTTTATCATATCCTGTGAATGCTGAAATAGAAGATAGTCTCAGTATTCCAGCAAAAACACTGATATCTAGTTTAATCGTTTTGTACTTCATCTGAGACTATCATTTCCTGTGTGAGATAGAACCACTCCAGACACTGGTTAGGGAAGTGTAGTTAAGTTAGAATGACAGTTTTCTGTATTTTCCAGTTTTGTAAAATGAACACATATTTCCTTTGATAATTACAATAATATTAAACATTTTTAAATTACAGACATCAAAACATAAATTTAAATGATTAAAATTGAGAAAATATAAATATATTTTTGTTTCTTTAATTTTACTTATACATTACTTTTTGTCAAATAATAAATACAATATACCTTTTTGAAAGATTGATTAATTCTTTCATACATTTCTCATTCCTTCTCACTCCCAAGTCATATTACCGAGAAACAAGCACTTTCAACTCATTTAATAGCTTCTTCTATTGCTTTAGTTTATATTTCTAAATAACAAGCATACTGATATTTCCTGATTGTCAGTTAACAGATATTGAATTCCTTGGATGACATTTTATTTCTCCTCTTTGGTTTCTACTTCCCCATCACACACTTACCCTCTTCATATAGTTCTAACACACATATATTCACAATTGCTGGTTGAATCAATATTTAGCATTTGCAGTATTTATATGTACCTAAATGCTAATCACAGCAAAAGGCTATAGATTTTCTCGCCACATAAACCTTCAGTTTATCTTCTGGGAAATAAATTATGTTGATTGCCTCATATTGGTAACTTCTGGTTTCTTCCTGTGGTAACTTTGAAACTTATTATTTTTTCCAATTCCTCCAAAGAAAATACAGTCCACTGAGGAGTAGTATGCAAAAAAAAAAAAAAAAAGATTTTATCAAAGACCCAGTAGAGGAGAAGGCTTTAAAGGAGCATATGTCACATACTATATACCATGCAACATTTTCACTTCTTTAAAAATCTCCCTGAGGAGTCAGTTTCTGTGTCTTTTTTATCAGTTGCCTGACAGCAAAGATATCTCCACTTGCCCTCCTAATAATTTATGTAATTCCTTGTGCATAGATCTCCCTTAAATCCCCTCACCTCTTGCTTTGCCTCAATTTCTTCTTATGGTATATATTTTAGTCCTCCTCAAGCTTCATTACTTTTATATCTTCAAAAACAAAATTTGGTACCATAGTTATATCTGTGAGTTAGCTTTGTATCAATCAGAGATAGACTGGGTTATTCCCTGGTAATGAATAGTCCCCAAATCTCATGTATTTAATAGTAAAGGAAAAAAATATTTCTCATACTCCATGTCCAATGCAAGTATGTAGGAGGGGTCTGCACCACATTGATTTATACTTCCATGATCACAGCATTAGCAGGAAAGGTGACACATGCTATTTCCACTCACATTTTATTAGAAAAAGCTAGTTACATGTCCATACCTAACTTCAATAGGGGGAAGGAGATGTAATATTTACCCTACTGTGTGCCAGGAAAGACAACTGGAATATTTTTAAATAGCACTAATGACGACCTTAACCATTATAGTACTTATTGGGACTCTTTATATTCCAAACAAAGGAGACTCTTTAAAATGATGTATTTGAACTGGCTTTGAAAATAACTTTTTCTTCCATTACATATATTTTGATATCTTCTTGGTTAAAGGAGAGCCCAACTAAACTGACTCACTTCTGACTAACTCACCCATTGGGTCACATGTCAGTCTAACAGAGAATGATTTCATTTCTCTCATCTTGAAACATCTTCAGAAAACATCCTTCTATGAGTTTACTTTTAAATGCATTAATTTTTTCCCAAATTCATTAATTAGTAAATTAACTTAAAATATTATAAAAGCTATATAAAAGCTTCTGGGAAATGAAAATAAATCTGAGAAATGAAAATAAGGCAAGACAATCATTCTATGCATATTTGGTTTGTTACTATACTACATTTAAGTTTTAATTATTAAAAATCTAAAATAATTATCTCATGTTGAGAACATTAAAAACACTGAATATAAATTGCCTCAGAGTAAAAAATGCTAGTCAGATAACTGAATACCAACCAATATCATATATTAACCTTAGGATTTGAAAAAGAATATTAGTATAATGATAATCTGGGCCTTTACTCGCAGCAGAATATATTTCTCATTGCAAAGTAACTATCATTTCAGGTCCAATAAGCAAATATAGACTACCCATTCATTTCATGCAAGCCTCCGACGAGCTGTCTATGGAAACAAATGTCTCTTGTTGCTCAACTAGGTTGGGTTCAAACTGGTGAATTAGAGGTAAAAGGTTGTGGATTCTGTTATTAATCATCTATGCTACCTATTGCTCCATCGAGAGGGGAGAATTATTTGATTTCATTTATTGACACATTACACCACTGTATTAGCAAATATCATCTTATATAAATTATGAACAGCCTACAAAGCAGTTTTATTTAACATATGGAACATTTGTGAAGAACACGTGCCAAATATAGTGTTCTGCCAATTGATATGAATTGTTAGTGAGAAAATTTATTTGCAGTTTCTAGGTATTTCTTCTTGTCTGTAACTGTCAAACAATGGCAGTGTGATGGATTGACTCACCCCAAGCAGATCCCCATGAACACAGTCTCTGACCTCTGTCAGATAACATTTCAGACTTGACTTTAACACTCACTGCTAATGTACTTGGGAGAATGTTATTTTACATTTCTGCTACACTATTTTGTATTTCTTTGCAATAAATACACAATAGAGAGTATAAAATGATTGTTGAGACATAGCTAGCAGAGAAATCAAGACTTGCAGTTTGGGATATTTATTACTTCATGAAGATAATTCATCTAAATTTATCGAAACAATAAGAAAAGAACAAAAAAACCAAAATTTAGTCTCATGATTAGTTAGCATTAAATATTCGAAGAAAGTTTGAAATATACTCTTGTGCTTTTCTCTGAGATAACTTAAACTTCCAAAAGCACCCATGGCAGAATATCTTTTCTGGAAGATTTCTAAAATGGTTTCAACTGCAATTTTATGCCCAATTGATCAACTGCTTACTTTGTGCCATGCAGTGTTCAAGAATATAGAAATAAACAAAGTCAACAAGTTACTTAGCATTATGTAATTTATATTCTACTGAGAAGACAGAATATAGATGGATAACAAATGACGATAAGGGTAGTTTTAATAAGTACTATAAAAAAAAATAAAACCTAAGGTAAGATCAATGAAATCAGAGTCATGCAGTTTTCTGCTTTAGATAGGTCATTTATAAAAAGACTGTATGAAGAGATAACACGTGAGCATAAGTTTAAATAAAAAAGAAATCAGGCTGTAAAAATATTTAAGGGAAAATCATTTCAGACAGAAAGAATACTGAATTCCATAGGAGAGAATTGCTTGGAGTGTTCAAGAACCAGCAAGAGGATGTGTGTGGGCAGCAAGGCCAATGGTGCATTTCCAGTTCCAAGGACAGTGAGAAGGGCAACAAAGGCAATGGGACCTGATCCTGGATGCAGTAGGAAATCCATTGCTTTTCTATTTTGCTAAAGGGAAGGCAGTGCTGGGAATGAGGCTGGCTGTAGGCTGTTTGGTGAATATGAATCTAACTTGGATGGAGAGAGGAGACATAAGATATTAGACAGAGTTATTCATTGGCTAGATTATTTAGGGCCCCAAAGCATAAAAATGCTTTGGATTTTGTTCCAAATATTCCATGGGATATTCAGAAGGCCTGAGAACAGGGAATTGGTAAATGATTTACCTGTTAAAGTTATCTCTGGATGATGTGTAGAAGTAGACTCTAGAGAGTCAAGAATTGAAGCGAAGAAGCTACTACAGTATGAGTAAGAATTTATGGTGGATGGAACCAAAAGATGATAAGAAATATTCCTATTCTGGATATAAAGTGAAAGAATGATAGGATTTTTGAGTCTGAGAAGAAAAAAGCCATCAGAATGTTTTACCTAATCAGCTGAGTAAATGGTTGGGCCATTAACTTAGATAGGGAACACTAAAGAGATATAGATTTGAATGGCAGGAGGACCTGTGCTCTATTTTGGACAGGATTAATTTGTGACAGGATGCCTATTAGATTCTTTTATTTGTTGTCTATGATGCATAACAAATTACCACAAATTTAGTGACTTAAAACAACACAAATGTATTGTCTCACTGTTTCTGTGGGGTTAGAGTCTGGGTGTTAACTTAGCTGGGTTTTCTGCAAGCCTGCATAAGATATCAGCCAGTTGGGTTCACTTCTGGAAGCTTGCTTAGGAAAGGATCTGCATCCAAGCTTACTCAGGTTGAACACAGACTTTCTTTCCTAGCAGCTATAGGATTTATGGAAGCTTACTTTTTTAAAATCAGCAAAGAGAGAGCAAGTCAGCTAGCAAGATAGAGTTTTATATAATGTAACATAATCACAAGTGTGACATCTCATTATTTTTGCTGTAGTCAAGTCTTAGGTCCTATCTACACTCAAGAGGAGGGGATTCTACAAGGGCATGAAATCTAGGATGTGAAGATGATAGGAGACTATCTAAAAATCTATAGACATCCAAGTGGATAAACTGAGTAGGCAATTGAATATGCATTTCAGAAGGATCATCAGAGTAGAGATAGAAATTTTAGAGTTTAAGATAGATATCTCAAAGTCTTGAGTCTGGATGAAAATATAATGAATAAACATGAAAATGGTAGATAGTTTATCTTAATGGACATATAGAGAGAATATAGAGTCAGATTAATAAAAGATTACAGAAAATAATTCTAGGACAGGTTTTTCTACTTAATGGGTCATTTTTGTCTGTCTGAACATGTCTATCATTCTTTACTAATTATTGGCTGTTATCAGATGTTTAGGATGCTGCAGTACCTCTAGTAAAAAGTCACATATTCCTATGACTGCCATAACAAAATACCACAAGCTAGATGGCCTAAAACATCAAGCACTTTCTTGTTTCATAGTTCTGGAGGCCAGAAGTTTGAAGTCAAGGTGTTGGCAATGCCGTGCTGCCTCTAAAAATGCTAGGCAAGGAGCTTTCCCTACCTCTCTTCTGAGCCTCAGTTCTTGTAGCCGCAGACGTTCCACAGTAGGTGCATCAATTCAGTATTCACGTGACATTCTTCACAAGCTATTCTGCCTGTGTGTCTTTGAGTCATCTATTTGCATCTGTCTCTGTGTCCAAATTTTCCCTTTTTACAAGGACACCAGTCATATTGGATTAAGGCCCAGCATAAGACCTGATTTAAACTTGATTACTTCATAAAGACCTTGTTTCCAAATAAGGTTACATTTGAAGGTGCTGAGGGTAAGGATTTCAACATATTTTTGAGGTACACAATTTAACATGTGTAAAAGGCTATACATTTAAAATCAGTTTTGAAAACATTTGTGCTGAAATATTGAGTTCAGATTATGTAATTAATGTCCTTATGTTTACTACTTCATGCAGACTAACCACATTTTTATTTAACTTATTTTTAATTAAACCTATTCCAGATTCCTATACATGATTGAACTGCATTTTTTTAATTCCTTTTTCGTGATTCAACATAACAAAACATTGATAGAATCAAGGAGAAATTAATAGTATTATCACAACAATAATCTAGAGAAGAGACTATAAGCAGTAAGCAACAAATATTTATCACAAAACTTAACTATAACATTAAAATGATGATACATAATTATGAGCAATGTTAGACATTAATTTGTATTCAAATACATATCAAATAAATCACTTGTGGTTAGGATGCTTTACATGGTTTGTAGGCATGAGTTTAGAAAGGTAATTCCCAGCTTCTAAGTCTGCTTTATGTTCTTTATATATCTCTATAGTGCTGGTTAGAGACAAATTATTAATGTTTATAACTATGAAAAACATTAGAAATTTAATGAATTACTATTATGTGTACATTTCATCTGTAAATCAAGGTTCTTTCTTAGTACATTCTGCCTTTCTTAGAGGTGTTCATAAATAAAAGCACTTGATAACTTAGGACACCTGGTAAGATATACTGCTGTTGCTGCTGCTACTGCTACTACTACTGCTAACACTGACATAGCAGTCTTTATTTCTCATTTAATTGCCATAACAACACTATGAGGTAGGTACTATTATTATTTGTAAAATAGAGATGAGAAAAGGGAGGCACAGAAGGGTTAAGTGAATTGCCCAAGGAAATACAGCAAGTTACCAGATATAGGTTTGGAAACAAGATGGTCTGATTTCAGAGATCAGATTATTACTATTATAGAAGGGTATTCTAAATAATCCAAAAGAAATTATAATTCAGCATGCTTTTTTGTTGCCATTTTCCTTCATAATAATTATTTTAAATCTAATATTGTTTGTGTTGCCAAAAGAACTAGAAGTGGAGGCCTTATTTAAAAAATGATCTAACTTGTCTTTGTCAATGCTTACTTTATTTGCTTTTAGATTGTAGTCATAAAATGGAGAATAACGCATATACATTGTAGTTTTGTCTTAGCTCTTGAGATACAGAAATGAATAAAACAAACGAAGATCCCTGACCAAGTAGTAGTCATATCCTAGTGTGAAAATAGGCACCAGCCTTTTAAACCTCATTGTTTTCATGGTATGTGTTTATCTTATCATATTGCTTCTACATTTTTGAATCACTGGCTATTTTACCGCAAAATTATGGGTTGAAAATAAGAATCACTTAGATTTGTGTCTAAATACAAATGTACTAAAATTTTAGATTGCCTATTAATTTAAAAATTACCCTAATACAGTAGCATGAGACTATAAATTACCCTAAAATATTTTAATTTTAAGGACTTTTAGTTATGCATTATCGGATCAATACTAAAGCTTAGAGACACCAAAAGTATTTAACACTGCAAATTCAAATTCATCAGTCTCAATTTTCTAATGTTTTGAAGAATACAAATTTGAATGATTCTAGATATATGTAAATCACTTTCATGTCAGAGTTATAGAATATATGCCTATATAAACTTGCATGATTAATGTTTAATTTCTTTACAGAATAAGTCATATATAAAGTCATCGTTGACCCTTTTTGAACTTGTTCATCATAGTAACCTGATCTAAAACTGTAAGTATAATCTGTAGGATCGATTGTTCCTAAGAAGGCTTCTAAATAGCAAGCATAGTACCAATAACTATTATTGATGTATTATTGATGTATTATTGTATTCCACCAAGACCAGTGCTTTATTTTTCTCATTCTTTATGTAGTAGAATCACTAATAATTAAGAGGAGAAAAATTATAGTCTCTAAATACAAATGATCTCAATTTGCATGCTAGTTGCTTAATATAATTAATTCTAATATTTTACAGTATTTACTCTGGAGTTTTTTTTAATACTTTATTATATACTCTATGAAGAAAAGGGGATTGAATACTTGGATCTTTTTTTTATTATTATTATGGCAATCCTTTTCTCATTATTTCTACTTCCAATACTGCTCCAGAATCTTAAAAAAAATAAGTCAACTCAATTTTCAGAACTATGCAATTGAGAACTGGCTCCTCAAAATACACGGGAAACAATCCTTCAGTCCTTACATGAAGACCCCAAACCATCGTATTTGGGTAAGGATGTTGCAGGTTGATTCTAATTTTGCTCTCCTTCCAATCCTCTAAAGTTGCAGAATGACACTAAATACTACCTGGCCATACTCTGAGGTTTTCTAACTTTTAAATCAAATGGTATGTACTTTCTAATAATGTACTGAAGACACAGGAGCAATACAGGTTTATCAACAGTGGCTGAACAATGACCAGCTATCTCACATTTTTGTGCTTTGTAGGAAAACATCAGCATAAGGAACCCAGGCTTACTTTCCTGGACTTGTGATTTTTTTTTTTCCTGAAAGTAATTATAACCTCTGCTTAAAAGAGAAAATATGGTAAGTGGCTTGAAAAGATTTTATCTTTAGGGAACTTTAATTCTTTAGCCTGGAAATAAAATTGAATTTTTTAAAAAATTATTTTTCAATTACAGTTGACATTCAATATTATTTTATATTTGTTTCAGGTTATATAGCATAGTGGTTATATAATTTACAATGTGATCTCCTTGATTAGTCTAGTACCCACCTGGCACTATAGATAGTTATTATAATATTGTAATTTGTAAATTGTACTTATTATAATATATAATATTGACTATATTCCCTATGCTGTACTTCCATCTGCATGACTATTTTTTAACTTCAAATTTTTACTTCTTAATCCCTTCATCTTTTTCACCCAGCCCTCCAACTCCCCTCCCATCTGGCAATACCCAGTTTGTTCTCTGTATCTATGAGTCTATTTCCATTTTGTTTCTTCATTTATTTTGTTCTTTAGATTCCACATATAAGTAAGATCATATGATATTTGTCTTTATTTGTCTTTCTCTGTCTGACTTATTTCACTTAGCATAATACCCTCAAGGTCCATCCATATCATTGCAAATGTTAAGATTCACTTTCTTACACTATATATAAGAATAAACTCAAAATGGATTAAAGACT
Organism: Pteropus medius; assembly: GCF_902729225.1. NCBI lineage: Eukaryota > Metazoa > Chordata > Mammalia > Chiroptera > Pteropodidae > Pteropus > Pteropus medius. Next base: position 3,074,580 of record NW_024342467.1, on the reverse strand, counting down.
TACATGAAGACCCCAAACCATAAAACTTCTGGAAGAAAACAAGAAGTAAACTCTCTAACATTGCTCTTAGTAATATTTTTTTTCTCATATATCTTCTTGGGCAAGGAAAACAAAAGAAAAAATAAACAAATGGGACTATATCAAACTAAAAATGTTTTGCAAAGGAAACCATCAACAAAATGAAAAAAGAACCTACCGAAAGGGAGAAGGCATTTGTCAATGTTACATCTGATAAGGGGCTAATATTCAAAATTTATAAAGAACTCATACAACACAACACCAAAAATATCAAAACAACAATCCAATTAAAAAATGGGCAGAATACATGAACAGGCATTTCTCCAGAGGACATGCAGATGACCAATAGACATGAAAAGATGCTCAACATCACTAATCATCAGAGAAATGCAAATTAAAACCACAATGAGATATCACCTCACACGTGTCAGAATGGTTATCATAAATAAATATCATAAATAAATATCATAAATAAATAAACCAAAACACTAATTTGGAAAGATATATGCGCCCCTGTGTTTACAGCAGGATTATTTACAATAGCCAAAATATGGAAACAACCTAAGTGCCCATCAATAGACAATTGGATAAGAAGATGTGGTGCATTTATATAATGGAATATTACTCAGCCATAGAAAAATGAATTTGTATTGCAGGTGAAACGTAAGAATCCCAACTGGTTGGCCTACTTCAAGGGCTTCCTACTCTTTATACTTCACTTCAGAGATTAAAGACAGTCTTTATTTTGTCAAAGTATTCTACAGTTTCCTTAGCCTTTTTCACATTTGTATACAAATGTCCTTTTTTGTAGGAACTTCGAAGATTTGGTGTGTCCATGTCTAATGCACATAGCAAGCATAGGCAACTCAAAGTATAACTGTTCTGACACTAAAAAAACACACACTGTTATCTATGTGAAATTATTTAAAATATGTGATGTGTTCTTTAACCAGTATGACTAAAATAGTTGTTTCAGTCTGTTCTAGACTATCTCCTTTAAATCCACACTCTTGATTCATGTATTCCAAGTCTTTGGTAGAATGACTTCGTGCTTCAAAGACTTTACTAGCAATCTTCATCTTTGTACACACTATTTCAATGTTAATTTTTTATTAATAAACTTTAAAATGTGGAACATTTTTAGATTTGTAGAAAAGCTACAAAGAATGTATGGAGAGTTTCCAAAAGCTCTTCATCCATCTTCCCCTTACCTTCACATCTTACATAACCAAGACATCCTATATAACCAAAATAAGCAATTAGCATTGACACTTTACTATTAAAAGAAAACTACAGTCTTCGTTCAGATTCTTCACATTTTTTTCCCCACAAATGTCCTTTTTTTTTTTTGTTCCAGGATCAAACTTCTATTCCAGTATACACAGAGAAGGTAGTCAATGCTAGTTTGTAAGCACCAAGGTTTTATTTGTAGCCTTTCTCCAGTATAGTCTAATTAGTTCGATGGTCCTGAGAATGTCCTCTTGTTCCTGCTGCTTTAGTCAGTAGCATGCTCATTAGAACTTTGTGCTTACTGGCTTTGGTGTCCAATTTGTCGAATCTATTTTGAGTGGAATCCAGAGCCATCAAAGACTATAACAATGCTAAAAGAGAGATTATAGCAAAAGAATATAGAAAAAGAGTTTCATTTATATTGTTTTTGGTAGAGAGACCCTTTGCATGCATAAAATTTCAATGTACAATGTATCTCCATTACTTCAGTGCTGTGAAAAGTCCTAGGACATTTTAAACATTTACAAGGCAGCAAGAGCCAGGACAACCATTAATACCACACACACTCAGCCTTTTGGAAATGAATGTATCAGGTTTACTTTTTCTAACCAATCAAAAAATAAGATTATATGTATATAAAATTTGTTATTTAAAAAGTTAATGGGTTAAAAATCTTAACAGTTTTACTTTAAAATATATATTTTAAATGCATCTAACTTATATGTATATATATAAACATAATACATATATACATTATAACATATAGACACTCATAATTTAGATACATTTAAAAACACTTTAAATTATAATCCTTAAGATTTTTAATCTAATTTTCGAAACATATATATATATATATATTTACACACACATATACAAACACATACATGTTTAGTGCTAGAAACTTTCCTCTCAACACTACTTTAGCAAATTGTGATGTCTTATTTGCATTTTTAGATTGTCATTTAGATTTATCTGTATTGTTTATGGGTGTATCTTTCCATATGACTTTTTAGTAGTTGCTCTATTATATGTATTCACATATGTGTATTTGTATTATATCTATGTATTTGTATCATATCTATATATGAATATCTATGGTATAGATCACACTCTACAGGTATCATCTCTTCAGTAGTCTGAGAGAAGTGTAGAAGTGTTTCCCTTTTTCTCCCTTTATTTGCTCTATTTGTGATTTTTAAGAATATTTCTTCTATGTATATTAAAAATCACATCAGACAGTGTTAGAATTTTTACTTCGAACATCAATCATAATTTTAAAACTCAAGAGAAGGAAAGCCTTTTTTATTTACTCATAATTGCGCTTACTGTGTTTTTGAGCAACAATCTTTTTTTAGTGTTCCTTCATTTGATGATATCTTGAATTCCCCTTCAATGTTGAAAGATTGTCATTGTGTTTAGGACTCTAGGTTGAAAGCTTTCTGGGTTTTCTTTTCCCTTGGAAAATATTAGCCACCCTCTTTTGCCCTCGGTGGTAATGTGTTCCATTTCTCTAGCTGTTTTCAAGACTTTTTTTTTTTTCCTGGTATCTTTAGTTTTTAAGCTTTCATTATATGTTTTGGCATGTATTTCTTTGAGTTTATCCTGTTTGGAGTTCACTCAGGCTTTTTGACTATGGAGGTGTATGTTCCTTGCCATATTTGGGAAGTAACTAACCATGATTTCTTTCAGTACTTTTCCAGTCTCATCATTTTTCTTTTCTCCCGGGACACTCTGGTAGCAAGAATGTTAAATATTTCGTTATAGTCTCACCGACCCATGTTTATCTGTCTATTTATCAATCTATCCACTTATTTATTTATTTATTTATTTATTTATTTATTTATTTATTTATTGGTGTGTATATTCTCTTGGTTGTTCAGATTGGTTAAAGAATAAAAAAACCATTAAATATTCTCTGCTGTGAAAAGCAAATAGAACAAAATGTGGCTCTGCAATGAACAATATTTATATAGTTATGAGATAAATGTTGTTATGGACTATAAACTTTTATAATTAACCAATATTTAAAAGAAATCAAATTTTATTATTATTCAGTAGAATATAAATATTACCAAACTTGCGATAGAAATATGATGTGCAGAGAGCAGACACTGGATGATAGAATGAAAGGTGGGGATGTGGTAATACTGCTATCTTGTTAAGTGGGAAGTCAAAAGATAATTTCTGCGAATAATGGAATAAACAATACATTTAAACTGTAACTGTTTCATAGAAACTGTAAAATATGAGCTAGATGTTCATAAAACTTTTTTTCTTTTTGAGTTTTCAGTTGTCACTAGCTTGTCACACCTGAGTTAAGGCCAATGAAATGTAGAGAGAAGTAATACACGCCTTTTACTAATTTCTCAAAATCATATGTTTAATTTTCTATATTTTTCTCATACATTTCTTACAAAGCTTTATTTTCCCTGGCATTTTTTATTGTCTTTTATTTGTTCTTTTTAGAAGAAAAAGTGTTTTCCTCCTCACCATACCTTTATTATTTTCAACATCTCGTTCATTTGTTCTATTTCCTGGTATCCATTCCATTATTCATCTTTAAGCTTGCTTATTTTGATTTGAACACTTCACTTCATAATTGGACTATGACTTTCCTGTATAGATTTTCTTTTTCCTCAAGAGTCTATTTTTATTTGTTCTAGCACTCTATGCTTTTATAAAATCTGCAGGATTTTCTACACTTACTATTAAGAAGAGGTAAGCATTTGTGCCAGATTTGTCATCTTAAAACAAAAGCCCATAGTAGCACTAAAATTAATACATGATTCAAATTAATAGCAAACACCAAGCCAGGAAATACATCAAAGAAACAATACAGTAGGTATGATCCATGAATGCATCCTAAGATTTTATCCTATTTTTATTTACTTTTTAAAAGATGACATTTTGCAATAATATTTATGTAGATTTAGCGTAATTGTACTAAAATCTGAATAGAATTGGATAATCTCTGGAAAACAATTTTCAAAGTTTAGGCAAGACAGTAGTGTTCTCTTCTCATTCAGGATAAATGTTAATAATATATCCTCTTCCTCACAGTTACTGATGCTAACATGCATCTTAACTAATGATCACTCAAAACTAGCAGGAAGTGAAGGTTATGGTGGTGAGGAGACATTCCAAGTATAACTCATAGATTAATTGATTCACTTGTAAGTATTTAGATATATAAAAATCTTGAGATCAGTCTCTATCAAATGAGTTAAAGGTAAGCATTCAACATTACTATTTAATGAAGATGCTAAGATCTCTTCTTTTAGTCTTTATCTTATTACTTTTCCCTTTGTTACTAGAAAAGACAACTGTGCAAGCCAGTAAGATTGTTGTAAGCGTCTATTAGAAACATTTAATGATAATCTATTAGTAAGTTAATTTTAAACTAGTTGCTAATAATTTTATACTTACTTAGTCTTCCCAGAGTTACACGGAGCACTGGACTATCATTGCAGCAAGATCATTATGGGCTATAATAAGTTAATGCTTGTATGTTTCAGCTCAGCACTTAGTGGACTGCTTTGCTCAAAATAGGTGCTTTACTAAACTTGAACCAAAGATTGATTTATGGATTACCGAGCCCAAACCTATGATGGCAGTTTGGAAAATAAATTTGAGGTAATAAAACTGGAATTTGTTTTTAGAAAGGATTATTCAAAGCAGTTGGGGTGAGCAGCTGGCAGCTCTGAGGTTTGTGTATCTGGAAAAGGTATAACTTTAGCCTACTGTGTAGAGAACACAGAATTATAAGCTAAAACTGAGAATTAAAGTGGCAGAGTCAGTGGTAGAAGGGATAAAAGAGAAAAAATGGGTTAAAGCTCTTGTTTCCTGAGGATATTAGTTCCACCATTAGAAACTCCTCTTATATCTATGCCTACAGCACGAAGTAAGGCATACTTGCTCAGCCCTTCCTCTAAACATAGTTTTTCTTTTTCTTCATGAGAAATAAATTAATGAGTACATATAGATTTGAAAATAATTCTTATATTTTATTTCAGATGCCTTTGATGTTCCTACAAAACTGGGAACATTTTAGTAAAAATGAGCCATCCAAATCATCTACCTAGACTTCTTATCTCAACGAAGCCACAGTCATTACAGCCATCTTCCCCTTACCTCTCCCTCTTCATTCTTCATGATACGGCCAGTATATATCCTTTTTAAAACAGATTTGAATGTGTCATTTTCCTCTTAAAACCTTTCGACATCCTCCAAGTGGTCCTTCAAATAATGCCCTGAAAATACCAACAACCTGACTCTTAGTTGCTTCTCATATGCACAATTTTACTATTTGCTCACTTTATGCCAGTCACTCTGGCTTTCTATTTGAGCATACTATGCTTTCTCCTGCCTCGCAGCTTTTGTGTTTCCTCTTCCTGGAATGTTCCACCCCTTCTCTTTACCTTGTCTAATTGGTCCTTCAAATCACAGTGTGAATATTGCTATACAAGTAAACCTTTCCTAATGAACTTGAATAAGCTGGGTCCCCAAATTATACATTAGCACTATAAAAATCTACTCCCAACATTTTGCACATAACAGTTTCTAGTAAATACTGTTTATAACTAGTAAATACTGGTATATTTTTTCTTCTCTTTTAATTGTCGATTGTAAACTCTACAAGGAAAGAAACTATTTTGTTAACCATGTCCATCCTCTGAATACATGATATTGTCTGGTAGGTAGTAGGCACTCAGTAAATTTATTAGCCAACTGACAGATACAGTAATTTAGAATTTACTACATAGTTTTGTATACCTAAAAGATTTACTACATAGTAAATTTAGAATTTACTACATAGTTTTGTATACCTAAAAGATTTACTATATAGATTTGTATACCTAAAAGATTTTCTTCCAAGTTCATTTTTTATTCCTTTCCATTGTTGAGCTTTGTCAGAGTAGTTGGTAAGGTAAAGAAGGGAGAAAGTTGGATGAAAAGATAGGCTGAAGAGCTGCAGAGTAGGAAAGCGAAGAGAAGGTAAAAGAGAAACACTGATACTGGAAAATAATATTGTCTTCTTCAAAACATAAAACAAGACCCAGAAGCCGTCTCCATTTTTTTTTTTTCTTTCAACATAAGCTTTGCAATATGATTTAACATTACTATTCAGAGGTCAATTAACTAGACTGGTGTATTCATATCTTTATGCCTGTTCACTTTTGTCATTTATACTGGCCATTAACACTACCTCTAAAGTGACCATGTGAAGGGAATGGGGGTGAAATTTAAGCCAGGCAATTTACTTCCTGTTGACAGATTTCGTAATATGATTGATGGGGGCAGAAGGTGAAACTATCTGGTAAAATGAGTTTTTTTGCATTATCTGTGTATTTCATATATCAATGCCAGTGTTTCTCAAATTGCAGGTCAGGACCCCAGAGGGAAGGGTTACAATATAATTTAAGGGGGTTCATATATGGGAACTGTTTGGATGTGGAAATTGTGGGGTGTCTTGAGAGTATAAGTCTTCTTCTTTTTTTTCCTTCAACTCTCCACACTTCCTTCTTCCTGACCTATTAAAATTTAACAAAATTTTACTAATTAGAGGATATAAAATCTGTTACATTATTCATAGTATAAACACTTTAAAAGCAAATATTGAAGAATGTTGAAATCACTGATCTGAACAATGCTGCCTACAGTACCTTGCACAGTGCTTTAAAATAAATAATATCCATAGCTTGCTTTCCATTTATTCACATAAAGTAGATGACTACATTATGAGAAAAAGTAATAAAAATGTGGAATAGATAGGTACTACCTATCATACTAATTACTGATTATCTTAGAGAAGGAAAAAAACTGCAAAATGACCTGTTTTTACTTTATAAAGATGTATTAAACCCCTGATATAGTATTAAATAGGATTAAAATCAGGATTAAACAGATTTTCCAGGGTCTCTTAAATTTTATATTTGATTTCAGGCCTCAATTATGCTATTACGTCCTATCTTTCCACTTCTTTTTGCATCATCTCTATTATATTCAAGAAAAAAGTCCTTTTATTTGTGGACCATAAAGATTTCTATTACTACCCCAAATTTTACTGTCTACTTAGACTCATATTGACTCAAGCAACTTTGGTTGAATATTAAGCTCATGAAAATTTTTTTCAGTACATGACATGGAAAATAATGGAAGAAAATGTTAATTATTTTCCTTATCTAAACATTACAAAAAGATGTAAAGATTATGATAAAATTTTATATTAGGATTGTTTATTACAGGTGATATTATTATCTGACAATAAAACTTAAGAGTCTTAGAAGAAAATAAGCTATCTGCAGTCATATATTCTATTTTCATTTAAGTTATCATTAAAATGGAATACAGAGAATTCATAAATGTGTACTTAAATAATTTAAATTATATAATACGCACAACACACACACACACTAGCAAGCCAAATGCTCTAAAATATAATTTTGTACATATTAAAATCTTAGGATAGGAGGATTGTCTAAAGTCATTCAATTGTATATTTGATAGCTGTTTATTTAATTAAGATATTCATTTTAAATTTAGGCATACATTTCTAATAGACAAGTAAATATTGTTGTATGCTGAGGAACGAAGTGGCAGAGAAGATGATTTCTTTTTATAAAATATTGTTAAGGTTCCAGGTGCAAGACTAAACATTTCAGTTGTGTTAAGACAAAATCAAAAATAAAAATATATTTACTTATTTACTTAATATCTATTTTCATTACATTAATTAGAATAAAATAAAATAGAAAATTATCTGCTATAGCGCAAAGTAAAGAAACTAAAGGATTTTAGTAGAATTCCAGTGTCTATTCATACAGTGAAAAAATTTCATAGGTTGTATTGTCATTAAAGATCTATCACATTGCTTAGAGAGACCAGTATTGTCTGGTCATCATGATAAGCAGATTAAATTAGCTTTTTTAATATGTTAGCATATATAATCTTATGTTTTACTCATCTCTGAGGTCAGAAAGGATGATTTGTTTGTTTATTTTTTAAGAATGATTTATTTGTAAATTCTCATTTTATTTAACTGTTATATAATTTTGATATAAAATTTTATATCAAATAAAATCCCTAGATAAGAATCATTGTAGGCATAAGGAAGATGTTGGAAAATAACTACTAATTATTAACATCAAGTATGGATATTCCCAAGGGGTAAAAAAAAAATTGAGTCTCTGTTAATGTAGGTATTCTGGCATTTAGAACAAGCTACTCAATGCAAACGACTAAATTCTTGAGAGAAAATAACATCTTGGTTAATTTCAGCTTTGGGTCAAGATGGAGTGGTAGAGATTCAATTTTTCCCCCCTGTCTGGAGAAAGAGAAAAAAAAAAAAAAACATATATATATATAGAGAGAGAGAGAGAGAGAGAGAGCAACGGTTTTCAAGTAACTAGACTCCAGGCAATTAAGATAAAGATCCTTTGAGAGAGTTTTCAGACCACAGCTCAGGGAAGAGGAGCCTAGGTGAAGTTCAGTAGACACAGAGAGTTGAGGACATGGAACTGAGAGTCCAGTGAACTACGGCAGATAGAGTTCACAGGATAAATTATTGGAGAAAAGAGAACTACACAGACAGAAAACTCCAGAGATCTTCAGAGGATCCTCCACTGAGTATTCAGCTGATTACCAATCAGCACGTGTATGTAAGGATGCAGGACTGAGGAAATGACCTTCCAAAATGTAACAGCACTCAGTGGGCCACGTGTAGAAACACGTTGGAAAATCTTAAGTGTCCTGGGACTTTGGCCAAGGTACAGAGAAGGAATTTTCCTCAGTAACAGTGATCAATTGACCCTAGACCGAACACTAAATTGTTCCCATATAAGAAATGTTACAAGCAAGACCAGGAAAGATAGCAACGTTTCCAAGTAATTTAACTGGATCTATATCACATTACTTACTATACAGTCATACATCATTTTTTCTCTCCCTCCCTCTCCTTTTCTGTCTCTTTCTCTTTATATGTATGTATGTATATAGAATTATCAGAATAATTCTTTATTTTGATAATTTAAATAAAAAAATATAAAATGCAAAATAATGCAAATTCTACCCATAACCTTTGGTCAGTGTCAAACTAATGGCACCAGTTGCCTGTCACCAGAAGTAGAATTGTGAACACTTCTGCCTGCTGAATCTTGATATCAGAGTCTCCAAGAAAAACACAAAGTAATCAAGCACTACACAATGCTTACCTCACATAGAGAAGAAACATAAAAAGCTCTGCATCAGCTATGGGTGTTGGTTCCCCAAGACCAGCTGATCTTTTTGGCAGCTAACACAGGGCAATTGGCCTATACACACACCTCTTGTGCTGCAGCAGAAGGCCTCCCATCCTCTCTCCACAGAAGAGAGCTATAGCAGTGAGGATGACCAGGTGCTATATGATGTACGTACTTGAGAACAAAGTAGTACACGCTGAGTCTGAAAAAGGGAAAGAGATTCCTACAGGAGGCGATAAGTCCAGCACAAGCTCTGTGGACTCTATCTCCTGATCACGAATAATCTAGGCTCAAGGTCTATTCTTATACTGTCAGGCTGGGGATGGAAAACTGCATGTATGAGATTGCCTTTCCCAAAAGACAGCACGAGCAAAAATATATTTAGTTTGAGTAATCTAGATAATTAACGTACTATTTGACATGATAAAATTAAGAATAAAATCTACTGCCTGTCAAGTAATCTCTACCACCATGTTGCACATGCTTGGTAAATATTGGTTAAAAATAACATCATATTTGAAAAAAAAAGTATGTTTAATCCATCAAATTAAACTGTCTAGAGACCACAGAGAAGCCTATTTTGTTAATGGTGATTTTGTCCTAACTGAATGTCACCTCATGCATGGTGGGTAGACTCTAATATGGATTTGTCTCCATAAAACAACAAGAAATTGGCTCCCTAAGACCCACTGTCCCAAAGATAAGCTGCCCAAATAGCGTGAATTACAGCAAAAAGAGAAGATGCTCTGTAATGTTATTAAGGGTTGAGATGAATGGATGAAAATTGTTCTTTTTTTTTTTTTTTAAGTATAGAAGTTACATTCTTAGCTTCAAGTTGAGTGCGCTAAGAGAAAAAAAAAAACAAAGTACCTAAGATAAAATATACCAATGATGACTGCATGTATAAAAAATAATGAACCAACTTTATAGTTCAGGTCTAAAGTTCAGAAAGTAAAAGATTGCCTGTCTCTATATATTTGAGCCTTTATAGAAATACCTAAGAATATATATACACATACACACACGTCTAAGTCTATATGTATATTAATGTCTCTATATACACAAAAATGTATGCATATATGTATATATAAGTGTGTGTATGTGTATATGTGTATGTATATATGTGTATGTATATATAAAATGAGTGAGTATAGCATAAGATAAAGAGGAACATGGATAATTGAGTTCAAATCTATATTCCTCCATTTACCAGCTTGTGATCTTGTGTTTGGGGCAAGTGACTTAACCTCCTTTCATATGTATTAGATTGAATCATATAAAATTTACATTTCTATGGATCAAAATGGTTGAATAGAAGCAATTTCCTATTGTCTAACCTAATCAAATGGAGGAAAATAATAGTAAATAAAGCTTCATTATGTTGTTGCAAGAGTTAAACAATACACATAGATTATGTAGAATAGTTCCGGGCATAGTGCTCAAATGTGTTATTAAATATGCATTTTCAAATTTTACCACAGTATTGAACCCTGAGTAACATACCAGGTGCAAGTGAATTCTTGATATTCCTTATAACCTTTAGTTGTAGTCTATAAAATAAGTGACTGGGAGGTATTAATAACCAAATATCCAGATAAACATGAAAATAAACACAACTGAGCAAAATTCCCTCAAAAAACTGTTTATTTTCCCCTCCCTGTGAATTATTTCCTCCCACATGAGACCTGATATTTGGATGTGCACCAAATTATTTAGGTAATGAAAATGAAATTCCATTACTTTGACACACTAAAAAAAAAGGTCCCATTCTTTTTTCCTTATACAGTAACAAGTAGAAATTCCCAATGAGTGCTCTGCTGAGAAAGAGGAACAGAAAGAAATAAGGAGAATAAAATGTATTAATGGCCTTTAAACACAACCCTGCTTACTCAACAGCTGATCCTTTCTCATCACAGCAGAGAGAGAGATTTCCTGTGGGCACCTCTCTCATTGTCTCTTGGAACTTAGTGGCTTGACACAAGGATCCTCACTGGTCTAAAAAGTAAAGTTATTATAAATGTGTTCCATATGGTCAAAGTTAAGTGGCGACATAGAAGATATAAAAAAGACCCAGATATAACTTCTAAGATGAAATTTAAAAGTTGTCAGATGAAAAATACACTAGATTAAGTTCTCAGATAATGCATTGCAGAAAAAATGATTAGTGAAATTGAAGATACAACAATACAACTATCCAAAATGAAACCCAGAAGAAAAGATAGAAAAAAGGCAAACAGAAGATCAATGAGTTGTGGAACAACTTTAAGCAACCTAATATACCCAATTCCATGGATTTAGAGATCCCAGAGGAGAAGAAGAAGGCGGGGGGAATATTCAACAAAATGATCAAGAATTGTTCAAGTTTTATGACAACTAGAAACCCACAAATCCAAGAAGCTTAACAAATCTCCAAAATAAGAAAATAAGAAAGATGAAGAAAACTGCATCAAGGTATATCATAACCAAATTGCTAAAAACTAGTGTTAAAAAGTGTTAAAAATAGAATGAAGAGACATATTATATACAGAGGTATAAAGATAAGGATGAAAGCATATTTCATATCATAAATAATTCAGTGGAGCAAAATTTTAAAGAATCAAAAGAAAAAATATAAACCTAGAATTCTATACCCATCAAAAACTACCTTTAAAACAAAGGCTAAATAAAGACTATGTCAGGTATACGAAAAATTACAAAGAATCTATAAACTGCAGGCTTACATTATAAGATAGATTAAAAGAATTTTGGGAGAAGCAGAAAGAAAACAATACCAGATGGAGATATTGATGTATACAAAGAATAAAGTTCACAGGAAATAGTACCTAGATAGGTAAATATTTAAGATTTTTTTCATATTATTTAACTCTCTGAAAGACATGTAACTGTTTAAACAAAAATTATAACAATGTAATGTGAGGTGTATGTATATGTAAAATTAAAATGGTTAACAATAATAGCACAAATATTGGGAGGAGGAAAATGGAGGTATACTATTTTAAGGTTTTTATGCTATATGTGTACTGGTATTGTATCACTTAAAGAAAGATCACAATAACTTAAACATGTATTCTATACATCTTGAAGCAATCATTAAAATGACAAAGCAAAGAGTTATAGCTAAAAAGTCAACAAAAGAGATAAAATAATAGAAATATTAATCTAAAAAACTTCAGTTAAAAGGAAAAGATGGCACAAATCAAAAACCAATGGCAAAATGATGGATGTGAAGGTAACCATAGCAATAATAGATTAAATTTAAATGATGTAGAAACTCCATTTAAAATACAGAGATTGTCAGATTGGATAAAAAGCAATAAATACCTATATGCTGCCTATAAGAAACAAATTTCAACTACATAGATGTGGACACAAGCAAGTTAAAAGTAAAAGGATGGAAGAGTCTATACCATCCTAATTCTTTGTTAAAAAAAAAAAAACTGAGTGATTATATTAATATCAGTCAAAGTAGCTTTCAGAGCAAAGACTATTACTCAGGGACAAATACCTTTATAGCAATAAAGGGGTCAATTCATCAAGATTTATGTATCTAATAACAGAGCTGAAAATGCATGAGGCAAAAACTTCTAGAATTATAAGAAGAAATAGACAAACCTGTAATCACACTCAGAGATTTCAATAATCCTTTCTCAATAATAGATAGAATACGAGAAAGGAAAGTATGTAAGAAAATAAAAGATTTTAATAACACTATCAATTGAGTTAACCTAATTGACATTTAGAAAGTACTCCACCAAAAACATTTTTTTAAGAACACATAAAATATTTACTAAGATAGACTGCAATGGACCATAAAACAAATTTCAATAAATTTAAAGAGATTCAGGTTATTTGATATGTTATCGAGCACAAGAGAATTAAATTAGAAATCAGTAACAGAATGCTCTCTGGAAAAATGCTGCAAATTTATAAATTAAATAATGTACTTCTAAATAATGTATGGGTCAAAATCAAAGGATAAATTAGATGGTATTTTAACTTGAATAAAAATGAAAACACAATCTAACAAAATTTGATGCTACTAAAACAGTATTAAAGGGAAATTTTATAGCACCAAATGTCTATATTAGGAAAGAAGAAAGATCTCAAGTCAATGATTTCAGTGTTCATCATAATAAACAGGAAAAAGAAGAGCAAAATAAAGCCAAAGTAAGTGGGGAAGGAAATAACATCAGAGTAGATATCAATGAGAATAAGAGCAAGATGGCCGAATAGGAAGACCTAATCCTCTTTGCCCTGCACACTGACTTAACAACAGTATATGGACCAAAATATCTTTATGGGGACTCCCAAGACCAGTTAAAAAATTGTAATACCCCAGGAAAGTAAAAATGTGAGAACAGCTGCATTGAAATGAATAACTATTTCAGTTTACCTCTAACCGCTCCACCCTGCAAGCCAGCACAGTTCAGTGCCTTTGGAGAGAATTCCAGCTCATGGCTTCTCCTGGCAGGAAAAGAGGAGAGTGGGACGTGTGTCCAATGTGCAATATTTTCAATGGCTGCCACAGGGACTTGTTTCTTTCTCATTTGACTTAGAGCACTGGCATAGTTGGAAGCAGCATAAGTTGGATGCATGGGGGCTGGCTAATGTAAGCGAGAATGAGTGCAGCTTGCTTTCACACCAGCAGACCTGCAGTACTACAGATAGAAGTCTTATGGCTTTGTGTTATCAGGAGAATGCACCCAACTCATGGCTTCTTGTCAGGAATGGAAGAGAGTGGAGCATTTATCTAACTTGGTGGAGAGCTTCCAAAGAAATCAGTCCCTGTCTGGCCTGACTTGAGGCTCTGACAGGAAACCAGGATACTTTGGATGCCTCAGGGCCAATGAGAACAAAATAGAGCTGGACCACTTGCTTCTGTCATACCATAGAACCTGCAGTACTGCAGACAGACACCAGAGGGAGAAAATATTATGAGCTTCTGAAAAAGAAACTAGAAAATCTCTCTAATTTGAAAATTACATGTAAAAACCCAGAGAAGTGTCATCCTCCTGAAAAGAGTCCTGGAGGTCCCCAGAATCTCTAGCTGATTTAACTGGTAAAAGGTCTTTCCCTGCATAAAGCCAACCCATAAGGACTGGGAGAAGTGCTATTTTTTCAAATGCAAAAGCTCAGCAAAAAACAAACAAATAAACAAAACAGAAACACGGGAACACGAAGAAACAGGAAAATATGGTCAAATCAAAGGAACAAAATAAATCTAAAAGAATGGAGATTTATGAGTTACTCGACCAATAAAAATTAATAAAAATAATTGTCTCAAAGGTCAGTAATCAACAAGAGAACACAGATAGACAACTAAACAAAATCAGAAACATGCCTGAACAAAATGAGAATGTCAACAAAGAGACAAAAAATACAAAAAAAAAAAACCCAAACAAATTCTAGAGGAGAAGAATATAATAACTGAATTGAAAAATTCAGTAGAGCAGCTTAACAGTGGATTTAATCAAGTGGAAAAAAATCAATGAACTCAATAACAGGTCATTGAAGAATGCCTAAAGAACTTAAGGGACACCATTAAACAGCCAATATATACATTATGGGAGTTCCAGAAAGGGACTATTTGTCTACTGTACAATGAAATTTGATATGTTTACCATTGGGGGTATTTTGAATAATGCTTTATTTACCTGTTTTATGTGTGTGAATATCATTTGGGGGATGATAGCTAAGGGTAGAATTGCTAACGGATCATAAGTAGGTATATATTCAGTTAAATTCACTTTTAATAGATGCTGCCAAATAGTTTTCCAAAGTGGTTTTACATGTATATGATCGGTGTAAGAGAATTCCAGTTCTGACCTTGCTCACAACCACTTTCTGTGGTCAAATTATAAATTCAATATTCTTGATGTGGAGTGCTATCTTATTGTAGTTTGTACTTGTATGCCCTTTGTGACTTGCGGTTATGAGCACATCTTTATTTAATCATTGGTCACTGAGACACTTAGATAAATGTACTCTCATTAACAAAATGCCCGTTCAAGTCTTTCACACATTTAAAATTTGTTCTTGCCATTTTCATACTAATTTGTACGAGTTTTTAATACATTATAGATGTGGATACTTTGCTAGTTAAATATATTATAAATACCTTCTTCCAGTTTTCTGTCTCTTGATGAACATAAATTCTTCATTTGAATCAAGTCTAATTGAACAATCTTTTCCTTTATAGTTGGTGCTTTTTGTGTTCTATTTAAGAAAGCATTGACTTCACTTGATTATAAAGTATTTTCCAAAAGTTATCTTCTGAGTCGGGGCTGGAAGTAAAGGTTATTAAAATGGAGAAATATCTAAGGGATTAGGTTGTTAGAGAGATTATCTGCATTAATGGTTTCAAACTTTACTGTACTTTAGAGACACTTGGAAAGCTTTAAAACCCCCAGTTCTCCGGCTGTACCTCAAACTGACTAATTTGGGATTTCTCGATTTGGAACTTAAGCATTGGTATATTTTAAGTGGTTTAGAGAGCATTTAAGCATAGGAAATCAGCAAAGAAAGGACAGCATGGAATCAGATTTGGTGAATATCAATTTGAGCTAGACTATAGTCTCTATAGAGAGAAGTAATGGTGAGTCGCACCAGAAAAAGCTGAGGCTTATAGAACTTTGAATCCTGAATAAAGAATTGGATTTAATTCAGTGAACAGTGGAGTTGAAAAAAGGTTTTGAGAAAATTAATAGGATTCGTTAATATATTAAGGATTAAAGTGGCAGTGTGGGAGGAGTAGATCGGAAGTGAAGGAAATAAGAGTAGATTTT
This sequence comes from Pteropus medius, assembly GCF_902729225.1. NCBI lineage: Eukaryota > Metazoa > Chordata > Mammalia > Chiroptera > Pteropodidae > Pteropus > Pteropus medius. The sequence continues at coordinate 3,058,310 of NW_024342467.1, read as the reverse complement.
CAAACTAAAACCTTTGGTCTGATTTCTGTAATTCTACTAACGATCAGAAACTATATGACAAATTTTTTTTTGTATGGCATATTTATGGCAAGAAGATCTAAAGCTATCATTAGATTTTCAAAGGAATCTGAAACTCTCCAAAGGTTAAAAACAACAGGGTTAGAGAAGGAAATCAGTTAATGTTTATCGCGCTTTGCCTCTTAAGAGTTATTGAACACCCAAACCGTGTTTGTAGTAGTCGACATGGAAAAAAGACTGGTGGTAGAGATGTTAGTGGGTGGAATAAGAAGTAGAAAAGGCTGATTGAATGTGGTATGTGAGGTGGGAGGAGGGAGGTGGGTAGGAGTGGGAAAATAAAAAAATAAAAGACAAGAATAGGGAGAATGAAATATGATTAGAGGAAAATGATAAATGAAAGAGATATTAAGCTTTTAAACCTTGACTTTGATAATTAGGTAGCTGGAACTGACTTTCTAAACAAATTGTATTAAAGTTGATAAGAATGAAAAGTCAATAATCAATCTGGGCTCTTTATAGTTTTATGTTTGTTTGTTTCCATAGTAAACAATAGGTATGACAGGTAGAAGACTAATTTTCATCCTAGTCATTTGTTATTTGCTAATAAAAATATATCCTTTTTTTTCTGATTGGTGGTCTACACATTAAATAAACTTTAAAATAATGTATTGAAAAGAGAATGAGATCCTTTAACCATAGATTTCAAAGAAAGAATTTTTTTAAATGATGAAAATATGTACTTAAGTTTAGATTTAGATACAACTATTGAAAGGGCTTAGGAATTCATTATAATTACAAAGGGATAAATTTTTAAAACTCTGGTTTTTTCACATAGAGGTAGGAAAAATCATTGCATAAAGAGCTGACAGATGAGCTAAATCTTATCAGTGTTTCACAAATAAGGTTATGGTGAATGAAACAATAAGCGGTAATAAAAAATAATTGCAGGTCCCTACCTTCTATAATATTACATGTGTTTAGGGCCGGAATGATGACATTTCTTTAACCTTTAAGTTAAAGAAAAAAGCAGTGAGAGGAATTATAAATTTGTTTTTTTTTGGCAGATTGTCTTTATAAGGAAAAACCGCATTCAATTTATACCAATAAAATAAATTGAATGCTGTTTAAGAGCAGTCTTTGCAAATGATTATTTTAAACAGAGAGTGAGTCACCATAAAGTTTATCTGTGCTTATCATTATCTCGCTACTTGATAAATTGATTTGTACAGCTCCAATAAGCACATCAGCTTTTCACAACAAAATTAAATTTAATTTTCTAAGATTTGACAATTTGGCAACTTCCATAGAGCTAATTATACTAGGTAGGAGCTTAGTTTTCTTTCTTTTCCTCTACCACTCACTCTGCAACCTCCTCCCCACCCCCCCTTTTTTTTTTTTTTGACTTGTGATGCATTCAGAAATTTGTTAGGCATTATTGGAATTAGTAAAATTGGAAAGTTGTCATCCACTTTACTATTGTTGGTTATTTTTTTCCTAGCAGACTTTAGCAACCTAGAAGCAAGCTCACAGATGGTAGATACTTGTTGGGATTTTGGCAGACAAGTAGGAGGAAAAGCCAAAGAAGATTGCATGGACAAATATTGATGAAAGTAATTGAAAGTATTTAAAAAAATAGGCAATGGGATCTGAGCTAGATTGGAAGGATAGTACAATTAGAATGATGCCAGCAAGTGGGGAAGATGTAGAAGATGGGGCCATCTTAAATATGCTGTAGAACACTGAGAACATTGAGAGTGGGAATAATTAAAGCAAGGAAACAAAAATTTGGTATTTATTCAGTCTTCAGTCTTTTATACAGTGGCTACTCAATAAATAAATACTCTGTTTAGTATCTTCTCCCTGCTCCCCATACATGCACTCTAAGGATAAAGAAAGTCTGATACATGATATTATCTAACTCCTTTGATTTATAAAAATAGAAAATATATTATGCTTTAAAATGATTCCTAATGCTAAATAAAAATAGGGATACAATGATTATAGCATGTTAGGAAAGGAATATAGCAGAGAGTGACTTTTAAATGACTAAAACATTGTGTTTACTTTAATATTCATTTTTAGAATCTTTTACTGTAATAATTATAGTGTTCATTTTTTTTACAATGTACTGATTAAGCACAGTTGGAATTAGAGCATATGAAGTACTAAACTACTATTATAAGAAATAATATCACACCATTAGCCAATTTTGTATTACATGTATGTTAAGTAACCTAAGGTGTTGAATTATATTCAAATTACCTTTATTATCTTTTAATGGAAAACTTACTTAAAGGTAATATAAAATCTACCTAGTATAAAAGTGAATAAAAATATGCGCTGCATTAAATTGGCTATGATGCTAAATCTTTTTATATGACAAATCCTTTTGGAAGATATTTTATTATAAAAAAAATAATAAGAAACTAATGTATAGTCAATACTGCTTCTAGATGACAGGATAAAAACATTAAAATGTAAAATATTAATTTATAGTGGATTATAATGCCTGTTATGATCCAATTAAACCTTGATCAAATGTATATTTAGCTTTGTTAAAAATGACTTAAATTTAGTTGTTGATATCTTTATTTCCCCTTTCCTAATCATGATGTGGTTGCTCACATTTTCATGAAGAAGGGGAAGGAACAATTATTAAACAAATAGATGTAAAGAGAGGTTTTCTTTACCATTTCTTTCTATTGTTGACAACTATGTCAGAATTTGTACATTAGTTTTGCTAGATAGAAATAGATTGAAATTTCTGGCAAAGCCAAATGTGCTCAAACTCAGATGGGGCATCTGAATGAAACTGATGCCTTTGCAAATACAGGATTCATAGTAATTACTATGCTTTTAAAGCTTCATCTTACAAAATAAATAAATAGTTCCTATCCTCAAGGAGCTCACCATCTAGAAGAATAGACAGATAAGGCACCTATGAACATCAAGCAGTGTGAAGCTTAAGACTGTTTTCTCTGACTGGGGAATCAGAGGAAGCTGCAGAAGGAAGATAACACTTCAACAGAAGCTAGGTGGTCAAACGGGATTTAAGCTGTTTGGAGAAGCTTTGTGGACCTGAGTGAACAGGGATAAGAGCTGTAGGTGGGGCCAGGATATTCCACACGGACAGATCAGCTTGTTCAAAGCTCTGGAGGTGTGAAAGAATGTTTCTCATGCTAAATATTAAAAATAGCTAAGTATGGCAGGATCATAAGCAAATTATGAGGAATGAAGCTCGAATGTTGGGCAGGGGCATATTGTGGAGGGACTTAGGGTTAGAAGTTTATTGTTTAGCCTAAAAAAGGCCATTGAAGGAGGAAAAGCAATGGAAAGATTTTAGAAAGGTTCCTCTGGTTGAATAATGGAAGATAGATTGGAGAGTGTATCTGGAGGAAGGAGAAAGATTTAGAGACTTAATAAGCACATGCAAACTGAAACTGTAAATATTACAGAAAAATTATGTTTTCAAATATAGTACCTTATCACGATAGACTGAGGAATGTTTTCTCTCATTTTGTAAACTATATCCTTCTAAAACATTAGTTTATGTATATGACTCTCCTATTTAAAATCTTTTAATCATTACCTGACTAGTTTTTAATATTTCTAATGTTAGGTCAGACGTTATCTATATAAAATTGAATTTCCCAGACCCCCTGCTCCAGCATAGAATTTCATCCAAGAAATGAGCATGTCAGCCAAGTGGGATCTGGGACTAAATCCACTGAATATTTTAGAACTGGGTCTAGTTTAAAAACCCTATACTCTGTGGGAAAGAATATGAAGAAGAGCCTAGAGTGTGGTCATTTCTCCCCAACTGGATAGAAAAAAAAAACAAAAAATGTCCTTTGTTAAGAATTAATTAAACCAATGTACAGAGAGAAGTTGAGAAGAGGAACAGAAAAAAAAAAATTAAGAGTTCTTGATTTCACTTGCTGTGACCATGAAACTACACTACTTTGTATATTCTCAAGGTTTGGTTATTTACTTCTTCCTCTACTTCTGGAAGTGTTCTAGTACATTCTTTTTACTTAAATTAGAGTTGGGTATTTGTCACCTGCAACCTGCTAATATATCCTCCTTCTAGTCAAACTTGTCTCCTTATAAATGTGACACATTCATTTCTCTGTCCTTTTCATGATGTTTATACCCTGTTTAATATCAATACCCATCTTTCCACCTATTGATTTAGTTTCATAAATATATAATGAACTTATTCTCTGTGTAGTGATGGATGTTGTGCACTGTTGATGCAGAAGTGAGTAATCCACAGTGTCGGATCTTGAAGTGCTCACAATCTATGGGAAAGCAGACATAACCACAGAAAGGAACAATCCCAGGTGATGAAAGTTGTATTAGGACTAAGAACAAATTGTTATGGGAGCACAAAGGAGTCAGTGCCTAGGTCACCACACTGTCAATTGAATTTTACTAGAATAATCGAGTCCACATTAGTTTACCTCTTCTGTGAACTCATGTTGCCCTCATTTTGCCACTTAATACTATACTGGACTTTTTTGTTATTCATTTGTTTTGTGGATGTATATCTATCTTTTTTTTTTTTTTTTTTCACAGCTGCACTTTAAGCCCTTGCTGGGTGAGGAATGTGATTTTCTTTTCCTTTGTACTTCCTCAAGCATCTACAACTACGTGTTGCATTTGTTAGAAGATTCAGTAATGCTCAGATTTATAGATTCAGAGTTAAAACAGTAAAATAATTTAGGACTCAGCTTAAGTCATTGTTTTTCTTAACAGAACAGAAAACAAGTCAAGTAGTTTTAAACAATTTGCTTACAAAGTTTCTAAGTATTCAGTGAAATAGCGAAAGCAGGGTTTATCAACCTCAAGGTGCTATTGACAGTTGTGGCTGGACAATTCTTTGTTGGGGGGCACTCTCCTGAACACTGTTAGATATTTTTATCACTTGCCTCCCCGCCCACTAGATGACAGTAACACCTCTCCTTTCAGGGGAAATTTGTTTCCTACTACTAATCTAAGTCCTTGCCATCTAATTCCTCGATTTTTAGTCCTCTTTTACGATTAGGTAATGCCCAAAATATAATCTTTATATATTTGTTCTTTTTATGGCTATATTTTCTAATAGTAAATTTCAGCTATATAGAATAGCCAAGTTGTAGAATATCAGAGTTCCCTGAAATCAGAAACCAGCACAAAAAATTTATAATGAAAAAAATCACATTCTAAAGCATTATGTTAAAATACTGAAATGAAATTACAGTGAGAAAGAAAAACTTATCTTGCGCTGGGATTTTTAAAAATCTATTTGCGCCTTCTCCTGAACTATTTGGATCTGTTCAGATTTGAGAGCAGAACCACTGACCATCTTCTCCAATGTCATTATGGTCTTATAGAGAATTTCTCATGTAATGAATTAGTTTTCTTTTGCTGTATAATGAATTACCACAAATTTAGTGTCTAAAAACTGCACATTTGTTATCCCACTGCTTCCATGGCCAGGAATCCCAGCATGGCTTAAGCTACAAGGCTACGAGCAAGGACTTGGTTGTCCTGCATCCCCCTCTGGAGATCTGTCTAGGGAGGAGTCTACTCTCAAGCTTGTTCAGATTGTAGGCAGGATCCATTTCCTAATGGCTGAGGGTCCCAGCTACTTACTAGCTACTGGCTAGAAGCTGCTCTCTGATTCTAGATACCTACAGTTCCTGCCACTACGTTTGGCGGTTCATAAGATGGCAGTTTTCTTGTTCAAGGCCAGCAGTATAGCATCTCTCCCATCTGTGGGTTAATGCAATCAAATCTTATAAAACTTCAGGTAATCAAAGGAGTGACATCTATTCACCTTTGCCATATTCTGTTGGTTTTTATTGGTTGGAAGTAAGCTACAGGTTCTGCTTACACTCAAAAGGAGAGAATATATAAGAATCTGACTCAGGAAGGCACCTTTAAATATGTCCTACACACATACATTCATGAAGTTCTCGATCAAAAGTAAGAATCTAATAAGTAATCCTGTTAAAACTGAATAATCTATTGTTTCAGAGAGTGATCTTTTAAAAATACAATTTGATCCATGTTCTCCAACCATATCCTTTCACCTGCTGCTTATAACAATATGATAATTTCCCAACACATCTGGAATGAAGACTGATCTCCTCACTGATGTCTTTAGAGTAACACGAGTTGGCCCTTGTTAATCATTTCTTATGATTTTACTGCTTGCTCCTGTGCCCCAGCCATAATCTGAATTTGTTCTCAGTGTAGGGCTTCGAAGTAGTTATTCCCTCTTCTTGCTTCTCTTTTCCTTGTCAATCATACCTCAAAGTAAATGTCATCTTCTCAGAAAGACTTTCCCTGACTACTCAGTCTAGAATTTTATAGCTCATCAAGTATTACATAACCTGATTTCTATTGCCTTTTTGGAACCAATCATTGGCGATTTTTTTCTTTTGGTTTATATTGGTTATTGCTGGTTGGCCCCCAATCCCTCTACAGTAGAATATTATGTTCCATAAGCACAGAGTCTTAATGCACCTAGATCATCTTATTATTCCCAGCACCCAGAGAGGTTTATCTCACTGTTGGGGCTCTGCACATTTGTTGAATGAATCTATGTCCCACATAAATCTCTACCAGAAGTGGCTTTTACTATTACTAAAGAAATCAGATTCACACTTTTAAAAATGCTTATTTTACTTCCTATGTTTTTGGTTTGACTCTCTATATAAATTGTCAAAATCTTAGTAAGTATTGTGACTTATAATTCTTCAGTAATCACCACAAAACCTCATGCTCTGTGAATATCATTTTTGAGGCCGAATATATGTTGGTCCCTTGTCAGGACATAATGTAATGACTCTGCATTCAGATGGAATCATGGATTAACTATTTGCCCTTATATATAAGATTTTTTTTCACAAGTCGTATTGTTACTAACCAAATATATTTTGGACAATATAGATGTAGCATGCATTTCAAGAAAAAATAATGAGGAAATCTGTTGTAGCTGCAATATACTTTTTAAAGAAACTCGTGCATGACAACAATATGAAGATTAGGGCTATCTCTATGTGATTTAATTTTAAAATCTCAGGAATTTAGTGATTTTTGGAGAATACTACTATCTTTGAAAAGGACATGATAGCTTCATTTAAAAAAAAAGAATCTTGGTTAAATAAACATGTTCTGGGATTGCTTCTATCTTATGTAGTGCTGCCTGTGGTGAGTTTGATAAAGAGGTCAATTTGTGTTTGGAGTACAGTCTATGCTACTAGCAATGTGGACTGGAGAAAATAGAGAACTGGAGAGGAACTGGATGAATGATGAGTTGCACAGAGTTTGCCTTTATTGTTGTTGTTGTTGTTATATGAGAGCTATTCAACATTGAAAAAATATACTTTAAACATTTTTTTAAACCAAGAAATTAGCTTCAAAAATTCTCTAAGATTCAGAGTAAAATCAAGCATGTTTTCTTATCAGGAGACAAGACAGAAACTTAAACTTCTAGAAATATACTTAAATATGCAAGGATTTATAGAAGCATTCATTCAATACCTTGTAACACAATAGTATGAAAAGAAGTATGTAAAAATTTATATATAAGATTAATGTTTAAAAATGCTGACAATGGAATTGCCAGCAAATGTGTGCTATAGGAAACTCAAATGAAGGAGCAAAACTAGAGGAAGGTAATTAATCTTCAAGAGTGAAAGTGTTGTAATAGCAATTGTTCTATTTGAGATATATAATTGAATTTTCAGGAACCAAGGACTCATCTACTTTTAAAGGTGAAAACAAAGAACATGTGAATTTATGACATTTCCTTAGCATTATTCTTATTTTTTTAATGAAGAGTATCAAACTATTAATCTAGGTGAGATGTCTATAATTTCTGATCAAATCTGTCCCGGAGTGGGTTGACTAAATAGCTCATGATCATACCCAGTGACAAAGAATTTTAATGAGTTTCATTAACAGGGACTTCATGAATGTAAGAAGGGATAACTTTTTTTCCTATAGGAGACAGACACATTCTCTTCTTTTTGATACTATCACCTTAAAATATCTTCCTGAATTATGCGAAGCTTACAGCATTACTTTGAGTCAGACAGTACTTGTATGCCCTTCAGTAATGAGGTTTCAGAGAAAGTCCTTCTACCCCATGAGGAATGATGGGAAGGAAAGTTTCATTCACTATTCAGCACAGATTATAGCTAGGCAAGGTGATATAGGGTAGGTTTACATTGCTAAATAAAATAGAAAGTTTTCTTGTACTTGGGTGTTTTCCATCTATTGAAAAAAAAAATGAGGAAACCTATTGCAGCTGCAATCTACTTATCTTTTTAAAGAAACCCGTGCATGACAACAGTATGATTACGATTAGGACTATCTCTATGTGGTTTAATTAAAAAACAAATAAACAGTTTTTTTAAAGAACAACTCATTTTAAGTTTCTGAATGAACAGTGTGCAGGATGTAAAACAGTGGGAAACTTGCTTAAAGAGGATGTTTTGGGAGGGCCTCTCTGGGGAGGTGGCTTTTAAGGCGAGGTTTGAAAGATATGATGAGAAATCACTGGTGAAAACACATTAATATGGCCTTATATAAGCCAAAAGAAAAAAAGGAGGAAGTTGTCTACAGTGTCACCCCATGCAGATCAGTTAGTAAAGAACAATGACACATAGTCATTATATTAGTAACAGGAAGGTTGTAAGTTGCTTTGGCAAGAGCAGTTACAGTTGAGTAGTAGAGAACAGAATTCAAATTGCTAGACTTATGATAATCACATTGTAAGGTATATCAGTGTTGAATCACTGTTGTACACCTGAAACTAATATAATATTGTATATCAACTATATTTTAATTAAAAAAAAATGCTCAGAGTTGAGGAATGAATGAGAGTCAGGCTAGTGGTAATGAAAGAAAAGCCATGAATATAGCCAACTTCAAAAACAATTTTATGTCGTTGAACGATCTAAATACTTGAAAACACAGGTTGTAAGTTGTAAGTTAATAATATTATTATATTGTAAATTATTATAAGGTAGTATTGTACAACCATTAAAAGTAATATAAAAGAAGAATATTCAATGATATATAAAAAACTCACTAACTCACAAATTGAAATACTGTAAATAATATTGAGTATATAAAAATCTTTAAAAATATATGTGACTATAACACATCTGCCTATGAATATATAAATAGAAAAATATGTCAATGTTAGATATATCATAATTATATATTGTTTAATATATATGAATAATATAACTTGAGAGTTTATATTCATTAAATATAAATAGATATTATATAAACAGGTATTATTTCTATGTGATAATTTTACTGATATATTTTTTTATAATGAATGTGAATTTTGTAATCACAATTTAAAAATTAAACATTAAAAATAAAATACAATAAGCTCTAAAATCACATAGTCTTGGTTTAAATCTATGCTCTGGTATTCAATAATTTAACTTCTTTGAGTCTTTTATCCTCTGTGAAAGTAGAATTTAGCAGATTGACAATGTATTAAAACTCCTAACACTTTGAACAATAATTATACTTTCAATAATTTACTGCTATAGACTGAATGTTTGTGTTTCTCCCAAATTCATATGTTGAATCCTAATCCCCAATGTGATGGTATTTGGAGGCGGGGCCTATGAGCAGTGATTAAAGTCATGAGGGTGGAGCCCTCATGAGTGAGATTAGTACCAGAGAGTTCCCTGCCCATTTTATGAACTAAGAAGACGGCTCTCACCAGACACAAAATTTTCTGGCATCTTGATCTTGGACTTCTTCGTCTCCAGAATTGTGAGAAATAAATGATTGTTGTATAAGTGACTTGGTCTATGATGTTTTGATATAGCAGCCCAAATGGACTAAGACACTTGTCATAGATTAAAATGTATAATATATATGTAAAAATATATGTGTATGTATATATATATATATATATAAATGTATAAATATATAAATATATATCTATATATATCTACATATATAAATATATAAATATATATATCTATATATATCTATATATATATATATCTTCAGTTAGATATGTAAAAAGATCATACAATAAACTAGGGGAAGACAATAGAATTTAAGCCAGTAAAATTCTTAAATGAGCTAGTGCATACAATCTATAACTTTAGTGAGTCTGTATCGCTTTATATTTTTAGAATAAAAATAATAATTTTTGTTAGGAGAAAATCTTTATTATTCATACACATATCCTTCAAAAGTTTTCTATTTTTGTATATATCTCCAGAAAGTATCCTGTCATCAACTATGTGCTTATGTACTCTACAGAACAAAGTGTGGTCCATTGAGATATTAAAGAGATAATTATACTTCTGGAATTTGGAGAGTAAAAGAACTCTAAAAGTTTAACATAGTAGAATGCAAAGGCCAGTTATAAATCATGCCCACAAAAATGAAAAGTGAATATTTTTCTATACGATTTTATATAAGGCAAAGCTAGGTCATTCAGTTATTTTTATTTTAAGGTTAGGCTAGAAGATAAACTAACTCCATTTCTTCTCATGATTAAGTTTGTGTAGATTTTGTAGTAAAATTTATCCCTTTTTTGAAAGTAATAGCAAAAGGGAATAAAGTTTTTCTACACCTAAAGCTAATACAAAATTACAACTCAGAGGAAATTTCTCTTTTATGTACCCTCTAACATAAATCTAGGTTCATAAATTTTAGCTTTTTATTTGGGTGTTCTATAAAAATGGTAATCCAGGTTGAATTTAGCAGATGTCTATTTAAGTGAAAAAGCTTTGCATACCACATGTGTGCATTAATGATCTCTTATTATAATATTTATCACTGTTAAACACCTATGATATCCGGACACAGAGCGGAAGATATTGGCAGACACAGTCACAACCTTTAAGGTAGTTGTAGTCAATGATAACATGGATGAGAACACTCCTATGAAGAAAGAATAATGGCAAAAAACAATAATGTCCATATTAAATACGATTTTGGAATTACAGATGCCCCTTGACTTATGATGGGATTAAGTTGAAAATAGCTTAAGTTGAAAGTGTATTCAATATAGTTAATTTACCAAACATCATAGCTTAGCCTAGCCTACCTTACATGTGCTCAGAACACTTACAGTAGTCTACAGTTAATCAAAATCATCTAACATAAAGCCAATTTTATATTAAAGTTTTGATTATCTTGTAAAAAAGTAAAAAATTTAGAAATAATAAGTTGAGGTGTTGCTACCTTTTAGGAAAAACAGCAAAATAGTTATAGATGCAAATGTAAATTCAGAAAAAAAGTTATCCCTTTTTATGTTCCTGGGGAGAAATTCAAGGAAAATATGGGACTTCAGTGACAATTTGAATAGTAAAAGAAAATAAATCAGAGAAAGCTGATGGGTAGATACTCTTGATATCGGAGAGATTTCTTATAGTACACTGATGAGTTTCATCCATTGAGAATATAATTAGATTATATATCAGCTATTAAATTGCAGTTATATGATGAAGTAATTAGTAACCAACAATTGAGAGTCCCATAAGTAAACTTGGTAAGAGAGCATGAAAGAATATGGACAACCTGGTATTATTTAAAAGCACATTCTGTGATGTCAGACAATTCCAGCATTGGCTTGGCCACTTAAAACTTAATTTCTAAAGCTACCTTTTCTTATCTGCAAAACAGAGACAGTAAATAGTCCTTACAAACCCTCTCTGTTATACTAGCAGTAATGGTCTATGGTTTGGATTGACCATCAAGCTCATGAGACACTATATCTTTTAACCAGCAGCAAATATTTTAGCTATAAGGAAGGACACGAAAGAAATGACAGAGGATGCATAACAACATCCTAACAGAGACTATGTATTCTCAATGACTAACATGAACTCTTCCAGTCATTTCATACCTGGGACAATGTGATCATGAGATAAGTTGCTGGACGACCCAGGCTTAGAGGAGTAATCAGCACTGGAATCTTCTTAACTGTTTTCTTTAATTAGACATAGTCATCTCAGGTGCTCATAATTATCCCCAATCTTCAGAAAAGTTGCTTCTCATTGATTTACCTTATTTATTGCTTGCTATGGGAGATAAAGCAAGTGTTTAGACCAGTACATAGTTCTTGGCTGGTATCTTATTTTTCTATAAATTTTGTGAAATATTTGACTAAAGGTTAAATCTTCAGGGATCCCTAAAACTAAAGGAAAAAGCACAGATCTAGCCAACAATTTTTCCCTTCCAGTGTAACCTGATAAGATTTTATGAGGATTGAATGGAATATTACACTTGTAATGTTTAGCACAGTGAATGGCACAGAGTATGTAATACATGTTAAAAATACTTTATTAATAAGGTTCTAAAGAGGAATTTTCCATTCAAAAGGCTAACCTTATAATCAGCTCTTTGTTCTGCTTCCGTAGATATGCTTGCCACATAGGCCGAAGGGCAGGGTGACCTCGAAAATTAACTGAAGACTCAGCCTCCTTTTTGCTTGTTCTATCTAGATAATAAATGTATTGCCTGAGTTCCTGTCTGAAAATCCCATGCTCTGTGACTGCCTGTAACCCATAGTAGCTCCCAGGGTCTGTAACCACCTGAGAACAAATTAACCAATTGGCCCATGCCAACTGTAACTGTGTGGATAAGCCCTATAAAAGCAACATTGCCTCTGAGCGTGGGGCCCAGATTTTCAGAGCACTAGCTCCTCTGGGACCACCGGCGTAATAAATCTGAGTTCTCCAACTCTCCAAGTGGTGCTTGGTTTCTCGCCGGTCTGATTTTTCTGCAATATTTCAACATATAAAATTGATATTTGGTTTTGAGGATTTTTTCTTTTTTAACCATATTCTATTTAGGATATGATTCTATAATTGTCATCACTGTCTTACTACTACTACTACTGAACATACACACCTTTATATTTTTACTTAGTATCACATTTGGAAGCAATTTTTATATTACTTTTTAATCGGTAACTAAAGATAATTATTTTTTCTTTTTAAAAATATTTTTATCACTAAATGAACACACGCATATATATATATTTATGTAGCTATTATGGCGAAGTAATTTGATATCAAATTAGTATGAAGAAGTATGATATCAAAACTGTTTATTTTATTGTATCGGTTTTAATTCTGTCTTCACTCAGGCTCTCTTCAGCAAATTACGGAAATAATTGTCAAATTCTAGTGAAGTTTACAAATAGAAATTGATGTTCCATGCAGTTGATTTATATGCACACTTATCCTTTAGTATTATAGCTCTAGAAGCAAAGCAGACGGGAGGTTATAGCATTTTGCATTATTAGTCTTCAGAGGACCATAGAAGTAGAGCAAGAAAGGAAAGCAAATAAAGTTGCTCTGTCTGCTTTTTTCAGGGCTGCTTTTCTCCCGTGACTTCCTGAAATTCATAAAATGGAGAAATATCACATTTTTGAGGAGCTAGGGACCCTCTGACTCTAGGCTCTTTTATCTTTCAGATTTTAAAGACTTTTGGAAGAAATCATTAGGAAAAATTTATTTTTAATTATGACACAGTTTCTTGTCTTTTCTGTTTCTGTCATTTTTCTTCTCTCTATTTTCCTTGTTTCCAATTTAGTTTGATAATACTACAGCTTGCTTCAACCAACCATCTGGATTAAAATCATATGAGAAAGATATAAAGGTTTTAAAAAGTACTAAACAACAATAGCCAACCAAAATCAAGCAAAAATGGAGCAATTCTCTTTTATATTCTATCAATTTCTAGGTGCATTTTCTCTTAGAAAGGATGCTTCTTCCTCTAAGGAGAATCTCTTCTCTATGCTGCTTTTTTTTTTTTTTCAGTAAATAATCTATGAATTTTTAAAAGAGAGTAAAAAGAAAGAATGTTTTTAATATACAGTCAATGACTACCTTTTAAAGGAAATGTGCCAGGAGATCAATAGGTACAATTCTTTGTCTTCAATAATTATATGCTTAAATTATGTGACTGTTTTTCAGTAAGAGTTAGGACTTTTAGGCTCTCAGTAATAGATAATGCATTACTTTCCCATAAGTTCATGAGTTAATCAGGATTGAATCATATTCTTGCACATGCAAGCTTAATAATAATATATGCTGAGGCCCTAGCATCTCAGATTGATTAAAAAAAGCGGGGAGAGGGGGGAGAAGTAAAGGTCCAGCTTGTTGGGAGCAAGAATTTGACAGCTATGGAGCTAGATCTTGCAGTAAATAATTATCTGCATATCATCTGAATGGCTTAGAGAGAAACAGTCATGGACATGGCGATCGAGGCTAAATGGTAAAACTCTATGTTTCACTTGGGTTCAGCAACATGAGTCTAGCTGGCACGATGTGAGATTTGGTGGCATCCTAGTCCAAGTGATCTGCCCACCATGAAAAAATTCTGGTCAGTGATTGGGATTGGGATGGGAGTATACGAGTAGTGCTCTTTAGCATCTTAAGGTGATAGCAAGAGTTAAGGCAAGACAGGATATCAGAACCAAACAAAGAAGGTATGATTCAGGGAGGCGTTTCTTCCCTGTTTGAAAGCTGGTACTGAAGTGTGAGATGGAGTTAAAATCACAGGTTTCTATGTATTAGCCCATTTGTGCTGAGGAGTTAGTGTAGACTGTGACTGAATGACTGTACAGGGCTCGACATCATATACTATGTGTATGGCTGAGAGAACACTTATAATCCCAAAAGGATGGTAGATAGAGGAGAATGGAGATAGAGCCACTCAATATCTCCTTCACATGCTCATTTCTACCCTTCTATAGGATCTTCACAGATCTATGGAACACAGTAGCAAAATGAGTAATTTTAGGAACAGATTAAATATACACACACATATATGTATATAATTTCCTAATTCTTCCAAAAAGTTTGATTTAATTTATTTTGAAATTTGAAATATAGTTAATAATTGTGGAACATATTGTTGCCTAGTATTTATTTCCCAAGCAGCAGAGACTTTGGTCCATGATCTGAGCACTGCAGTGGTTTTTTATGCTTGATACTCATTTTGTAAACTCTTTTCTCTCATTTTTCTCAAATACAAAGAATCCTAAGATTCTCACGGCAGGAACTATAGGGTTCCTTGCTCTCACATGTTTGAAGCTACAAGAATAGTTTATGGGTTCTTGTCTGACCTTGAGAAGGTGGAGCATCCTATCTAATTGAGGTTATAAGTTTATGGCCTCCTAACTTGTTCCCCAAAATGTTAGAGACATCACTTTTTAAAAATAAAATTGCAGACAAATTATATTTTAGATTCAATGGTAAAGGTTTTATACCGCATTATGCTGCATTTTCTTAAAATGAATTAGTTCAGTCATTTAATGGAAACTATCTCCAGTTTCAGGTATTCTTCCATTTAGCCACTTTTTTTTTTTCTATGTTAGAAAACTTTGGCAGTGCTTGTGAAATACTGTTCAATAGTCTATGTCTCAATTGCCATTCTGATGTCAGAATCACCTTCAATGCCTTGGTTCAATCCTAGACCTACTTGACTAGGGGATTGCTTCAATTCGAAATTCAAGAATCAACTAATTGGGGATCTATTACTCACCCTGGCACTTCTTTATACTATAATTGAAGAAATTTATTCAATATTGATACTCATTTTGTAAACTCTTTTCTCTCATTTTTCTCAAATACAAAGAATCCTAAGATTCTCACGGCAGGAACTACAGGGTTCCTTGGTCTCACATGTTTGAAGCTACAAGAATAGTTTATGGGTTCTTGTCTGACCTTGAGAAGGTGGAGCATCCTATCTAATTGAGGTTATAAGTTTATGGCCTCCTAACTTGTTCTCCAAAATGTTAGAGACAAATATTTGGCAAACATTTGTTGATTGCCTGCAATATACTGGAGAGTTTGTTGGTACCAGTGATCCATAATGATCAAGACATATCTTTATTTTCAAGAAGTATATCACACTTGGGAGATAGAGATGTGAAACATATTGCATTAGATAAATGCAAAGTGCAATAGGAGCACAGGAAAAAAAAAAAAAGCTACTTCCCTTAGGAGAGAAGAGGAGAGTACACTATTTCACAGAAGATGTGACATGTGAACTTGGTCGAAGCAAGCTGACAGACAAGTAGACATGCCCCAGAAAGAGAAAAATAAATATCCCTGTATAATCAGAGAGAATGAGACGTCCTTGAGGCTGGAGCCTTCTGTGCATAAGCAGAAATCTAGGGACTTAATTGAGAAGGCATCTGTGGATTACAGTAAAGAGACTCCTAGTCCATAGGTGATGAGAAACAATGAGAGATTTTAAGAAGTGATATGACCAGATGAAGGTCTATAGCTGCTTAAGTATTTAGATGAAAGTAATCTCTTAAAAGGAAGAATGTGCCTTCATACCTCTATTGCATTGAAACAGCAAAATAACTTTTATTGTGAATGAATATATAGAGTAAAATAATCAGCTTCAATTTTTTTCTGTTCCTCTTCTCAACTTCTCTCTGTATATTGGTTTAATTAATTCTTAACAAAGGACATTTTTTTTTTCTATCTAGTTGGGGAGAAATGACCACACTCTAAGATTTCAGTTATCTTTTTATGGGCAGTGTTCCAAATGACAAAAATTCTATATTTTTAAATAACAACAATAACAAAAGTTATTAAGTTTATAAACATCTGAAATGATGTTTTTTAATTTTCCTTTTTTTTCCCCCCACTGGAACTTTTCTTAAATGCAAGTCAGCTGTGACAGTCGCAAGTGCTGCCACACACCACAGCAAAATGGCCTATCTTCATTTTTGTCCTTCATCAGTTCAGAGAGTTCTTATTCAATCTTCAGGGACGTAGGAGAAATGAAAAAAGCCTAAGGACAGGCCAAGGAGACTCACTATTTATAGAATAACCTTATGTTAGAATCAGCTCTCCAAAGAGAGGGAACTAAAGCTTTTTGCATGTTTAACAGAAACAGCAGCACTGTGAAATATGAGGAAACAAAACCTAAATGAAAGAAACACTTCGTAATTTTAAAAGAATTCAAGAGATGAATGTAAAATTAACAATGAGCTAAAATGAAATGATTCTTAGTGTCATCTATTCTTTTATTGTTCTCTTGGATGTTATATCTTAAGCATATCTTCTTGGGCAAGTTCTGCTGCCTCCCCAAGACCTGGCAAGATAACAAAATATTACAAAATGGGCATCATTTTTCACCTTGAATATTAACTGTATACCCCTGTTGAATTTTTTGTAAGTATAAAAATTGATAAATGTTATCACATAATGGCTTTAAAGAAATTATTTCATTTAAATAACATTTAAAATAATTTGTTTTAAAGTCCACTGTTATGAATCATAAATCCTGCCCAGTTTAAACATCGGAAATGTGAAAGATACATTGTTCCTTCTTTGTTCCTATTTCATGGAGTAGTTTTTTGTAACACCTTTATTATATAACCGGGTCCAGAAGACTCCCATCCCCCATCTGTTCACTATGTTTTCTTTCCATTTTATTCCAGAAGATGCCAAGACAGCCTCCTGGTGGGTTACCTTGGCAACCTCATGTGTCATGTTTTAGAATGTCCCAGGGCTGCAGTTTTATTTCCATTTGCATGCACTTCAGTCAGCTAACTGTAAATTAAAAAGGCCTGTTGGAGAATAAACCTTTTTCTTTTTTCTTGCAGAATGAAAAACAGATAATTAGGATTATTGTTCAGTAAAATCCACTTATACTTACTACTGTATACAGGAAAATTTGGATTACCCCTACCTAAAGTCCTGGTATTTTTCACATGACACTTCATAAACTGATGCTGTAATACAATATAATATAATACACAGTGTATATTATGCACATAATATAATACCCAGTGTGATTGCTTAATCTCATCTTTGAAAAGCATGTCACTTTACAATCTTTTGATGACAACCATATGAGGCTTTTATTATGGAGTTTTTGACATGTCAATCAGTATAAGACTGCAGTGACTCAAGATAATTTTATATCAAGCTACAAATTTCAAACAGCCTCCAATCAAACAAATATTGATTTTAATATTTCTCATTGAAGAGTCACATCTTTTTAGCTATATCTTTTAAAAGTTAGTGACATAATTTTTTTATAAGCTCGAAATACTTTTAATATATTGTCAAAATAGTTTAAAATTTGTACTAATCTTCATAGACTTTTGCAGTTTTATAAAAAGCAAGAAATACAGAAGGCCTGAAATTTCAGTAAAGTTGTATATAAAGTTAATAGCAAAGCTGAAGTGAAAAGAAATTCTTTTTGATACTCTAGTATTTATGAGATATCAGAGTGAGAGCAATCGATCAGTGTTTTCACTTCAGGAGAACTGTCATGCATGCTCCACAGTCTGCAAGGTATTTTTTTTTGCTTCATAGTAAAGAGTTCAGGCATCCTATGATCATTTACAGCATTCTAAGAGGTTATTCTGCTATGGAATAGTGACATTTTTTCGTTTGACTCAGACTCAAAGTTATATTGAAATTAATAACCTTCTCTTTCTAAGAAATGGTCTCTGAAGAACTTTTCCTGAGTAATTTTGAGTATGGCCATATTGAGCCATGTTTCCTCCTTTCATTCCTTAGAGGCACAGGCCGAACATGCTTCAGTATGTGCTGGGTAATTCAGTTGCTACTTTCTTTTACAGTGTTACCTTCTGGGCTTGAATATTCTTAGCATGTCATATTTTAGCTTAGAATTTGATGAAAATCATGGAAATAGATGGTATTGTTCATGAATTTTCTATTTTCCAAAGTTCTCCCCCTCTCAAGAGTATCAGGAGAATCTTCCAATATGGTGCACTGATTGAAGATGTCTGTGCCTGAATGTAATTTTTGTCCGTGTGTGAGTATTCTTAAAGCAATGTGGTTCCTTTAGACATGAGTTTGTAAGACACAATTCAATAGGGGCCTGGAGTAAGAAATGCTCTTTTTTTTCTTTTAACTCTAAAGAGGAGTAAAACTAGCTTGATATTTTACTTACTGCAGAAAGATGCAAAATCAGTTTGAGAGAAAATGACAAAATCAGTTTGAGAGAAATTGTAAAAATCCTTTGAAATACATAATAAGGAGACAGAAGGGCTGGTGCCCAGACTAATTTGGCAGCGTCATTCAGCTTGTTTCTGGTAGATAAACTATCAAACTCCCAATTTACCTAATTCAAGTCTAGTTCTTAAAGCTCTATTAAAGTGTTCTCCAAACTTTAGCTGTTTGTCCTGAATTTCACTAATTACTTCAAATACTTCATTAATCTACCCAATCTATAACTGTTCCAATTAGGTTTGCTTTTTGGTGGAAAATTGAGGGCGTGTATGAACATGCGTAGAATGTGTTTGTTATGTGATAACATATTATATAAGATTGAATATGAGCCTTGGAGTTAAATAGATCTGGGTAAAAATCCCAAGGTTGCCATTTACTAACATGTGTCAGTAGGCCTCTTTCCTCTGATACCAGCCTGTTGACATTCAGCAAACAATAATGATAACCTTACTACTTCTTTATATGTATATTCCTTTTTTGTACACATAACATAACAAATACACTGGCTAATGTTACAACATGGAATAAAATAAAATAGATTCATAAACTCTGAAAAAAAATAAATAAAAGAATCCCATATCATCACCAATACTAGGCCCTTGTCATTCTTTTAATTGCCACCATTCTAATACATGATTAGTGATATCCAATTGTGGTTTTAATTTGCATTTCACTAATAACTAATGATGTTGAGCATGTTTTCATGAGTTTATTTGCCATCTCTATACCTTCTGTTGTGAGGGGTCTGTTTAAACCATTTTTTATTGAGTTTTCTTATTTTTGAGTTTTAACAGTTCTTTATATATTCTAAATATAAGTCCTTTAGCAGATATACGTTTTGCAAATATTTTCTCCCACTCTGGTGTATGCCTTTTCTTTTATGGCAGAGTGTCTTAGAAAAGCAAAATTTCCTCATTTAATGAAGTCCAATTTATGTTTTCTTTCTTTTATGGATCATACTTTTGATGTTATATTTAAGAAATCTTTTTTTAACAAGATCAAAAAGGTTTTCTATTGTTTTATTCTGTATATTTTATAGTTTTGGGTTTTACATTTAGGTTTATCATCTATTTCAAATTAATTCTCATATGTGGTACAAGGTTTTCTTTATTTCTTTTCTTTTATTCACCCCCCCTTTTTTGCATATAGATGCTCATTTTTCCAGCACCATTTGTTGAAAGGCTGTCATTTCCTCTCAAACTGATTTTGCATCTTTGTTCAATTTCAATTGCCTATATATGTATGGGTCAATTTCTGGACTCTGTACTCTTTATTTTATTTCATTGATCTATGTTTCTTTTTTCATTGTTCTTTTGTTTGTTTTCCCCTTTGTCCCATCTTCATTCCTATTTTTTCCCCATAGAGACTTGTTATTGTGTGTGTGTATGTGTGTGTGCATAACATGTACATGTCTAAATCTACACACATATATTTGCATATGCATATATTTATCATTATAAAACATAGTTTTTGTATATATAGTTTTTAATTTATATAATTTTTTGTATCTAGTCTTTATTCTATTTGATACTTTTAATATTATATATTTATAGTATATTCAAAAATATATTTAGATACTCATATTTCTCTGTCTATATTCACCTAATGACCAACTGCTTTCCTGTAAAATCAGAACAATTTATATTCCAACCAACCGTGCATAAGGATTCCTGGTTCTTTACATCCTTGGCAACACTTGGTACTACCTCCAGTTTTACCATCTCCAATTTTTTTCACCAATAGATATATAAGTATAACTTTTTCATTTGCTTTTCTCAGATTATTGGTAAACTTGAGCAATTCATTTACACTAAACAGCATGGGTTTCTCTTTCGGACTTATATTTTACTGTGTTTTAATTTTTCTACCATGTTTGCTATTTTTTTTCCAGTTTATTTGTAGAAGTTCCTATATTCTAAACTAGCATTGTTCAATAGAACTTTCTTCAGTGATGGAAATGTTCTATATCTATGCTGCCTAATATAATAGCACTAGCCACATGTGACTAGTGAGCACTTGGAATATGGCTAGTATCACTAAAAAGTGGATTTTTGATTTTACTTAATTCCAAGTAATTTACACTTAAATAGTCAGGCTACTGTGCTGAAGAGTGCAGTTCTAGACATTGGTCCCTTGGTAGTGTACATACTGCAGTTGGTTCCTTTCTGGCTTTTGTCTGTCTGCGACCTTTTCCTGTGGTCTTTTTCATATAACAGAAATCTTCACTTTTGATCTATTCAACCACATTAATTTTGGGCTTATGGTTTTTAGTTTTGGGGTTTTCCTCAATAACTACTTTCCCATGTTGCGATCAAAAAGGATTCTCCTACATTTTTTTTTTTTTTCACTTATGGTGTCAGTTAATGATCCAGTCTTATTTTCCTCTGTGTAGTTATATATAGTTTACCTACATAATCTATTAAACACTTTCTTTGTAACTCATTGCTTTGTGGTGGCTTATTTATCATACATCAAAATTATGTTTATATTATTGTTCTGAGCCCTATATTCTTTCAATTGGGTTATTTCTCTTTTGCGCATATTCCTTATGCTTTTTCTAGTATAATTATGACATGTTTTAATATTCAACAGGATATGTACTTACTGTTTTGATAAACTTTTTTCAAAATTGCCTTACCTCTTTGTAGATCTTTATCTTTCACATAAACATATTTAAACCTTAATTTTTATTTTCAACTCCCTTCTCTCCTACTTTCTTACTACAAATAGGTTGGCCTTGTTCATTCAACTCTGTCTACTTCTGTTAACCACCTGCTTTCATTAAAGGCATGTTTAAAGAACTATTTTCAAAATCTTCTAGATTCTAATTAACACAGTGAAATTTTCTATATTTTTAAGACACTCTTGGGTATACTTGATGAGGTTGTTTTCAAGTCTGTCAACAGAAGAGCTTTTCCGGGTGTCTTCTTTTGGTCTTGAAAGCAGGGTTGTTATGAGACAACTGAGACTTCAGAGTTACCCAGAGTCATGGAGTAATTTGGCTCTAGCCTGAAGCTGGAATTCAGGATTATCAATTTCTGGGTCTCAACAAAGAATAGAGAGTTTATTTATTAAGTGTGTTGAGCCTAATTGTGTATTTTAGAGAATTCATAAACAACTGTCAACTAACAGCCAAGTCAGTGAAATAGAGAAAGGCATGCCAATTATAAAAGTTAATTTGAAGAGTGGAAAGAATATAGGATCAAGAACAGGTATGAATCAGAAAGAGTAGAAAGAATATAGGATCAAAACCAAATGTGAGTCCTTAATCTTGTTTATTTACTTTTGTTGGGGCAGGACTGACATTTTCATAGCTTCAGTTTGCCCTGCTCCAAGATGGTAGACTAATTTTACCCCACTTTTTTCAGATATCTATGAATAATAAATGAGACAATAGATATAAAAGTTATTTGAAATTTGAAAAGTGCAAGACACATGAAGAATTTATGAGTGGTGACGTGAAATCACTGCAAGGAAAGTGAGCATTTTTGTGGAATGTCCCTAAGGGTGAGTCAAAATCAGAGCTCTAAACAGAGTCCAGTTAACAGTGATAATTCCATAATCTTTGTTGAATGTCTTTATTTTAGCTGCTTAGTAAATTTGTTTCACGTGAACAACACTTTTCATTGCTACAAATTGAATTAATCTCTTAGAAATTATGTGAATATATTTAACA
This sequence comes from Pteropus medius, assembly GCF_902729225.1. Taxonomy (NCBI): domain Eukaryota; kingdom Metazoa; phylum Chordata; class Mammalia; order Chiroptera; family Pteropodidae; genus Pteropus; species Pteropus medius. The sequence goes on along the minus strand of NW_024342467.1, from coordinate 3,035,612 downwards.
TAATCATTTTAGTGCAATTTTTCCTCCATGATCAGGAAACTAAGAACTGGCATTAGACCTATTATCAGAAAATATATGTATTTTAATTTAATTTAATATATAATAACATCTTTTCATTAAATTGGTTTTATAGATGAGGTAAGGTCTGAAACCTTGTCTAATACAGTGTATTTTCCTCCATTTTTATCAGATTTAGCCTTAAATTTTTTATGCATTTCCTTTCGGGAGATCTATAATTCTCTTGTAGTGTATCCATCCATTTCCCCACATTTGGGAAAATTAATCTTATTTTTTTCCCCTAGAGTCTATTTTTTAGCTTCCGTGAGATTAGGGAAAGGAAATAGAACATAAAATGCCAGTAATTACCATGCACTCCATTTGCTTTCAGTTTTGAATAATATAGGTCGATATAGTGTACATGATAGCCCCAGGAAAACCCTAAATGTTGTCTCTGTGTCACTTAACGTATACCTGGAATAACTTATAGTGTAAAGAAGTAGCTTTTTCCAAGTTACTTGTGGAATTCAGTACTTGCATGGTTTAGATCAGTGGCTCTTTAAAGGGAAGAGGCGATGATTCTGCTCCAAAGGAAGCTTCGGTAATATCTGGAAATATTTTTGGCTGTAATAAGTTTTGAGGTTCTACTGGTATCAAGTCAGCTGAGGCCAAGGATGTTGTTAAACATCCTACAATGCACAGGAGAGTCCTCGCAAAACAGAATTATCCTGCCCCAAATATCAGCAGTGTTGAGATTGAGAAACCCTGGCTTAGATTAAATGAGTGATGAAATTTCATGAGTACTTGAAAAGAGCCTATTCACTGAGGATTGTGGATGGAAAAGAAAAAAATTCAGAGGCAGATTGAAATAAGTGTAAAAGAAAGCTATGGTTTCAGTGTCCAGAGCTGCAATGCTGTGTTGGTCACATTTGTTTCACCTGACACTTTGAAAAGTTGGAGAAACAGCCCATGCTGGCTTTTAATAAATTAGATCTGAAAGCTGTTCTGTCAAGGATGTTGGAGGATCAGATCGATGGTCCCTTGGCGGTTGTTTATCACTAAACACGGCTAGAAAGAAAAAGAAATGGAGGGGAAAACAGAATAAGAACAAATCTAAAAAGATGGGAGAATAGGAATACAGTGGCATCTTTTGTTATTGTTCTATGTAGTTTATTTGGTGGCAAGGAGCTGGGGAAGAGGGGATCGCAGTGGAAATGAGTTGAGGAGGATGTGGAATGTTCGACTCAGGATCAGTTTTGAGTGGGCCAGCCTCTCTACTCAGCCTTAGATGATATAGTGGACCCTGGCCCCAGGACCAGCTAGGGCGCTGGGACATCGGGTTTGGGTTACGAGCGTGGCCGTTGGCCCTTGTGGGACTCTGGCAAGATGACATGGATCTTGTGTCTCTGATGAACTAGAACACGAAGGGGCTGGGGCGTGCTGAGGCCTGAGGCGCCGCAGGTTTTCCCTTGATGGCAAGAACACGGAGGCAGGGCGGAGAGAGGCTACAGGGAACCCTGGCAGTGCCTTGTGGCTGGAAGGAGCAGCTGCAGCCGTGCGGGTGGGAGACCTGGCTTTCGTCGGGTGGGCGGGGTGCAGGGGTCTGGAGCCCAAGGCAGGAGGCACAACCAGCAGGCACTGTCCGAAGGAGCCTAGGTCCTGAGCGCAGTGCCTGCCTGGCTCCGGGAACCCGGCCCACCCTACCTCGGCCAGGCCTCCATGCAGTCCTGCGCCCTAGGCCTCACAGGCTGAGTGTGTCTGGCCTAGACGTCCTTTCTTCCTGGGAGCCTCGGGGAGCCCCAGGCTACACGTCGGACACTGGGTGAACCCCATTTGTGCCAGCGGCGGACATCACACAAAGAGGGCACTCCAGCTCTCCGCCCAGGTCTTTTTGGCAAAAACCCATAGGCAGCACTGTTTTTAAGTTTTGTCTACTTAGTTACACAACATCCCAAGAACTGAAGTTCCAAAATAGTTCTTCCTCCCCTTTATTTTTTAGAGTGAGTGGATTGAGAGGCTGTGGGCAGAGTGGAGAGATTTGATCGGATGGAAGCAGTAAATATTTTAAATGAGCGTGTCTATGGTATAGTTTCAGCATTCCAAACTGTCATCTTTTTTTCCGCTGAACAAATATGACCTGAAGTTAGACTTAAGAAAAAATCGAAGTCTATGCTGAGAGTAAAATGTAGAGAGTTCTCATGAGACAAGCAGACCTAGTTAACGAAATCGTTCTATTGGGCTGAAACAGGGCTGGGTAACAAAATGGCAGGATAAGTGGCTTCAAAAATTTGAAAATAAGTTTCCCTTATCTCTTTCTTGTCTACATCTAGAGATAATGTTGATTTTTACATGAAAAGAAAGTTAAGGTTAAATTTGCTAATTGAGTTAACCAAAACCTTTGCACTGTGTGTATCTTATTGAAAACACTTTTGAACAGTTCTGTGAATCTAACCTATTTGGAAAGAGATACTTGGGGGGTGAGGGAGCGTGCACTGATGGAATGTAATCTAAAACAAGTCATTTAATAGTTTGGGGCCAGTTTCCTCAATCTTAAAAGTGGTTTGATTAGCGGGAATATGTTATATCGGTATTTCTCACACTGTACATGCGTAATTAGTTTTCCCACACCAGTAGCTTTAGATAGACAAGGTGGAGATGGGGCAGGGGGTTTCTCAGGTGATTCTGATCATGATCTTTTCCTCTTCCCTCCCCATCAGGAAATTCTTGAATCCTTCTGGACTAGAGACTGGGTGAGTTATCATCCAATTTTATAAACTACTGAATATTTTATTTTTCTGCCAAAGATTTTTTCTTTAGTCATATTTTTTTCTTCTGAAGCACGAAAGTAATACAAAGTTGAAAGGTTTAAACAGGATGGGATGGTGAATAACTTCAAGTTGTAGTTGGTATGTTATTTAGTTGAAATGTTTTTCTCTAAACATGAGTATGGTACACTACACATGTTAAATTTACTGTGAGTGTGTCTGTGTTTTTAAGAGTGAATAGTTTCAAAGTTTTATACTGAAAAATAGCTTTATAAGCTTTTAATTTCCAATTTCCTTCACTTGTGTGAACTGCCTGGCTAAGTTCCTCCATTTAAATTGAGCTCACTTGAGCCTTTTCTTGACCTTATGATATGCCTGTTTTTCCTGATTTCTCTGGAATTGACTTTGAATTACTAGTATCTGTGGTGAATTTTTATCATTTCGTTGAGTACTTAAGATATTTTATCTTTAGTAGGCCATGGTTAGAAATTACTTTACATTTTCTTTATATGAATTGCTATAATATATACATGTAAACATATATGCGAAGGTGAATAAAATTAAATTTTCTCTTTTTGATTAGATTATGACTATCTAGATGTTCTTGGGATTTTGAAGGATTGGAGATTTGCTACCCCTTTTTCTGGTTGATATTAATAATTTGAGTCAAAAGTTCTCAGTCCTTAAGGAGTTATTTGGGATTGCTCAGGTTAGATGAAAAGTCTGTGCAGATATGATTCTGTAAATCCATTTATCAGATAGTTCCAAGGTTACAGCTGGGAAAATTCTCCTTTTTCTCATTAACCCTTTTCTAAGATATCATACAGGGTATTACAATAGGAGAATTAAAACCGAGGAACACAGGACTTGTGCTGATGTGTTGGGCACATTCCAAGTTGTATCTATACCACTTACACGGGACTTGGAAAGGAGATAGTAAAAATCCAATTTTCACTTCTGAGCTTATTAGTCACTATGAGGGCATTTTAGGGGTAGCTGGAGCTTTAATGAGGGTGTTGAAACCTGAAGAAGGCTGTTTGGCCCAAGTTATCAGTGTTTTTACCCCTTCCCAAGGAGGAATGGTAGGGGATGCTTTATGAAGCGGGGAATATTTCCTCCTCACCTGAAATCAAGTTGGAGAAGCTTCAAAATGTCCATTCATAGCGCCTGTTAATGTTTCTCAGTGTTTTTCGAGATTAATAAATGTGCTTGAAAATATGAGACACTGAGATGCCCCCGCCTGACCTGAGAGAGCTGGAAAACTGCATCAGGAGTAAACTGCAGTGACATCTGTTGTGGGGAAGGATGTATAGGTTTGGCTATTCTTGGGAAAGAGTTGGTGTAAAGCCTTTTTGAAAGTTTCTCTACCAAAAAGGACCAAAGGTTGGCCTCTGGAAACTCAGGGAAGTAAGTGGAAGCCACCAGCTGGGAGAAAAAAATCCCATGTTAGAGGAAGTTCAGCATTCACTGTGGTTGAATGTTTGAGAAATTGGCAAATGTGTTCCCTCTCCTCTCAAATCAGTTGTTCTGTCACCCAGAGGACCCTGACTTCATGTCAAGGACAACTGCCCCTATCCCCAGCCCCCATCTGACCTGTACTGAATCACACAGTTTATTAATGGGGTAGAGAGGAGGAGAAGAAAACACCTAATGGCATCATCACTACAGGTTTCTCAGCCTGAAATGGGCTTAAGATGGGAAAAGCCCATCTTGAACTTAGAGATTTTGATTTTTGCATTAAGTGGACATTTCTAACTAGTGAAATGAAATTATTCTTTTGACCAAAGGGAATTAGAAAGCTGTGGATGTTTCCTGAGAGTTTATCCAGAAGCAAAGATAGAACTAGCCCACAAAAGTAGGCTAAAAGATAGTGGAAGAAAACTTTTTATGCATGCTAAGGAGTCTAACTTCTTTAAGGAAGTGATTATTTCATAATAATTCCTTTGACTTTGGCTCAGCTATGAGATCTTGGCCATTGCACTATATCTGTGCAAAGCTTTGGTTTTTATGTCAGTACATGAGCAAAATATAAGTACTTATCCAATCTCATTGGGAGAATTAGCTTATTAGCATAGTGCCTGACACATGTAAGCAAATATTATATGTTAATGCCATTGATTTTTACATAAATGTCATAGCTCCCAGTTGCATATTGAGCTCAATTGGGTACTAATTCATCTTCTGTTGAATTATCAGAATGACATGGTTAAGGCCGTAAAAACCAACACATTTCTGAGCCTGGGGGAAAAGAAAGTGGTGACCAAAAGCATGAACAACTCTGATTATTTTATTTTGTCTGTAGCTTCCCTAACCAGTCTTTTCTTATTCTTTTAGTAGTAAACATAATAAAAGAGCTTCTTAAAGATAGCTAAATATGTAGTTATGAAAATTGGGGCACAAATCAGGGACTCTAGTGGCCATTTTTATAAAATCATTTTAGAAAAAAAAAAGATTCTGATGATGAAATTCAAAATGGAGTTCAATTGTTAAAGGCAAAGCTAATACTTCTAGGTCAGATTATATAGAAGTTCTAATCCAAATGCCAGTAAATTATTTTCAGATAATCCCACATCAAAGGCACATGTGACTGTGGGTAATATGTAAACGTTCGAAATCTCAAAAGCACTGCTTCGTCTTTAAACACCAGGAAGGCTTGTGCTCAAATGGTGACCATCTATGAAGTAATATAGTTTTTGCTTTTTTTAGCTTTAGCATTTGTTTATTTGATGAAGAAAATAAATCAATGCATTATGAAATGAAAGACAGATACTAAATTTCAGGGGAGCGATATGTGTTTAGAAAGGCACTAAAAATGCACAGATGTAGCCTCATAAACAGAAAAGCTTGATTCTAGCCTTTCTATTAACTTTTAGTGAAATTACATAACCAAGTATCTACAGAGCAGGAAAAATACCCTCAGTTAATAAAACACCCAAAGGAGAAGGCATTCAGCTCATTAAAAGTACCTCACTATGACTTCTTCATCCATACAAATTGAGCTGTAATATATAAAAATGTTGAATATTCATGGTGCATTTGTATGTCCTTTCAAAGAAAAAAATTTGCCTGGCGCTTTTATTTTTTTGTCTCTAGTCTCTTGCCTTCTAAACATGGTTTCAAGGACTCTTATTTCTCCATAAATATGTAACCACCAGGATCTGACACAATGAATTTGCACAACTCCTTGTTCATTTTCTTGCCACAGCTTCTTGGCTCTTGCATTGTAGAAATTAAAAAAAAAAAAAAATCCAAGTGTGGGAGGCAAAGAATCGTTGCAAATCCATCTGAACTTGGAAGAATCTTTTTATATTATTAACTAAGTTTTCATGTTGGGGTATACAGTATCATTATCTTTTCATAATATAAGCTATTTGTTTGCAAGAAAATATGCCAAGTTTTGAAGAACAGTAAATAATATAGTTTTAGTGAAAATGTTGTTATAAATATATATAATTTTGTATGTTTAAAAACATTTCTTTCCTGTACCTATTTTTGTCTTCTGAAAGCAAGTGTTCTAAACAAGCTTGGAAATATAATTTTGAGGTGAAATTATACTCATAGTCCTATTTCCTTATTTTATACCTGAATCCTAAATCAAGTTTTTAGATCAACTAATAGGGTCAAGACTAGAAGCTAAAACCTAAAGAATACATCTTTAGCCTCCATAATAAAAAGCAGCCCAGGGAAGTTAATTTGTGACAATGTCTTGTTTTGTTGATTTTGGTCAATTTTACATAAGTGGATTGGTAGAATAGCTTAGTTTGATATAATATCAGTCTTATTTAATAATAGAATAGGAAATGCTATTTTTAAATTATTTATATAAAATATCTTTTTAGTTTATTTAGAGCTATAAACTCTAGTTCAAAAATATTAATGAGAGTATTTAAAAATTGTCTGGAAAAAAAGCATACAAATAGGATTTATGTATAGTCCTTTAGTAGAATATGGCAGTCTCTCTTAAAACTCTCATTTGTTCAACATTTTCTGGATTTTAACTTTTGTTGACTAGAAAAAGAAACCAGAATTTTTAAGAAATTTGAACCAGTATTTTATTTTACTTTTTAATAGTGTTCATTTCATAACTTAAATTTCAGGGCTTGACATATTAAGTATTCTATTATGTGCTGGTGTATGTGCTTGAATGTTCTAATTTTGGTAAATTCATGAAGTTCTGATTTATACAGTGTTTGTCAAATTTGTTAACTACTTGGTATACCATTTTTTGTAAAAATAGCTTCATAATTTACTGGGTTATTTATTAAAATTGAGTTTATTCATTTATAATCTGTGCAGTATTATATATGCCTAGAAATTTACTTGCCAATAAAAATCCAACCTGTGAGAATATTTATAATTGGAAAAGGAATTGTTTAATAAATGATAATGGCAAATTAGCAATCCATCTGAAAAGAATTAAACAGATAGTGGATGAATTAAAACATATTTCATGAGAAAATATTTTATTTTATAAGTCATACAGAGAAAGATAAATACCATATGATTTCACTTATAAGTGGAATCTTAACAAAGTAAACAACACAGAAATAGCCTCAGATATAGAGAACAAACTTATGGGGGTTAGGGGGCTGAGTGAAAAATGGGAAGGGATTAGGAAGTACAAATTGGTAGTTACAAAATAGTCATGGAATGTAAAGTACATCATAGGAAATATTGTCAATAATATTGTAATAACTATGTATGGTGCCAAGTGGGTATTAGACTTATCAGGGAGGTCACTTTGTAAAATATATAAATGTCTAAGCACTATGCCATACACCTGAAATTAATATAAAATAATATTGAATGTCAACTCTAATTGAAAAATAATAAAGGAACAAAAAATATTTTAAAATTTAATTAGGTTATATTTAAACTTATTATTTAAAGAGGATATTAAGCTCGTTAATGCACAAAATAAGCCTTACGATTTATGATGGATGATTGAGTTAATACATGTGTTATTGAAATCAATACCTTTTGATGTAAAACAGTGAATAAAGTAAGCATGCAATTTTTCTTAGTAGCTTTTTAGAGTTTCTATAAGAATTTCTATAGGAATTTCACAAGTATTCATCTACTTGTCAAACTCTTTTAATCAAATTTATCTTCCTTCAGTCACCACAATTTAAACTAAAACATCTTTTCTATTGGGTAAAAAATGATGCCCTTAATTTAACTAACCATGTGACAGACTTGATGTGAAACTAGGTAAATAACAAAAACTTCCACTGTAGACAAACATAAAACACATTCAATAGTTTCACAGATATTTTCATCTCTTAAGTTGGTAGTGATAGTAGTACTTGAAGGAAGATTTAAGTCTTAAGTAAAGGGTAGATGGTTGTTCATATAAATTCCTGAAATTGGTTATAAAATGCATCATGAAGTAAACTTCTTTCATTTGATGTTTTGTCCTTACGTTATCTCTGACATTGTGCGTTAGACCAGAAGACTGAAATTGTGGAATTTAAGCACTTAATTAGGTGATTCAAATCAGATACATTAAGTATTGGGGTTTGGGACATCTGTGAATATTTTAAACGTGGCTAAGTGTCATAATTTTTTAAGACTTGATTGAAACTGGGTTGTCTTCCAGTAACAGTTTAAGAATCCAGTTACATTTCTTCTTTTAAAATTACGTAATTACTAACAATCATTGTTGGTTTATCATAAAACAAAGACAGTGTTCTACCAGCATAAATCAATTGTTATCAACATGATAGTGCTTTTAATCACACACACTATAGAAATTTTATATTATCACATGTTGGGAGGATGTTGCACTCTTGATTTAAAAACAAAACAAAACAAAAATCTAGCCCTTTAATGTCGAAAAATATGGATACTGGAGCCAGATAGACTGCATGCAAACCATTTTCTAGCAATGTGATTTTAGACTTAGGAGTAGTTATTCTCCATGAGGCTTCTTTTCTTTATTTGTAAAGTCACATAATATTTATACATTTTTCAAAGCATTGTTGTGAGGATTGAATGATTTAATACATATAAAGACAGCATTTAGAATTTTGCTTAGCACATAGAAATTATCCACAGATATTAACTACCAGGTAGTCCCCACTCCCTTCTGTCCTGCCCTAATGCTTTTCAAATTATCTTGTGCTAAATTCTCACCTCTTGCTTTTTCCTACTAGTCTCTTCCATAAACCCTGCAGATATGACTCTAACTTCTCTAAGACTAAATGTGTATATGCAGTTATTGTGGACATATAAACATATAGAAGTGTGTGTATATGAGAGATAAGTAATATTTTGATGGAAGTATATCAGAAGCATTTATAGAGTTGCTCTTTACCCTAAAGAGCCACCTTTTTGTTAGAAGCAATTGTGTGACTTGTTCTACATATGTGCTTAAACACAATGTTTACAAGTCTTAATCAGGGCCAGACACAGGACCTGCACACCTGTCACTGTGTATGTTAGATCACATGTTCGCAGATTTCTTTGAAGATTTTTTAAAATGATGACAGTTGTGAACCAGAACGTGATAGTCAAAGAAATATATTCCCTCCCCCACCCCAAAGGATACTAAAAATTCAATGTGGTGGTTCAGATTATTGACTGAAGGTTGGGTAACAGTCCTACCTTTGCTATTTAATTAGCTGTGTAATCTTACATGAGTTACTTAACATAGCTCTCCCTTTCTAAAATGGCTTGAAAATTATACATTTCTTATAATTCATATAAATGCATTCATAGAATTCTTACGATATTTCTCATAGTTAAAATGGTTAAAATGATCTGGCAAAGAGTAAACTGAAAAATGTAATAGTGATTGTTATTCTACACTTAACTCTTACCACTGTCTCAAATGTTTGCCTTTATTTATAACAAGCGCTAAGAAAATAAAACACAGTTATTTCTCCTTAAATACAGAATTCTCCAAGAACATCTCTAGTAGTGGACCGGTACAGCATCTCTATATAAGAACAAGAATTTTTTATTCAATGGAAATAGCATTTGCAAAACATCTATCTTTGTTTTCATTTGGAAACATCAAAATTTATTTTCTTAACTTCAAGGTGCAAAACTAGACTGTGTCCCACATCTGAAATAGTTTCAATAATTTAAGCAAAAACCCTAATGTCAAATGATCTGTCTATTCAATAAATGTCTATTATTTACTTTTCAATTTTGCTGCAGAATAATCTTATTTCTAATCAGTTCCAAAGACACAAGAAGCTGCCTTAATTTTCCAGTGTCAGTTTTAACAAATGTTGAGATGTTGGAGGATCTGTTAATGTGGGAAAAATAAAAGGTCATGGTTATTTTAAAGACATGTAACCTTAATCTCAGCAAATGAACCCCCAAATTAAACCTCTACCCAGAATTTTTTTTTCATAAAGGTTGTCAAAATAGAATAGATGTATTCTCCTAATATGCAAGTCCACATTTTATTAGAGTTTTTCAGAAAATTAGATAATAGACCCAAGTGAAATGAAAGGAAATGTTTGTGAACTAAAAATGAATAATTCTGAATGAGCGATAGTTAAGGCTTTTGTCCAAGTGACTGGGGACAGCTGCAGGTTTAGAGGCTCATGCTAAGTCACTCAACATTTATGGAATATCTAGTGTCTGTGTTGAGTTCTGAATAGCGCACCAACATCTATGGAATATATTGAATAATCACAAATCTTCTTTTAGGTATAAATTAAGTTGTCTAGGACCTTTTCAAACAAGATAGAGGATTGAAAATTCAAACATCAATGAGGGCATTATTGTTTGAAAATGAAATTTATTTACGGGCCCTACTTATAGCTGTGACACATAATGATAACACAACCCCTTTAACTTGAAATATAAATACTAAAGGCTTTTAAAAATATTATGCTCTTCTAGGAATACAAAATCCTTTAGAAACATTTTGTAAGGCATCATCTTACTAAAGCAGTGATATGTAAGGATATTTATAACTGCAAATATTCAGCAGCTATAAAGACAGTTATTTTATGTACATTGTAAACCATATTCTGCCAAGAAAGCGTAAAAGCTTAGGCAGGAGAGGACTATTTTTTACTCTTCAAAAGTGTTAGCTGGTAGGGAATGGGGAAAATCAAGAAAAATTGATACACTCATCATAGACATGACAAAAGTTGCCTTTTTCTTTTCTTTTTTACATTTGCAGTGGACTGTGGAAAAATGAGGGCGTAGGAATGAGAAAGGAATAATCTGGCAGATGGGTATCTGCCAGCTGAGAATTGTACGGACTAGAGAATAAGGAGATAAAGGTTTCTATCATCCAGACCAGAGGGGCAAAACAAAATTCAAATTCTGAGGTTAAAAAGTAGAGATGAGAATGATGTACAAGGTATTTATCTCTTAAAGAATTCTCTGTAAAAGTACATAATTTAAAAGTTAAGGTAAAAAAGGATCCTATTCTCAAAACTACAGAAGACACAAATAATTAAAGGTCAGACAAACATTAATTGTACTTCTTTGAACAGATCCTTATATGTTGCTAATTTGAAAAATACTTATTTTGTAATAGCATCATTTAAAACTAAGGATTAACAAAGAAGTAACATAATAAAAACTCTCAGTTTACTATATATTTCCCCTATCTTTGTATCTTTTGCTTCTCAATAAAATTCCATCCCTGTCAGATTTTTGCCCTATTTCTCTTGGAAACTACCAATATAAATTTCATTAGGAAAAAACAACAACAACAACAAAAAACCTTTCTTATGCTATTAATTGTGTTTGAAACATTCTCTACCTTTTCTGGCCATATTATTTAATTTTTTAAAGTGTACCTCTATTACCTCTATTATTTTTTACAAATTATGACTTTTTAAATGGTCGAGCACACGTCTACTTTTTTATTCCCTCCATTTTTTTTTAGTTCTATCATGATACAAATGACAAAAATGGTAAGATACTTAGAGTGTACATTATGATTTCATGTACATATACATTGTGAAAGAATTCTGTCCATTTAGTTAACACATTCATCACCTCACATGTTTATCTTTTGTGTGTTGCGTGTGAACATTTAAGCTATACTCTCTTAGCAAATTTTAATTACACTAAACAGTGTTATCACTATAGTCACCATGTTATACATTAGATCCTCAGATCTTATTCATCTTATACTGAAAATTTGTATCCTTTTACTAACATCTCCCTATTTTCCCTAGCCCCTTGCAACCACATTTCTAGTGTTTCTATGAGTTTAACTTTTTATTTTCATTCCACAGGGATGCTATGCAGTGTGTCTTTCTCTGTCTGACTTACCTCACTTAGCATAATAGCCTCAGGGTCCGTCCCTGTTGTTGCAAATGACAGGATTCTCTTCTTTCTCTTGGCTGAGTAATATTGTGGACACACACCACATTTTCTTGATCTATTAATCTGTTGATGGGCAGTTACATTGTTTCCATTCTTTCTAGCTATTTTAAACATCTAAGGGTCATATCAAATTCTGACTTCTTCAATAATGTCCTTTAATTTTTTTCTCTGTTGCAGTCCTCACTTCTTTCATTAACTAAATTGTGACTAATTTAATACAGTTAAAGAATTAATATAAATGATTATTATTAACTACAAATACTATTTTATAATTATAAATTGTGAAAATGTAACTCCAAGTGGAATGCATCTCCCTCAGTCTCAGGGATGGATGCCATAGTCGACTTCTCCTATGTGTTTATTTCAATGGCAATAATAGTGACAGGCAGCATAGGAAATAGAGATGGGGGTCAATCAGTAGGAAAATTTTATTATGCTAAAATGGTATATTGTAGTTACAGAAATGCCAATTGGCTATTTTATTATTAGCTCTACTACCATGTTGTAGGATACTGAGTTCTCAAAGCCTTCTTATATACTTCCCAAATTTTTACCAATATTTAAAACTATTATTTTTTTTTAATATTTCAAAAATGATTCTGGGTATCAGAATGCTGAACCCAACTGACAATGTGCAGGCTTTGGCTAGAGAAACTCAGAGCTGAAACTGTTTTAGGGTGAATAGCAGTAACTAACAAAAAGGTCACAGACTTAGGGTGGGGCAGAACCAGTGGAAGATGCTTGGTATGTTCTCTGTCGTGGTTCCCAGAAATTCGTGAATGGGGGGAAGCGTTCACAAGAAAGGAGGAGATCGTGGCAATCTTATCAAAACATAATTGTATCAGAAAAAGCCATTATAAGTAAATCTTTTAAAGATAAAGATCAAAATGTTTTCGTAGGTGTGGGGGTGGAGGACATTGGTAACGCATCATCTTAAAAAAAAAAAAGTCTACGGTCATGCCACCCTGAACAAGACCGAGCACATCTGATCTCAGAAGCTAAGCAAGGTTGGGCCTAGTTATTACTTCGATGGGAGACCACCTAAGAAGATCAGGTACTGCAGGTGTAAAAAATAAAAAATAAGATCGTAAGCTGACAAGGTCCTTGCAATCTGTGAGGTCAACCAAGAGTTGCCTCGCCAAAAAAGAAAAAAAAAATTTTTCAGAAATATTTATTTTCTCATAATAGTTTAGGGCATTTTCTTACTTTGGTTTTCCCAAACAAAATGATAGGACAGTATGACCCGATCTTTTCACTTGAAATTTGAGTTCTGCAGTACAGTCAGTACAAGAATTCCTTTTAGAAACATCGGATATCAGGCCATTCCCTCAAAGTTCTTCATTAATGATTTGATATTCAGATTGTCCATTTCTGAAGCTTAGCTTACTAGATTGTTCTTTTCTTCAGTTTTTGATTTTTTTTTTTAACTCTGGCATATCACCTTTTGTCTGTAACTTACCATCTAATTGTGTTTTCCAACATGACTTTCAGTAATTTGCTACATTTTCTGTCTTATTTTGTAATTGATTTAAATTTTATTTACACAGTATGATCAATGCTTCAGCTGACAATCAGTGAGGGACTGAACAATAAAAAGAAGTCAAGCAGTAAATGTGGATAATATTAAATGGAGAGATTTGAGTGGTAAAGGTAGATCATCAGTTCGCTTATGAACATTTTGGGGAGGTAGTGTGTTTCATCCCTCCATTCTTCAAAAGTGCTTTACACCTTTATTCAATGTGACTAAGGGGTTTAAGAGTCATCTCACAGATTCTTGGTCCTCATAATAAATCCTTGTCTCTAGGCTAAAACTCACTTTGGAATCCTAATCTTCCAGCAGTAGCAACTGAGAACATATTTTTTTCTTCGAATATTCAAAGATTTATCAAGAATTCCTCTGTCTTCTCCTTTTTAGGCCAAAATAATACTCAAAGAGTGACATTTCCAAATCCCTCAATGTCATCTTTTCTGTTTTCATTTGGATATGATCTAATTAATGAGTGTTTAAATATGTGGCAAGTGAATAAAACTACCAGGCCAAGAGAAATACTAAAAGAATAGAAGACACATATTTGTGACAGATATAGATGTGTGTGTGTGTGTGTGTGTGTGTGTGTGTATACATATATAAATAAATCAAATGCAAATAATATATGCTTAACAATTTTAAATATTTTACCTATGAGAGGAATGGATCATGGGGTTTTTTAAAAATTAAGAAAAAGAACAGGAGAGAGCTATTTGACTTCCCAAGAAAGTACTGTCCTATGAACTGGCAAAAGAAATTAGTTTATAAATTATAATATGCATGTAAAGAGCTTTTTAGATTTCTATCCTGTTTTCCTTAGATGGCTAAGTATGAAAGCATGACCTACTTGTCTCCAACTTGTGCCTCATAGTGCGTATGTGTTCTATTTTATGCACTGCTATTTTCTCCCTGAGTTACTCTTCTGCAGAAAGCACTTCCAAAATTGACTCATTCAAAACAGACAGTTCTGCAAATCTTAATCAGAGATTCATAGTTTGTATTCATCTAGTTCACAAGTCTGTAAATTGCCAATTTTTGTTGAATTATTTACATAAAAATGAATACATTTTAAATGTTCCTTAATTGGCAATATCTAATAATATCTCCCATTTGCTACTCACCTTGTGGACATTAAGAGAATGGTTCTGGGAGGCTGGCCTAGATAATCCATTTCTGGAAAATTACTGACTTATGCCAGAACATACTTTTAAAAAATCTCTTCTTAAATTACATCACTCTTTTCTTTCATCTTAAATTTAGTCCATGAACTCTTATCTATTTTTGTTTTAAATAGTTTGCCTTCTAACAACTGATAACCTAGAAAAACTTAGGCAAACACTAGCCAACAGAAGGAAAACTCAGTAAACATAGTGACATAGCAGCTGAGAGCATAGAACTATAAAGCCGAACCTAGGGGATTTGAATCTTTTTTGTCTTTTTTTTAGCTGGGTTACACTGAGTAGATTTGTTAAATTGTCTGTGACTTAGTTTTCTTAGCTATATAAAAAATAATAATAGCACATAGAGTAGAGATAAGGATTAAATGAATTAATATGCATAAAGGGCTTCTCAGTGCCTGGGACATGGAAAGCACACAGTAAATATATGTTTTAGTATTTGTAACATACAAATAGCTAGAAAACAATAGCCAAATCCTAACCTTTGCATAGTGATAACAGGAATTGTACCATTTTAAATATTTTTCACATGAAGAATAAATAAAAGTTAATTGAACTTCTGTGATTATCCTTTGCACCAATCTTAGCATACTGGTTTGAGAAACTTTAAAAAAAAATAAACAAGAAAAAGAAACACAAGATAGTAGAATTTAAACTGACAAAATGTTTTATTTTAAGAGGTATCGGCCGCAGTTAACACCATATGGAAAAGTGTTCAGAGCTGTCCTTTGCTCTTTAGGCTATCTAATCCTATATCTTAGGAAAAAAAACAATAATACTCAGTAAACACCCCATTCTGAAAAGAACTTATTCCAAAAAGAACTAATGCATCGGCTTCCTGGTAGGTCCTGAAGTTTGTGGTTTCCTCTCACAGGACCCTTAGCACTAAGGTGTTGTGCAGCTCCAGCATCTATGGCCGGAATTTGGTGCTCTTGATCTCTTGCTAGCTTAAATTACTTTCTGCAATATTGGAGCAGATTATTCGGAAAAGTTACTCACATTCCAGTATCCTGTCTGCTTTCATATTTACAGGTTTCCTTTTTCCCTTGTTTGCTCTTCTTGTAAATCTAGAGATGCAGACCACCAAGGGAGTGTGTTCACACTGAGTGTCACAGGGAGGGAGAAGGTGGAATATATTTTCTTAGTTCTCTGGCTAATTAGGCCTTGCAGACCTCCTGCCAGTACCTACACTATACAGAAAGCTTTGAAGATAAAATTCAAAGCAAAATCTAGAAGTTGTTTAAAAATGTCTCAGGAGTACGAAGTTGATAGGTATTTTTCCTATATTAATATAACTAAAATGGCAAATAGCTTCTCAAATTTATCTTTTTCTAATATATATTTCATAAGTTATAACGTGTATGGTCAATAATGTTACACATTTTAAAAATAACTGACCCTCAAATTCCAATATTGATCATAGTTCTACATAAATCAATACTAATCTCTTAGACAAATTAGTTTTTACATTGACCAAAACAAACTCATTATATGCATATTAGTTAGATGCCTCAACATAAATTGAATTAATTTTAGAGGTGAGTGAAGAACATATGCTTTTCATATAACTTGATATTTGAGACTTCCAGCCTTAATTCTCTACCATGTTTTTACTGTTATAGAATCATTTCAATAGCTAAACCATCAGTTATCTGCTCATTAAGTGAAATAAAATATGTAAAATGTCCTGTACAATGTCTGTTGTATAAAGGGGTTCATTAAATACTTTTCTTTTAATGTTTATCTTTCAAAATGAAGGTATTGACAATTTAATTAATTCCATTTTATATGTTTAATGCCAGAGAATTTGGCATTGAAATCGAGAACCAAAATCTGCCTTATGATGTGACTTGATTATTCTTTGAGTGTAGAGTTGAGTGGAGATTATAATTTGGGGAAGTAGTGAAATGTTTTATAAGAACATGTGGTAAAAATAGTTATACCATCTTTCACCCCACTCCAGGGCACTGCCCATTTAATTCCTCTGTGTGCACGTGTATTTCTGTTTAAGACTAGCTGTTTGAACAATTTGTTGTGTTGTTGTTTACTTCTCTCTGCTCCTTCTACCCCCACTCCCACCAATAAACACATACAAACACGTCAGTTGTAACATGCCCAGGTCCATTTAGCATCAAAGTCATTTTTATTACAGCATGAACAAATCCTGAGATATCAACTATACATATTGAGATAAATTAAAAGATTAATGTTTTATATTAATCCATGTTTAAATGAATAGGTTGAATCATATGAAATTGCTGATATTCATCCATATTAGATCTTCAGAGAAGGTCAAACTAATATCTTGGTCTCTTCTAAGATATCTAGTTATTTCTCAGCCAGTCAGGAGTCTTATATCTGGGAACAGACCATATGATGCAATGGGCTACTATTACAATTTTTGCCTACCCAGGATGCTTCTTTTTTGTTTTCTTGGCTATACCCTCAATTCTGTCCTCCTAACCTACATTGCTTAGTGGAGTTCTCTTTTGACTACTTAAGGGTGTTTCCTTTTTTCTGTTACTAAAGACACGTAGACTAATATGTATATTTTTGAGTTTAAACTTTTACCAAGAAAAGGAAAAATTCTTGACTTAAAATAAGTTTTGCTTTATGTCCAGCAAAAAAACCAAAAAACAAAAACCAAAAATCTATCAGATAAATAAATGCTAAGGACCTCAGTCTCTGCTTGGACTGGAAGAGGAAGGTAAAAAGCAGAAAAAGTTAGAATCAAGCTCTCAAAAAAGAATTTGGTCAAATGTGTGATACCTTAATCTTTTGTATATCATATAAGAAAATGACAATTGAAGTCATTTTTAGGGGGGCTCTTAACATCTTTGCATTTGCTGAGGTACATGAGACAGAAGTGCATGTGAGTGGAGAAATAGTCTAAGTAAATGGATGCTTTGAAAACTCTTGCAGATGGATGAATATTTTTTTCCCAGTCACTCCTGGACCAATTTTGTAAAGTACACTAAAAATGGATTACTAGAAGAATGAAATAAAAAAATAAATAAAAAAAAACTAAAGACCTCCAATTCAACTTATTTGATTCAGTAGACCTAAAATTACATATCAGTAAATACTATCAGAACACACATAACAGGAGAAAAGATAATTATGCAACCATATTTTATACATTAAAAATGATGCATTGGGGATTAATATAGAAAATCATGATTACATGGATAACTCTTTGTTGTACAATTATAACAACAAACAGTTATGAAAACTGTTATGTAGCTGTAGAATAATGAAAACGTATTTTTCTCATTATTCTTCTGTAGCACTTTGAGAAAGGGGAAGGAGAGAATGAAAGAGGGAGGGGAAGGAAGTGGAGTGAAGCAGGGAAGCGAAGCAGGGAGGAAGAGAAGGGAGAGAGAGAGAAGTATCCATTCAGTTGTAACTTTTCAGGTAAGAATGTAGACTTGTTTTTCTAACTGATGTCTAAATAATATTAATCTGGCAAGAATTATGATATGGTAATGATAGTGATAGCTTCACTAAATCACTGTGGCAACATAATGCCAAGGATTTGTTTTTAACACCTTCAAGATGTTTCATGTTCATGTTTCTGCCTGAATTTATATATAATTAATTTTTAATTTTTTACTAATCTCAAACATTATAGAAAACGACTTAACAATATACTTCCAACTAAAAGCTTTCATAGTTAAAACAAAACAAAACTTTAGTGAGCTACTTGAATGATTTAAATTATTCATTCAAGGCAAGGAACTATTTTTCTTGCACTGATTCATGTTCTATTGAGGTAGACACTTGTAGTTTTCATCAATAGTATAAACTTTAGAAAATTAATATGAGTAATATCTGCTTCTAAAAGCACTAAATCTAAAAATATGTTATCATTCCACATTAGGTATACATTAGTGTCTGAAATTGTATTAGATTTCCCATAATTTCTATTTCTCAAAAGCCAACTTAGACCTAATATTTTCTTGCATTATTATTGTAAAATGTTTAATGGTTATTCTTGAAAAATATTTTTGATACACATATATAAATCTTCCTGACTAATATGTATGTATTTGTGTGCAGGCATACCTTGTTTTATTGTGCTTCACTTTATTGTGCTTTGCAGATATTGCATTCTTTTTTTTACAAATTGAAGTTTTGTGGAATTCCTGTGTCAAACAAATCTATCGGTTCCATTTTTCCAACATTTGCACACTTCGTGTCTCTGTGTCACATTTTGGTAATTCTCACTATTAAAATATTTTTCATTATTTGTTATAGTGATCTGTGATGTTATAACACCATCTTTGATGTTATAATTGGGACACCACAAATTATTTCTGAGTAATTAAGCATACATGATGCTGGCTTCTCCTTAATCTTTTTTTTCTTTTCTTTTAGGGGAGACAACCCTTGGTTGACCTCACAAATTGCAAGGACCTTGTCAGTTTACAATCCCTTATTATTATTATTATTTTATTTTTTATACCTACAACATTTAGTCTTCCTAGGTGGTCTCCCATCCAAATACTAACCAGGCCTGACCCTGCTTAGCTTCCGAGATCAGCCAGGATTGGGCTTGTTCAGGACAGCATGGCCGTAGAGTTCTCCTTAATCTCGGTCTATGCTTTGTAATCATGAATTTGAATGCTACTTTTATATAGAGAATTTAATCTTAACTAAAACATATCAAGTAGAATAGATTCCTATGATTTCATACTAGATAGCTCTTCACATCTAACCATTTAAAAATATTCTTTGGATACCCAATTCTTTAAAACTATTTTGCTTAAATGAAATTTTAATAGTGTTTTTTTTTTTTTTAATTGTGTGTGCTAGAAAACTTGGTATAATACTGCTGAGTTTGCTGTAAAAAAAATCTTTCTATATGTATCTCAGTTATATACCTAGACCTGTAGTGCTATAATAGAACCCAAGTTATTTCATACAGATGCAATTTAATAACAGATAGGGTAATGCAATTGTAAATACCTTGTGGTGTGGATATTAACATATATCTCTAAAGCTTCCATAACAACTAGCTCTGAGCTTATGAATTATAGGAACTGAATGAACTTGATAATTGGATGGATTGTTGTACTGAGAAAGTAATTATGAATCATTCGTACCAAGAACAATTTGATTTCCAATTTACTATTTAATTTAGGAAGGACTATAGTTAAAGGAAATAGAGCAAAGTAATATGTGTCTCTTTAGGTGAGACATTTTTTCCTGACATTTTCAACCAAATAATAATTTTCCAATATATCTTTCCAGAGAACAAAATAAGAAATATAAAATGAAAGACTTTGAAGTGTTAATGGTATATATTCTTAAATTTAAAAAGAGAGGCTATGCTTCTCTGTTCACAGTGAGATGTTTGAAGTAAGTACCACAGAGCTTGGCATGTACTCAGCTATTAAAGTAACCACTAGTGCTGTTCGGGAAATGTTACTGACTCACCACTTTCTGGGCACATGATAGGACTGACATTCCTCATAAACTGAAGTAATTAAATTTGTCCTAGTACTTGCTTTGGCCAATGAAATGTGAGCAGAAGCAACATTTTAAGAGTTTGTGAGTGGTACAGAATTCTCTGTGTCTTTTCTCTCCTTCCCTCTCTCCCTCCTCTGTCTCCTTTGCCTTAACAATTGTAATATGGAGTTGGGGCCTCCCTCAGCCTGAGTCCCTGAAAATACAGCAAAATAGAGCATAGCCCAATGTGAATAGACATATAGTAAGAATGAGAAATGGATTGTTATTTAAAGATACTGAGATTTGGGGGATTGTTTGTAACTGCAGTATAACCTTGCCTAAATCAGAATAATATAGCGATATAAATAGATTAACTAGATAGAGAGAAATATAGATGAATATGATACAAAGTAAAATAGAATATTTGTTAAAATTGTCCGTGTTGTTTGATTTTAAAATCTGCAAAGCATTCGGGACTTGGGGTTGAATTTAGGCAGTCTTCCTGAATTAAAAAAATATTAAATCATGTCAAGCCATGTTAATACAAATATTCTGTATTTTATAAATATAGTATCTGAAATAAACTTGAAATACCTTTGTTTTCTCCCCTTCTTCGAACATGCATGGAAACATTTAAAAATTATAAGAGTTATATATATAGTATTACATATAATCTTTAATTTGTAAAATTAAGCAGCAATTGAGTTAGCCTTTGAGAGTCTTTAGATAGTATTATCTTCATGATGCACCGATTACTCTGACAAGTTTTATAATCCATTTAGTTGGAGTTTTGTGTTGGCTGATTGATGAATCTTAAATTGGCTACCCATGGGGAAATTGTGAGTGTCATTTAGGATAAAGTATATTTAAGCTAATTATTAATATTTTAGAGGTTGAATTTTATTTAGATCATATATATACTGCTTATATCTTTAATTCTGTGGAATTAATAATGGGTAATAGTAAAAAGAGCATCAGAAAGAGCATCTTTATAGATAATATTAAATAGCAGTTCTACTAGTTTGTGAATAAATGACCACTGCTTCTCATAACATCACATTTTTTAATATTTATACAAATTAAATTTTCATATGGATGTTTTCTGTCATGTTTTTTGTAAGATGCTTTTCAAAATTTAGCTGTATTTTTTCAGATGACCTTCAGCTCATAAAGAATAATTTTCTGCATTCTAATTTTTGTTATCCCAATATTTAGTACTTTCAAATAAGACAAACTTCAAAGAGTTTAATTTTTTATAAAGCCTGGTAAGAGTGGGAGTGTGGGAGTTATTAAATTACACATGATTACTCAAAATTATTGAATATTTTCTAGGAAGTTAATTGAAGCAGGATGAGAAGAAGGTATATTTTACTATATCCACACAGATAAATTTATCATTTCTTTAGAAAACAATCATTTCTTTGCAGTTTCCAGTGCTGAATCTTCTAATGTATCTTTCAAATGTAGTGAGTTTTCCTTTTGGAACTCGGAATGATTCCTTCTCAGTTTCGTGGTGCTTAAAGATCAGCATCTAATGCCTGGGTTCTTACACTTGTCTCTTTAGGTGGACTCTAAATCCGTAGTTTGGTGGATCTTAAATTGTTTTAAAAATAGACTCCAGTGAGAATCTGGTGAAAGCTATGGATCTTCTTTCTCTCTCCCTCCCACTTTCCCTCCTTACCATTCTCCTCTCTGACCCTCTACCAGCTCCCACCCAGCTCTCCTTTGTGGTGGGCCCAAGGCATAGCTCCAGTCCCAGTGTTGATACTGGGATTAGCCCCTCAGCCAAACCCGGATTTCATATTTACTTCCAACTCATAGCTTTCTGCTTTGGTTTGGGGACTTTATTTATGTTTGCTTGGTTTTGTAAAGAGGTCTTAATTATTCTCCTTAGTTTCTGAAAACCAAGAAAAAACATTAAAAGCCTGTTTTGTTTTGTATTCAGTTGTTTTGTAGCAGTGAGACTCCAGAATATCTTATCTAACATACTATCAAAAGCAGAACCACAGATGAAGTTTTAGAAATATATTGACATATATATAGTTAATTGAAGCATGTAATAATCAGACTCCTAAGAATATTGAAATAATTCCCTAAATAAAAAAGTGATATTTTATTAATCACTCCCAATATTGCCACAATTATATATATTACACTAGGTATAGCTAGTTCCAATTATTTCTTTTTAATCTGACATCCCTACCTGAATTTGTTTAATAACACAGAACATGTCTTACTGATCTTTGTATCTGCAATACTTAATACAATGCATCTAGTGTTGTGTCCAGAAAAATGCTTATTAGATGAATGTGTACATGATATCCCAGCATTATAGTTGCATTATACATTATATGAGATTTTGAGAATTGGATTTATTTAACTTAGTATTGTGAACATGGTTCTGTTGGACAGCTTAGCTCATTTAGTCCAGTATATATAAATATCTATTGAATAAATTTTATATGCTAGACTTTTTTGCAGAAAGAAAGTCCTGCTTTCATGGTTGGCCCTTGGCCAGTATCTCGGAATGTGAAGAGTAAACAGTTTTCTACAATGATGTAAAACTTCAGCTAAATAATAATAATAATAAAAGCAGCTCATTCTCCCCAGACTGTTTGTGCAGTGTGGTTTTACACTAAAAATCCACTTTTTTTTTCTGCGAGTGTAGAATTTTGCTAGTGGCTGGACAGAGAATACCTATGCGATCTACCCCCAGTATCCACCTGGAACGCTGAATCTCCAATGAGCTTCCCTGGTTGACAGCATTTAGCTTGTGTTATCACAGTTCCATGGTGGAGGAGAAAAAGTATGTCCTTTGTGACTCCACACAAAGAGAAGATTCTTTGGACTCTTACACATGGTTTCCTCTGGTCTCTGCCCCATGCACTTTTTCCCTTCGCTAATTTTGCTTTATGTCATTTCACTGTAATTAATCATAGCCATGAATGCAACTATATACTGAGTCCTGTGAGCTCTCCTAATGAACCACTGAACCTGCGGGTGGTCTTGGGGACCCCTGACACAGCCGTGCATCAGTGCTAGGGAACAGATGGAGAAAGACAGGATACTTGCCATTCAGGACCTAATAGCCTTACAGCTGGGAAGGAGGGGGGCGGGTGTATGAAGGCTTATTAGATATTTAGATAGATAATTTCAATATAATTTGTTTGATAATGACATTGATAAAGAGAGTGCTCTGGGAGCACTGCAAAGAAACGTTCTAGGGGTTCAGGACAGTTTTTTGAGTCAGGTTTTGAAAAATGAAAAATATTTTGCCAAGTGTAGGAAAGACATAATCAGCAGAGGGACTTGAATATATAAATAAAATAATATTAGTAATAGTAATAATAGTAATGGGTACAAGAGCAACAGCAGCAAACATACAGTACTTACCAAGAATTGTTTTAAGCCCTTTATATATGTTAATTCATTTAATCCTTACAACATTCCTGTGAAGTAGATGATATTATGTTATATAAATGAGGAAACTTTGGCACCAAAGAATTATTAAGTGCTTGTACAGACTCATTAAATTGCAGGGCACTAAATTGTATAGTGCCCTGCAATTTAAACCTGGGCAATTTGCCTCTTATTCTGTGCTATTTTTCTAAAGAAGAACAACAGAGGATATGATTGTTAATACTTATATTTCAGTTCTTAACTTCTGACATAGAAGAGACATTTTGAATTATAATACATATTTGCGTTAGGGGTTTCCCAGGATAAAATGTACTTTAATTATATCAATGGAGATATAAGACTTAAAAACATAAAATAGTAGAAAGCAATATATAACAGCATTTTCAAATATATAATACAATCTAAAACCGGCAATGTAGATATTAAGCATTATTCCTTTGTGCATGTGTAGGCTCAGTGATATCCTCACATTGCCTCGATCAATGATAAAAGCATGATAGCATATTAATTTCTTTATTGAATAATATCTAGCCTCCCCTTGACCTTTAGTTTGTACCTTCTTTACTATTATATATAACTTAATATTTTCAATGGTGAATGACTTGTTTTTTATATCTTTGGTATTGTATGTGTGTATCTATGTGTGTGTGTGTGTGTGTGTGTGTGTGTGTGCCTTCAGACGTCATAAAAAGTGGTGAATATAATGTATTTTTTTAAGAAATTTTTTCTCCTCACATCATTTCTTGAAGTTTTAGAAAAAAAATAAGAGAATTAAAGCAACTACCTTTAACTCGTTCTGTAACAAAGTTTAAAGAAATAATGAAAAGATAAACAAGCCGGTGCATGTCGAAATACTAAATAATATTTTTAGGTCCACTTAGTTTTTCAGGGTTCTTTTTGGCTAACCTGACTACACTATAATTATGACCTTATTTTTAATTCACTTGGAAAAGTGAAATTTTCAAGTGGTCTGACACATATGTATAAAAAATGATACTTTCATAGAAGGAAAATGATAACCAGAACCTGTATTTGAGCATAATGATGAAATTCTTATATTAATGGAGTAATTTTTAGGAAAATTAGCCAATGATATTAAGTTATACATTTTAGAAAAAAGGATGATGTTAATCTCATTTGAATAGAATTTAGTATGATACTCCATATAGTTACATGCTTAGATTCACACAGTATTACTTAAATTTTAGTCATTGTAAATTTTTCATTTCTAGAATAATCATTTGATTAATTTTTATACTTGTTTCCAGCTCTTGACTGAAGTTCACTATGTTGTTATATAACTTCATGATCATACTCATCATGTTTATTTTAATATCCATGTCTGATAATTCCAATCTGTATCTGCTATGGGTTTGTTTCTATTTTTTATTGCCTGGCTTTGACTCATTTGGTGTTTTGTCTTGGTATGCTTGAAAAGTTTTTAAAGAAATGCTCTCGTTCCATTGTGTATGAAAATTTTAGGGATAATTTGAGTCTCTGGGTATTTTCTTTCTCAAGAGAGAATTCACTTTTGCTTCTTTCAGGCAGAGGGAAGGGATAGGTTATATGAACTCAGTTAGGGATGGCACTTTCGAGTTGCAATTCAGTCCTTGGGCTGCTCTGTTTTCATTTCAACTGTGAAAAATGTGTGTGTGCATGTGCGTTCACACATACATATACACAAATACAGACATAAACATTTGATATATTATCTTGTTTGATATATTATCTTGATATCAATATTGATGCATCCCAACTCGGGTATTTACCAAGACCCCTTCTTCTTGATGTCCTTCAATTCCAATTTCAATCTCTCCAGCCCCATAAGAAGCTCTGTTCAGTTTTCCAGCCCCTACCCTTTGCTTGTGAATTAGAAATGATTTATGAGGAAAAGCGGTAGTGACTGTCAGACTGCATACTTTGTACTTCTGTCTGGGATCATGGTCTAAGTCCATGGCCTTAGTAATTCTCCAGTGCCTTTAAAATGGTATAATTTGGAGCATTGGTCTGTCTCAAGTTTTTCTTCAGATAACATACTTCATTATTGAAGATGTAAAATGTAAAGCACACTTAAATATGTTATTCATTATAGAATCCATGATAACTGATTTCAGAACACTTGACTACTGCACTCAAAAATATTCCTACTGTGCAGTAAATGACAGCATATTAACTGGGAGTGAATAAACTAATGTGCTTAGAAGATACAATATGTAATGTTCCATATTTGGTTAGATCTGGATTTCTCATTCCAGATCATAGTCTATATTTTAGACTAAAACATGATGCTATTCAAAAAGTTACAAAAATATATAGCTTGTACCTCCAGGTCTATGCTGTAGCTAGAGCCAGGTGTATACAGGATTCCACTGTGGCTCATATCTGAACTTAACCTATTTCATTTTGTAGCATTGCAATCAATTTGTTTTTATTGTGTAATAAATAAATTGGTAATAGGTAAAGTGCTTGAGGTTGAGTGATATTAAAAGTAATGATGACAAATGTAAAAAAACCTGAAAACGTATGAGTTTTCCTTGCCCTTGACTGTTAGTTTCAGTGTAAGTTCACATTTCTTATAAAAATGTCATTTCTTTCAGTTCCTGATGAGACCCTTTTCATTCAATAAATTAGAGGAAATGCCATTTTATTACTTCACATAACTCAACACTATGAATTACTACAAATGCACATCAATCTACCATTTCCCCAAAAGCCTATTTCACATAGCTTTGCAAACAAATGAGAAAGGCACATGAATGAAATTAGATATTTAATCATTTAGTAGCGCTTCTAATGTACAGCTTTGACATAACACTTTAACAAAACAATGAAGTGATTGATTCAAGAAAAATAGACTACAAATTACACTCTGAAATATTTGGTCCCCAAAATTTCAGATGTGAGTTAGTATTACTGTAATCTGTAGGCACTCATTTGAGTATTGATGCATTTTATTGATGGATTGTGTGATCAGTTTAATAAGAACAACATTTCCTCCTCATTACCACCTCCAAACCACAATCATCAATTAATGTTCAGGGGCCATCTACAGGGGCAAGGCTGGTTGACTGAACCACTAGCATAAGTACATACGAGAAGAGTGTGACTTCTAATGTTGGAGTTTTTCTAATGCCTGAAAAGTCAGTAGTAGCACTGACTTTTGTCACAAGTGAAAGGCTATTTTCACAAGTGACATATACAATAATTAATATGCTATATAAATAATTTATTGAAGCTTCTTGTCTTTAAAATGTAACCTTTTTTT
This sequence comes from Pteropus medius, assembly GCF_902729225.1. Classification (NCBI taxonomy): domain Eukaryota; kingdom Metazoa; phylum Chordata; class Mammalia; order Chiroptera; family Pteropodidae; genus Pteropus; species Pteropus medius. The sequence continues at coordinate 3,008,699 of NW_024342467.1, read as the reverse complement.
AACGAGTGGATTAATATCATCATTCTTTATTCCTCCATAATGATCATCAGTGCCCTGAGCCTAAGAATGAGCACATGCAGTTGTATATAAATTTTCATGTGTTATTTGCTTTTTGTATTTATTCATATGCTGAATAAATTTTTAAAATTAGCACATTCTTGTTAGAATGAATTTTTTGTTTTTTATCTTAGTACTAAGTGGCTATCAGACCAATGCTCCAAAATTATACCATTTTTAAGGCACTGGAGAATTACGCTAAGTTTAATGTATAGAATTTTTTTATAGGCACATGAATGAACTTAGTGCATTTGAGCATTGATTTCCTTCACTATGGTTTGCATTCTATACACGTTCCTACCTACGTAGACACAGCAAAATATATGGATTGTCGAACTAAGAACTATAGAAATAGGTGGTAGCCACCAAGAATTTCTATATGTAGAAAAGAAAAAATATACAATATAGACAAGATGACTATAATCATTATTATTGTAATTATATTAAACTATGAGATATTGAGTGCTTATAAAGTCTTTAGAGTTCCTGATATTTTAGCTTCACACAATGAAGGTCATAAAGCAGGAATGATGGTGAATAGGGTGTCTTCAAAGATGAAACGAGACATGCTAAAGAGTGAGGCTGAAAAAAAATACAAAGAGTCTCAGTCCAAGTGTGTTTTAGAATGTGTGACACCAAGTCTTGGACCTTTATCATTTAAGTATTATTATTCATACTTTTGAAATGTGATTTTATTTATAAGATTCTTTATCTATTTGGATATCCATTTTGACCTCATATACATTAAAATGTATTTCTTTTCCATAATAAGCATAGTTCTTATTTGCACATGACAAATCTGGGAGGTGACACCTGCTGGCATAGGAGCTTTCATTTATCTCTTCCACTTGGAAATACTCTGAGTAAATAATTTTTCAGACACCTTATTACCTTTCTAGAACAAAGCAACTAATGAATAGAAACATATTTACTATTAGGCATCATGAAGAATGCAAAAATCAATAAGATGTGATTTCTTTCTTCTGGAACCTTACAACATAAAAGAAGTAAATATTAACGACAAATAAGTAAAAATGGAATTTACTATACTGCAGGTTGAGAGACTAGTAAAGGTGGAGGTTTGAGAAAGAAAAATTTCCCGCTTTAAAGCCTATGTTCTTAGAAAAGAGAAAAAGTACTGAATTTCAAGGATCTCCTAGAATTCATTTCTATCCTTAAGGAGCCCTTTAAGAGAAGGAACTCTTGTCTTTGACATTTCAACAAATCAACCAATGATCTCATAACTCTCTTTAACTCTAAACACACATGAGACCCAACCTTTAATATTGAATTCGACCCACACTGTTCAATGCATTACCTCCTTTTTCTTCCCCTTGGTTTTGCAGAATTGGCCTCCTCAAGTTATATATTTAAAGCAGGAAAATAATTCATTTACCAAGTAAGCCTTGTCTTTTCCTGACTTGTTAAGTAATGTTGCAAAAATAAAATTCTTCTCTGGCTCTAAATTTTCCAGCTTTCTTTGGCAGAAAGGAAGTGGGGATAGGTTGGGAACTGCATAAATGAACCTAAATTTGCAGAAAGGGTTTGGTGCTTGCACTGAAGCTGATTTGTATGCTGATGTATGCTAATCAGCACAGCAGAATTCTCTAATAAGATAATTATTATGCTGACTCAGGCTAAAACGTTAGCTCCTGTGGCATGTTTATCTTGTCCTCGAGCACTAGTGGTATAAAGGGATTGATTTCACCATAATGCTAGTGAATGTGATAAATGTTTAAAAGCAGATTATTGTTTTGGTGTAAACTCAAATATCTTAATAAACATGGAAAATAATTGCTAAAAAGTAGGTTTGGGGTTCATTTCAGTAGGGTTAAGATACATGATGGTGAGTAAAACAATAATTAAAATGTGAGCAGACAAACTCCCTCAAGCACTATTTTAATGATAGATACATTCCAAGAAGGCTTTTACATCCTCAGGGCAAAGGCTGGAAGCCCCTTTTCTGTCTTTCGGACAGAGGAGAATGGCATCTCATTTTGGTTTTAGGGGAAAAACATCTAGAAGTACACAAAAGCATGATACTTTTCAGGATGGAAAAATACTGTAGCTATAAGGATCAGTTTAAGAGATTTCTTGTTTTGTTTTTACATATATGAATTTCTGAACATTTGAAACAAAAGCAGATTTTAAAAATTAAGACTCTTTATATTTGTACAAAAGGCAACATGAATATTATTCTTGTGCCTTGGACTGAACTTGGAAAGGATTTGGGGCATTTTTCATTGTTTGATTTTAATGGGCACTTAAATAGAGTATTATCATAACCATTTTGTGATAACCTGTTTGGAATATACTTTATTATGAACATCATTAAGTATGAGTTTATGTCCATGTACTTTTTTCTGCTGTAGAATGCTGAGCACGTCCTCTGAACTGGTTTAGTGTCTTGGCGGCTCCCTGTCCACATGACTGCAGGTGACCATACAAACCCTATGGCCTTGCCAGCTCTGTGTACAGTCCCCTGGGAAAGTTTGGATGCAGGGGATTCCTTGTAATAACTCACACTTCACCATCATCATTTCCTTGGGTTGGGTAATTCCTTTCATTTAATCAGTAGTTCTCAATGCTGCCTGTGTGTTTGAATCCCCAGAGATTCAATTGAATCCCCAGGTATGGGTGAGAGCAGGTATTAGTATTTTATTTCAAACTCCTCGGGTGATTTAGTGTCCATTTGGGGTGAAGAACACTGCGACAGATGATTTACGGTCACCCCAGGGCCATTCACTCATGGCAGAAGAGGGAAACATGGTGATTCTTGGTGTCTTTTATACATTTTCCATGGACTTGGCCATTTCACTTTTTCTGTCCAAAGGGACTCACCAAGTTCCATTTTCTGACTAAGTCTTGCTTAATTTTAGGTACTGTATCTTGCTTTGTACTCTTCTCACTGCCTAGCACTTAATAGCTCAAATTTCTTCTAGCTTCCTAGTTTGTGGCTACACAAGACTTGAATAGTAATTCATCTTGGCTTCATATCTTGCAACTCAGGCTAGCTTCCTCTCTCAGCCCGAGAGGAGACTGGACTGCAACTTATGCTGTATTAGATATATAGGCTTATGAAACTGTTTATTTAAAAAAGCTGTTTTTATCCAAAAAGTATAATTACTGTGTTTTCAATAATGTATGATTACAGTATGAAAAATTCAGTCTTCATGGATAAACTACTGTTGATAAATATGATGATGCATATTAGGAATATAGCTTGGTAACAATTCCATGTGTTAGCTAAAAGGGTTGGAACAAAGGCAATTTATCAACCAAAATATATGAATAAGTTGAAATTTTGTTTGGAAGTGGAAATCTTTGTTCTATGACTTATATTTTGATTGTTTTATATAGTGAGTATGTTTATTTTTTCCTCTACTAGAAGAGCTTTATTTAAAAAACAAATACATAATCACAAAAAATACAATAAAAATTTATGCCTTGGCATTAACCTTCCTTTTGGATTATTTCAGCTATTATTAAAACAATGCAACCACTAAAATATGAAGGTTTTTTGTTTTCTTTTGTTTTGTTTTTTAAATAAAGAAGGCCTGGTTTACTTGGCAGTGTTAAAATACTATGTGAGTGTGTACACATATATATACTCACAAAGTTCTAATAATCTGCACTTTTACACCACATGGTGTTAATAGCAATGATATTAAGATTCCTGAGGATATTTTAGTGGTTTTATATTTGGCTCAGCTTTATTATTTGGAGTCAGCTAGAGTGTCATACTGTTATCTCTATAAGGTAACATCGACACACATGAAAACCTTTAATGACTTCACAGGATTAGGCTGGTTCAGTTACATTGATGCTTTCTGCTCATTACCTTCACTATTTAAGAGGGAGATCCAGTAATATTTTTAAATTGAGCTAGAGGGTAATCATTGAGGCAAAAATCCCTGGCTCAGTAGCAGAGGTTATGTAATTATATGATTTGAACTCTTTGATTCTAAATAACAGAACCAACCTGAGATACTTCTAAATCAAAAGGCAACTTAATAATGAAGGTATTGGGGCACAGTCTAGAATCCAGGGACAGAAATTTATTCATGCCTTACCATAAACAGGAAAAGTCATCGGGACTCTATTCTACATCTTTATTCTTCCTTGCATGTCTGTTTTTCTATTTTTGCAAACAAGTTTTCTGTTCTACTCTACTTGGTGGGATATGGCTACCCCATCTCTGTATATTGTGTGTGGAAGTTCTAGCCATATTTGAAATTTAAGTGGCTGTAGAAAAGAGAATCTGACAGTTTCAGCTTTGGTCAAGGACTTATCCATCACTAGTGATGGCCTGGCATTAGCATCATTGAGCTGTGACTTCTGGGGTCTTGGGCCCATGTATGAGGAAGAGGAATAAACTGTACAGACAATCAAATAGTGTCAGCTCTCATGGGGAATGCACAGAAGGGTCTAATTTTATTTGTGTGTGAAGCTTAGATGTATTACTTAACAGCTAATACCTCAGCCTGGGGTCAAAAACCTCATCTTCCTGGCTACCTGTTATACCTAGGGACACCTCTCACTATCTTCTTTTCCTGTATTTGCACAGCTGACAACCATCCTGCTACCTCCTATTTGTTTCGTAGGATGCTGATTTTGATGTCTTCCATAACCCCAAAGCTGGGCCAGCATATGCTCTACCTTGGTTTAAAAAAAAAAAATAGATAGAAGGAGAAGAAAGTGTAGGTTGTTCCTTTTCCCTCTGATTTTCTCTCATCCCCAACCTATGTTACCATAGCAGCAGACCCAGCATAATAATTCTCATCAATAATTTTAATAATAGTTAATACTACTGAATGTGTACGGGACTATGCGGGTCCTTAGATTGTTCCATTTATACTAATGACAGGCTTATATACAGACATTCGTCTCCATTTTACAGGTGAATAATTAGAGCTTAGAGAAATTAACTTTCTAGAGGAAACATAAGCATTAAGTGATGGTGATTGAATTCAACCTCAGGCAATCTAATTTCCAGCCTAAGTAGTTTTTTACAGAAAGTTTGTGAAGTACGGCATGGCTGTAGGCCAGAATCCTGTACATCCGCTCCCTCCTTCACCCCTGTTCCGTCCTTAATGGGCTCAACCAGATTCCTCATCCCAAACACTTGTCTGGAGACTCTCTAGGCCTTAATAGTGCTCCTGTAGCGTAGTCCACTTGGTCACACAGTCACACCCTTTCATGTAACAATGACTTTACTAGGGGAGGTTTAAATGGATAAATGTTCATCCTCTGTTATGGAATGAATGTTTGTGCCCACCCCCATACATAGGTTGAAACCCTAACCCCCAATATGATGGTATTAGGAGCTGGGGCCTTTGAAGATAATTAGGTCATGAGGGTAGCACTTTCATGAATAGGATTGGCATCCTTATAAAAGAGACATGAGAGCTTGCTCTCTACTCTCTGCCATGTGAAGACACAGTGAGAAAAGAGTCATCTGCAAGCATCTCACAAATAGTTCTCATATAGTCTATAGAGAAGCTACTTATGGCTCTTTATAAGCCCATATTTTGTCAAGTTTATATTCTTGTTTGTATATGAAATATTAAAAGTATAAATTTTGAAAATAATTTTAAAAGTGAGATCCTACTTATTTGTAGTCCTGGCAAAACACAGTATCAGTATAGTATATTCAGTTTCTTTTCAAGACTGTAGAACGTATGTCTGCAGGTGAGGCAATTGGGTACATATTTTACTTAACAACAGTCAATAAGCACTGGTCTGTTCCTTAACCCTTCCCTTACAATGCTAGACAAGCAGAGCCATTCAGGCCCTTTCAAAACACTCATCATTCCACTAGTATACCCACTAATTTTTAAAAACAATTTCTCCCCGGGGGAGTTTAATGGTAAGTATTGCTTTATTTTGTGGTGTCTATGGTAGCTTTCAAGTCTTGCAAAAAAAAAAGAGAGAAAAAGAGAAGAGAAACAGCCTTTTAAGAAAAAAGTTGAAAAGTTCAAAAGCCCAGCTTCATTGGCAATGATTTAACTCTGTTCTTTGAAGGTGAGTTTACTCTCTGATTCAGTGAAAGGAGGACTCATTGCTCGCTCGTAGTAACTGCCTTGCCTATGCGTTGTAATTGTGGTACTCTGGACCGTTAGTCTGCTCTCAGGATCGATTTGGGTGTCAGTGGCCCTGTTATGTTTATGGGTGGGACACACCACAGTTTTACATCTTACAGTAACTTAAACAGAATAAGCATAAGAGTATGTATTAGTTTCCTATTGCTGCCATAGCAAATTACCACAACTTTATCGCCTTCAAATAACACAAATTTATTATCTTATAGTTCTGGAGGTCAGAAGTTCAACGAGAGTGTCACTGGTCTAAAATCAAGGTGTCAGTATCTTGCATTCCCTCTGGGAGGCTTTAAAGAAGAACCTATTTCATTGCTTTTTCCAACTTTAGAGGCTGCTCACATTTCTTAGCTTATGGATCCCTTTCTCCATCTTCAAAGTCACCAAAGCTTTGGCCATTCTGTTCTTACTTCTCTCTGACTGTGGCATGTATGATTCTCCATGTTTAAGAGTTCATACTGTTAAGTTGGGCCCACCTGGATAATCCAGGACACTGTTCTATTGTCAAAGTTCTTACTTTTAACCACATCTCATGTCATGTCAGATAATGTCTATCACAGTTCTCAGAATTAGGATGTAGACAGCTTTCAGAGGAGGGAGGACACTTAACTTTAACCACATCTCATGTCATGTCAGATAATGTCTATCACAGGTCTCAGAATTGGGATGTAGACAGCTTTCAGAGGAGGGAGGACACAGAATGGATTAAGACAGCAATACACAAAACTATTAGGCATTTGGTAGGACTTCCCCAACCCAACATACATGATCTCTTCAGTTCTTAACATGTGAGATATTTTAGTTTATTTTTTATTATTCTTACTTTATGTGAAAATTGAAGCTCATACAGTTTTCATACTTCATGCTTGTAGTTACAGGAGGAGCCAAAGGCTAAACTGGTCTCTGATGCAAGAGTCCCTTCGCTTGTGTCCAGATTGTTCACAAGGTAGCAGACAGAAAAAGGATGTCCTGGAAAATTATAGGGTAGTCCCTGGTTCAGGAAACCTCTGGGAATGTGAGCTGTTTGTCCAGGTCATTAAGAGATTCCTTTTACTGAGAATTGTAACAAATGTTCCCTCTGACTTTTAAAACAGTAAAATATGCAGGCCAGGGCAGAGTTTGCAGCTGAATAAAATTTTAGGACAGAGATAATTAAATCTTAAAATTGTATATATTTTAGGGCTGCCCACCAATTCAGGGGAGAAAAATGAAGAGTTCACATACATTATTGTAAACACCAGTGCTTCTCCAACTTTAGATTACATCAAGATCATCTGGATGGTTTGTTCAAATGCAGGTTGTCAGGCTACATCCTTAGAGTTACTGATTCAGTGGGTCTAGGCTGAATTTTCATTTCTAAAATGTTCTCATGTGATCTTCAAGCTCCTAGTCTGGGACTACACTTTGAGAACCACTGGTTGGATCTTTAATTTACATAGGCAGACTCTATATTTCAGCCATGTGCTTCTGATTGGCTCCTCTGTAATCTGCTAGTCTTTTTTATCTTTTGAGTTAGGAATACTCTTCTTATCTAAAATGTAAGGCCAGACCTGAAGTGGAAAGGGAAAAGAAACATTTATTTATACTCGACAGATTCTCTCTTCTGGTAAAGAAAATGAAAAGAGAATGGAGCTTTTATATAAAGTGCTCTGAGATCTTTTTGAGGAACCTTTACTCCCTATCTCAAAGGAAATTGCTTAATATCTGTTCATCAAATAATTTTTTTCCAATTAATTTTTTATAAAGAACAGTATAATTCAAGTGTGCAGCAAAATTTGAGAAGCAATGGCCTAGGAATTCTCAGTGATTCAGGAATTTCTATCTTTACTGTCATTAACTTCAGACCCTGAGCATGATTCTTATCTTTACCCCGCTGGGGTTATATCGTGAGCCATGACCATTACCTGAATGAGGAAGCCTCCAAACTGACTGCAGACACAGTTCTGTGTCTTACAGTCTCTGGCGTTGGCCTTTTGCTTCCTCAACTGACTCCATGCAGAGGGGCTGTGACTCAGCTGCTGTCAACAACCCTGGGCTAGCTCCCTCCTGGCTCTCTGGTCCACACATCTGTCAAGCTGTTGTCAAAGTGTGGTGGTTCCTGCTCTACCTGAAATAGTTTTGCTTGTGCCTTTAAGATTAGGATCTGGAAAATAACACCCCCATGTCATGTAGGCCTGATCTACATGAAAGTTTTAGTGCAGATTTTATTCTAGCCAAATTGGCTAGTACGGAAAGTTGCTAATACTGTGTGTTCATGGAACTACTGACAGCAGCTGCCAAAACGTGAGCTTAGATCATACAGTAACTATTATCGAAAAGGAAGGTGATTAATTATATAGTTGGAGTGGTTCTGGCTTCCATTTAAAGATGTCATGAAACAAGGCATTTTGATGGACAACTCACAAAGCTGTATAGATGAGACTAAACCACACGCACAGTGCACTCAATTCTGGTCACAGTCTTAGGGACCTTCTTAAATTACCATTATTATCAGAACAATCATGTGACTGGTCCACACCTACATTTCTGACCAGCAGGCTAGCTAATCAGAACCCTGGCACCCTAGGGTTAGTTTATGAAAGTTTCTAAGGCCTTTTCCTAAAGGTATTTTTGCTAATAATGCGGTCTTTTTGAAAATTTAGTATTAGTTATATATTTTCATTACAAAAATGGCAAAAATACGATCCCAGTGGAGAAATTTACATATATTATTCCTTATTTTTATTATAAAATGACATAGATATAAAATAGGTTTTTTTTCTGATGTGATCTTTAACAAGAAGAGCAGAGTAGCAGACAGTTTGAGCATTACTATAGAATACTGCATGATCAAATGAGTGAAATGTCATAAAATTTTCAGTACTGGATAGAATTCTCACCACCCATTAAATTGAAAAACGAGAGAAGCAAGACTTCAGCTGCCACACACTTCGGTAAAGAGTCCAGTTTTCTTGATACAAAAATAAAATACCCATTCCATTCTCTTTTGAGCAATATCTTTGAAATATTACTAACCTCCATGGCAGAGGTTGCTTAATCTGCAAATTTATCAGCTAGCAAACCATTATTATTGCTAATAACCCTTATTCACATTACCCAGAGAACTGCTGTTCTAGTGTTCTTTAACAAATGGAGTACGGCATACTAGGCGTACTGAAGTCTATTAAATTTTCACAGATCATTAGTTCCCACCTCCCTTAAAGTTTTAGCTTATATTTTTTCCTTTCTGTCATTTTCTTCATGAAGGCATTTTCTTTCTACTAAACGACAAATACTGAGTTAGATTTCATGCAGCTTAGTGTAATTATCTTCTGTAATTTTATTTAAAAAATAGTCAAAGCACTGGCTCAAAGTAGATATGTGAAAATGTGGTGACTTAGTCTGTTTGGTAACAATAATTTAAAAGTATGAGCAATCTGTTTTGTCTATGTGAATGGTGCCAAGCTCACAATATAATATGTAACATAAAAACAATCAAAAATAATGTTTTAGTTTGACTGTCAGGGTTCACCATGATTACATTATAATGAACTCTTCAACAGGATCATTCTTCAAGGTTGAGTTTATTATGATAACATTTACTTTTTCATCATCTTCCATTCATCAATTATCTCAAGGTCATTTATTTAACTTTGGTACACAGTGTTTTTGCACTTCACACCTAAGTTTCTACCAAATTAGGTGAGTATTTTAGGGAATGGCATACAAACAAAACAGTAAGGCCTGTTTTGTAGCATCTAACAATTTGATGTGTCTTTCCTCTGTTTCCAGAGAAGACACCCTCTCAATTAACAGTGAATATTCTGTCTTTGGCCAAATAAACACAAACTTGCTAATCACATTTATGATGATCCCCCGGAAGTTCTTGCCAGTCAGGGTATTATGCTAGTGAATCCTAGGTACGTCTCAAGCCAGAAATAGTTCTTTTTGGATCAGGCTTGAATGAGGAGTCAGGATATGTGTTGTGAAGATCAGTAGACCCAGCTATGTTTATCATCAGGAAAATAAAGTCTGCCAGTTTTTACAATAGACGAAGATAGGTTAAATGTATGACTAGATTGGGTTGTATCCCTGAATAATCAAATTTTTAATGATTAAAGAGTACTGTAAGTATTTATAGGCAAATGAGAATGAGTAATTTCTTAAAGTAGCACTTATAAAGCTGGGTCCAGCATGTAAAGAACTTGGAAGTCATAACTCTCATCCTTGCAATAACAAAAAGCTGAACAAATTGAAAATTGACTCTATAGATTCATCAAAGAATTGAAGTCACAGGGCAAAGTGATGACTTCCAAAATTGGAGAGACATGCAAACAGTGACATTTAAATGATATTTTTATTTCCTGGGACACTCTGTTTTACATAGTTTTTGTCAACAACAAATTTAGCAAAAATTTTCCAGAAATGAATGAACATGAAAAAATTCCAGGCAAATTGCAGAAACTTTAAATAAGGGATGAAATAAAAGCAAGAATTTTTTTTAAAATGTTGCAAGTTATAGAATATTAAACTGCAATAATATTTTTTCTAAGTTTCTAATTTTTCACAATTGATATATTTCTGGAAAGTTATGATACAGTTTTGGAGGGGTTAGGAATATATCAAAACATTTAAATTTTACTAGGGTTGGGGCCAATTGAAGTAAATTTTTGAAAAATGTTAATGGACAAAGTCTGTTTAGAAATGTGAAGTAGCTTTCCCTGATTGATTTATATTTTATGGGTAGTTTTTTCATTGATTACTTGTTAATGTTGAGAATATTTGTGAATGAGTATGGGGGTTTTTTCTCTCTGCTTTCCTATTTCCATAAAGAATTTTTTTTTTAGCTGGTACAAAAAATAATCACCCTCTTCTGACTTTTTCTTTGGTGATTTGATTAACAAAGCACCTAAAAAAAAGACCAAGGAGGAAATGTGGAGGTTGCTTTTTAAGGAAAGAAGAAAACAAATGAAAAGAGAATGAAAGGAAATGTTAGAGTAAGAGAAGTAAAAATATTTTCAGGATGAATGTTTTGGGGAAAAAAATTAGACAGCAAAAGTAAGGGAGTTTTTTCAAAGCAATAAACCCAGGTTTTCAGGCCTTTTTGTCTCTGCCATAATTACATGGTATCACCATTTGATTCTTATTTCACTAGAAAAAGGTATGGGAAAAAAAAAAAGTGAGGTTACAAGAGCATTCTTCAGTTCTTTCTGCTTTTATTGGTATTACTTCTCCTGTCTTGTTTTGCTTATAAACATTAACTCTTTGCAGGTCGGAAGGAATACAGATATAGTTCAGGAGTTAATATGTGTGACAGCCCTGAAAATAATCATGTTTTCTGAGATAGTAAAACTTTTAGAAGAGTGGAATGCAGTGAGAAATTGATCATAGTGTACTGCTTTCTTGTTTCTTAGTGTATCTGGATTTAAAAATATTTTTTTTGTCAATTTCTGTGTTGATTTACAAACTATATTTCTATGACAATGGAAATTCTAGATAAAAATTTATTTTTAGATTTTTTTAAACTGGTTAATGTTTTTTAAAAATTTCAACATTCTTTTCACCTTTCTTACCTATTTTCTTCAGTAAGAATAGCTTTCATACCCAGTAACAGCCCTACGCACGGTGTTCATTAATTCTAACTGCTTGATATCATGATTAACATATATTCAGAGGATCTATAACACTGAGCCTTTGCTTTTAATGATTTCTCTCTGCTGAGACATTAAAATACAGTTCTAAATTGAATTTGTTTACATATGAACACACGTGTGTATGTATGTATGTATGTATCTATGTGTATATATATATATTCTGTGTAAATGTTTTACATATTCTATGTTGGCATAAAAAGTAACTAAGTTCTATAGTTATTTTGGCAAAAAATTATATATTTTGTATGTAGTTGCAACTCTACCAACTTGAGTGGGTTTTATAAAATTGGTTGCTCACATTTTGAAATTTGCTAGTCTTTTATGTTTTTTTTATGACTTATCTATTTCACAGTCTTTTATTCTAGGTTTCTTAAAATTTGATGTTAAAAAGTATGCACTGTGCTAACATATGTCACCTAAGGTCTCTGTCTTGGAGCAACTGACTTAACCTGAAAGTAATGTTAAAAACTGTAGTCCCGAAAACCTGGAGAATTTTATAGTTGCCAGCTTTCATTTTGTCTTTTTCTTAATATACACATTTATATTTCTATTCTTTGCTCTTAACCATGAAGAATCTTTCTTAATTAAGGTTTTCTGTTATCATTATTCATTTTTTATGTTGATCATCATCCTATTTGCAAACTTGTAACTGATATTCTGAAAGCCATAGCTAGGGAAGAAATCTTTCTGGTGATTTCTACTTTACATTTTAGAAACCTGATGTTAGTGATAGCCATATTTCAAGAGGAATAACCTTTGATTAACTTCCAATTCATGTTATTTTCTTTTTCTTGCCCAATCTATGTTGCCTCACGCCATTTTTGAGAAAGATGGTGAAAGCAGGGAGGACTGACTTGCCTAACTTGGCCTTGTCAGTAGATTGCATGCATCACCAGTACATCATTTCTAGGATGCTGCCAGAGTTTGCCAATGACTATGGCAAAGGCACAGGGCTTCAACCCTTTCTAGATTCAACTGTAAGTGCCTGATCCCAAAGTGAATATACAGAATATTAAGGGAAATTTAAGGAATTTACTGTAGGCTTCAGGTAGTTGACCCAGTTATCGCATGGATGATGAGGTGGCTTAGCTACCTGACTGCCTTATCAGGATCAATGACTTGGACTAGGTCTTGAAGTAAGGAATGAGTAGGTATCGCACATGAATATCTTAAAAGTCTCTCCATTCACTGCTCCTTTCCTTCAGTCCTCACCCTTTAACCTCTTTCCCTTTTGGCTGGAGCTCTCCTCCCCTTACCACAGGATTTTCCAGCCCCTCTGTTTCCAGTCATCCCTTGTTTCTTTCACTTTTGCAGCCAAAAGCATTGCCGAAAGTTCTCAGCTTTTCTCCTTTACCCAGATGGTTTTCTGTTGGCCCTGCAAAGGGAGGACCCTTTCTTGTAGGGTTTCTGTGTTTGTCTGTGTTAGAGGAGCATAATAAAGACTTTGTTTCCCATTTAGAGAGAGGAAATTAATGATGGAGTAGGATAGGTGTTTTCCCTCCAGGCGGTAGGTTATTTTCACCCAAGGTATCTGAAATCAAACACACCTCCCACTGTGATGTTCGTTTATTTCTAAAGGTCCCCATCTGGTGTCTGTGAGAAATTCATATTTCTTCTATTAACATGACTTTGACCTTATTTGTAACAAACAAATAGCTAATAACTCTGGCTTTATAACACAAAAGCATCCGCCTTTTCCTGCCCTGGGCTAAGTTAAAATTTGTCTTATATTAACAGGCAACGAAAGGCGCTATGCCCGTTTTCTTCTCTTCAATTTCTAGATTTCTTCCTGAATAATAGGATGGATGGGAAAGAAATCACATATAATTTGCCCAGTGCTGTCCTTAAATTAGTAAATCAGGACACCTAGCCTCTAAGAGAGTCTTGTTTTCTTCATTTCTACTCTCATCATTGTAGATTTTATGTTCTATGTCAAACTGGAATGTTTACAGATATCTTTATGACAGATTCATTTTATTTTTATTTTTTCAAGTTATCAAGATAAGATAATCTGGAACTAAAATTATAGATGCTTTTATTTATGAATGGAAGACAATATAACAAGATAATTTATAAAATTTAGCTTAGAACATCTATGCTATGTATTCATTGAGAATAATTTTCTTCATAGTTATTTAGATGTCTGAATCTTTTAGGAGCAATTTCTGGTTAATTTTGACAAAAGTAATACAAAAGCGTGAAGGGCTGCTGTCCCTAAAGAATATTTTCACAAATAGATATGATTATTCATTTTTTAGGATTAGCCACCAAATTTTACATATTCTTATATTTTTACAAGAATTATAAAATTATACATATTCAATCATTAGTGTAAAAAGACCTTCAGGCTATTAGGCTATTTACAATATTTTGATAAATAATATGTATTAGAACTTTATTTTTCTGAACGACATTTTGTCTTTTTTTTATATTCTGGTATCTGCTTCTTTGGTCAGCTGTAGCTTGCTATTTAAGTACAAATTCTTCACTAATCCCTGTTATTGAGTGTTATGAAATATAGGAACTATTCCTCATCTGTGGTACCTATTATTCATATATCTCCCTTTCTTTATCTTTCTCTATAATTTTTTTATCAGTTTTTTCCTTCTTTGTCTATGCCTGGACCCTGTCATTAACAAATATCCTTCTCTTTACTAACTGTTCTTCTTCTAAAATTATCTGATCTATTTTCATCATTTGATTTATGGATTTTTATCTCCTTCCAGGGATTTTAGAATGAGAGTGATCTAATGATATTATGCGGAGTAACAGGAATTGCATCTTATCCCTCCATTTAAATAAGTATTGTTATTTATTTTATGGGTTTATTGATCACCTACAATATCATGTGACACTCACTGTGTTAGAAGCCCAAACAACAAAGCCCAGTAACATAAGAGTTGGTTGAAACTAGGCCAAATGATAATATTATAAGTAAAGCAAAAGGTTTTTATCAGAGATGGCAACTAATTCTTTCAACTAGTCAAGATTTTTTTTTTTTTACAAATATGAACCCTAGAAATTTGTTGGATTAGGAAAACTAATATATAGATTTTTTAGTACATTAAAGTTTTCTCCAGCAGTGTTTTGCTCCATTTTCTTGATAAGTATATAGCCAGCTCCTTGGCTAAGAAGATACTGTCATAGCAATAGTTTGCATGAAGGTATATAGAAGAATGCATCATGTTGGGTCATGTTTGCATATACCAGCATATTCAGTAATCTTAGTTGGGTGTCTTAATCCTTTAAATACAAGTTGGAAAATGAAATATATATATTTTCATATGATATGAAATATGATATATGTGATATAAGTAGAAATATCTGGGAAGGTATGTGGGTATGCATGATAAGGGTTTTTCAGAATTCTTGAGAAACATCTCTGCTTAAGTGTATTTCTTAAGGATGATGAATATATTATATTTGGGACTTTGTATGTGACTTGTGATAGTCTTGACCTACTTACCTATAAAGCAGTGTAAATATTCAATCAAAATCTATCTTGTAAGTATCAATCCTTTATACTTCAGAGATCAGGAAATCTAGAGGTAAGCAAAATATCAGGATATGATTGTCTCTAAAGATTGCTGAAACAATTTAAAGAGAGTCATGGATGGAGAAACAGAATAATGTAAATGTTATTCTACAATTTCAGATTCAAGCTTTGAGAGACTAACACCCAGTCACTTATTTTAATCCTTTAATTTTCCTTGCAATAATCTAAGTCAAAGAGCCAGAAGTGACTGGATCAAAAAAGTGACCCCATCAATACTTCTTTTAAATAACAAACAAATTGATTTTTTAAAAAATTTTCTTTACCTCCATTGGTACCATAAGGATGCGGATGTGGGAATCAGTGAATATGACTGTTGTTTGAATAACACATTCACTAAAAGACAGAAGTTGAGTTAAATAACTTTGATTAACTTCCAATTTTGATATTTTAATATTTCTTATGGTTGTAGCATTTGGAAACAACAATGAGCTTTCTCTAGTTTTTATCATTCACGTCTATGGTTAGAAATACCACCTGCATTCTTGAATCTGATCATTTAGGCTCTAACACAGAACATTTTTTTAAAAATTCAAACTTATGCATCCAGTTGCCTGATTCACATCACCACTTAGATATATCAATTTTTTTTAAAAAAAATTTCTTAATGTGAGATAAAACATACATGTAAAAAAGTACTCCCCACCTCAAGAACCACTATGTTAACACTCAAACTCTATGCTAACACTTTAACTTTATAGCATCATTAAAATTTTAAATGTATATTTGTTATTGATATTCTTACTAATGTGCTTATATAAGCTGTGTGCTTCACCAGCACAAGGTTTTATTCATCATATATCATAGCACCTAGCACAATGCCTGACAGTTAGTAGATTGTCTATATATCACTGAATTATAGAGAGACTTTGTAAAATATAACCAATTTATATTATGCACACATACCAGTTTGCTGATAACAGAATTTTCTGATTAATTCATGGGATAGAAAGAAAGGGAAAGCTGATTACTAGTTATTGTGCTCATATTTTCTAATGACAAGATTTAGTTAAATGTTTACATTTTCTTGTGACTTTTCTGACAAAGTACTATTTTCTTTGTGTGTAATAGATAAATAGTCCAAACACAAAACCTACAGTATTTTTATTTATCTTGAATAAAGAATAGAGAAAGAGCTCTTGTACTTTTGGTTTATAAAACAACCAGGCAGGCATGAACATTCTTATAAAATGACATCAGGCTTGCATTAGAAAATTATTCTTTTCTCTTTTTTATTAAATTTATTGGAGCGATATCAGTTAATAAAATTATTTAGGTTTCAAGTGTGCAATTCAATAATACATCGTATCTATATTGCATTGTTTTTTCACCACCCAAAGTGAAATCTCCTTCCGTCACCATATATTTGACCCCCTTTACTCTTATCTACCTCCCCGCACCCACCCCGTTCTCTCTGGTAACCATTAAACTGTTGTCTGTGTCTGTGAGTCTCTGTTTGTTTGTCTTATTTGTTGCTTTCAGTTTTATATCCTACATATGAGTGAAATCATACGGTTCTCAACTTTTTCAGTCTGACACATTTTGCTTCTCATGATAATCTCAAGATCCATCCATATTGTCACAAATGGCATTATTTCATCTTTTCTTATGGTTGAGTAATATTCCATTGTATATATGTACTACATCTTCTTTATCTTAATAAAGGGCACTTTGGTTGTTTCTATGTCTAGGTCACTGTGAATAATGCTGCAATGAACATTAGGGTGCATATATCTTTATGGATAAATGTTTTTAAATTTATTCTTTTGACATACTTTATTAGTTGGATCACTCATTCTTTTCTAGTTTACTGTTTTTTTTCCTTAACACTTTTTTTTTCCTCTTCTACTTTTATCTACCCTGTTTTATTTTTCCTACTGTCTACCAAGTCTTTAGACCCATTATTAGCTCCTTGTGGGGTCTGTTCAACACTGGTGGCCTTTGGGGCTGATGAGAAATAGAGCAACATATGGTTGATCAAAACCAAGCTGGAACTACTGGCAGATATCTACTGCTTAATTACTGTTTAGGATTCTTTCTCATTTGTTATTTCTGATGAATGGTCCTTATTGTGCCAGATTTATTAGTTACTTGTTTGAAGACTTCTGCAGCTGCACTTCTGTAATTTAAGGAGAAAATTCCTGATGCACATAGATTGGTAGGCTCTTAAATTGGAAGATTTGCCTTCAAAAAGCATATTTTAGAGGAGTCTCTGAGAAAAATGTATAAAATAGTCTATGATATTATTGCTCAGGCTAAATGTCATTAGAGCTAATAAAAATAAAACAGAAAGCAAAAACAAATCACGTCTTCTGTTATTTCTAAGTACAGAGCCTCTTTATTGAAGAGTGAAATATCACATTCTATATTGACATTGTTTTGTATGTTTGTGTCTGTTCTATGAATGACCTACAATTATATGTGAAAGTGTACAAGGTAAAATAAATTAACTTATTTTCTATATTAGTACCCAGATCTAGTCATTCATCAAAAAAAATGTACTATAAATTTTATAAACATAGTTTTAAAGTTTCATCCTTAGTTAGTAATCTGTATGTGGCAGAATAGATATATAGTATGTGTGTACACATTCATACCACACACACATGCTCACTTATTTGATAGTGTCAGCTGTTTATCTGATGTCCTAATGTGACTATAATGTTACATTTTTTGATGTCCATTGTCTTAAGAACAAATGCTAAGTGAAGGATAGTAGATACATTGATGTTCAGTGTGTTACCTTAATGGACACATTAAAATTTTTAAAGAATCAATAACATTATTAATTAAAGTAAGTTTTCTATAACAAAATCTTCAAATTTAATAAGTCAAATTGACAGTCTACTGTAAGTTTAACTATAAATTACCTATTTAATATGATTACTGTAATTTTAATGTATGCATATATAAGTGTGTGTTCATTGTAACTATTGTAATTTAAATACCCGAGATGGTTTAAGCAGATTATCATAAACTCATAAATGGCTTTATTTGACATTTTTAAAAATTATTTATTATTATTTATGCCTACAGCACTTGGTCTTCCTAGGTGTTCTCCCATCCAAGTACTAACCAGGCCCTAACCTGCTTATCTTCCGAGATCAGACATTGGGCTTGTTCAGAGTGGCATGACCGTAGACCATGAACTGTGCCTCCACTGGGGCATAAACCCAAGACCTTCTGCCTGTAAAGCAGATGTGCTAACCGCTACACTATGGAACCACGTCCTATCTGACATTTTTTTGACTTGGTACTTCAGGGATGTTTCCCCAAATGGAGGGAGAAATTTAAAGATGGCCTGCCATACTTTTGTCCCTGACCTAGTGCCATTCCACATTTATCCCAGGGATGACTTTAGCTGTGAATGCTGCAAAAGTGATAAAAGCAGCATCATGATGAAGACAGGTCATGCTAACTACCACTCTCTGTAATATATTTTTAGTATGAATGAAAGGACAGATTTCTGACTTCCGTGTGACTTTTTACAAATAATTTTGACTTAATCAGAAAAAATGAGAATGGCACAATTGGGAAAAAAGTGGTCTACTCAGAGGTAAAGCAAAGATAAATCCTTTACAGCACTTTATCTTTGTACTATTGATTTTTAAAAATATGTCATGCTATGTGTTAAATGATGTGTATGTACGGGGGAAGCTATTAAGATAGTATATTAAGAGTTGGCAGTGCGACTCAGTTTAGAGGGAAAAAAATTTAGTTCTTTATTAAAAAAACACTGGATAAGTAATTGGTGAATTAATGTTTTTTAAAGCACTTATAACTGCTAAACTATCACTTTTTAACATTCCTTATATGACTCAGACAATTATAGAATGAACACTTGCCAAACACTTATGCAATTAATTGTAGGAAGAGAGTTACATGGCATTAGAGAAAGATGATTGGGAAAGAATGGCTAGGTTAGATACAAATTTGTTAGTATCCTACAGGGCAACGGCTCATAACCTTCAGCATTACCTCTCTACCAAACAGATATCATTTGCTTCTCTACCAGACAAAATATACAGGTTAAGTTGTACTTTTGCCTCCTCTAGGCTTTTAATTAATAATATAACTAAGTCAGTCAAAGATACATTCTCTTAGATAATTAAATAATCCTTAGATGGGCTGGTTAAATAGTGTTCCAATGTGAAATTCAAAATTATGCTGCTTTCCTTTTGCCTTATTTCTAAATTGTGAATACTTTTTTTTAATGGAACAATTATTAATGTGTAAGAAGGACTCAGTGTTTGAGAACAAGAGAAAATGGCATAGAGGTGACATGCTTGGGGGCTTATGTTTAGGGTTAAGATTAGAGAACAAAACTCATTTGTGTAAGTTATGAATTTCTTTTTATTCCCAAGAGAGTGGGGATGAGATAACAGAGAAGGGTCTAAAAAGAACATGAGTCATGGAGAAAATATGAAATCTAGCACTGCATGGGAGAAGGTCAAGAGAAACCAATAGTTGTGACATGACCAAAAGGAGTTTTGTGAACAGAAATATCTAAGATTTGGAGTTATTTGACTATGCAGTAGATGATATAATCCATCTTTCTTGTCTTCCAATCTTTAGTAAATTCTAATGTGCTCATGAATGTTCTATGTGTGCTTTATTTTTATTTTATTTTTAGAAATTGGTGAATGTGCTGTATTTCATAGGTAGATTATTCATTTATTAGCACATTTATGTATTAAACATCAATGTTTGAACCCAACTATGTATTAAGCATGTATAATTTACCAGACACACTGTGTTTAATTGGACAAAGAAAACAAAAAGAACCTTTATAGAGCTTATAGTTTAGTATGGAAGTCAGGCAATAAACAGATAAATACATAAATATGTAATTATAACTTGGGGTGAATGCTTAAAGAAGAACAGGATTCAGTGATAGAGATTGATAGGTTTAGAGATCTGTTTTAATTGTGTGACTCAGGAAAGCCCCTCTGAGGAGGAGGCCTTTAGGTAGACCTGAGGCAAAAGCCATTCAAGAAGATAGAGGTAACGTTCCTGTGTCTTAGTTTCTAGGGCTGCTGTAACAACCATAAACTTGGTGTAGCTTAAGAACAGACATTTATTCTCACCCCGTTCCAGAGGCCAAAGGCCAAAATCAAGGTGTCGGCAGGGCTGGTTCTTTCCGAATGCTCTGAGGTAAACTCTGATCCATGCTTCTCTGCTAGCATGGTGGCAGCCAACGATCCTTGATGTTCCTTTGCTTCTAAGTGCAATAATCAAGATTCTGCCTCTGTCTTCACATTGTCTTCTGTTCTTTGAGTGTCTTTGCATCCCAGCCTTCTCTCCACCTTTCTCTTATAAGAAAACCGTCATTGGATTTAGGGCATGCCTTAAATCCAGGATGAACTCACCTAAGATTCTTAATTACATCTGCATAATTCAACCCAGTACACTAGACAGAGGGAGTAGCATGTACAAAGACAGAGGTCTGGAAAAGAGCTTGTCATGTTCAAGGAATGAGAGATGATTTTGGGTGAGTGGGAGAACAGGTCATTTTTCAGTTGATATGATAGGCAATGTTTCCATGTTGCCAGCTATGTCAGTGAGTACAACTAGAGAATTTTCTGAAGCACGAGGAATAATTTAGGTTTCACAGGGCCTGGAAATGAGATTGAAGTTGTGAATCTGTTTCCTGTTCAGCTTACTAATATAATAATTATTCTTCTTTCATAGTCTACTCAAAAGCCTTGTGATTTAACGATCTTACTCTAAGTGGATATGCTACAAACTTATGTATAATTTTTCTTCCAAATTACTGCTTGTGTTTTTCTCATTCATTCTAAAAGTGTCATGTTTCAATGGTCCTTGCCTCTCATGTGTTGTGACCGTATCCCTTTTCTGAGGTCAATGCCTAATGGTTCATTTTCCATATCATATCTGCAAGAAAGAGTGAATGTAAGTCATAAAGCACTGATACTATCCAGGTTGTACAGACCAAGCAAGGCTTTTCTCATGGTACTATATATATGGTACTATGGAGAATTTGTGTAGTTGTATATATTACTATTTTGAGAAGCCTATTTAGGTCCCCTCTCTAAGATTTGCCAAGAGAATTCAGCTTACAGCAGAGTACAAAAAATGTTTTGGAGTCTTAGTGAATCTGAGAATCTCTTGTCTAAGGAAACTGATTCTGTCAACATCAATTGTCTCCCATTAAGGAATTTATTTCAAATTCTTTACTCCAAAAGAACCACTTTATGTAATTGTAGACAACTTATAAAAAGGCAGTACTGTACAACTGGATTATAGCTGATGGCTTCATTAAGCACAAATAAGAGAGATTTCTTTTAACCTTTTAAATGTGACTTTCTTGCTTCTCTACTCAACAATATGATGCTAAGATTACTGATGTCCCAATACCAAACCTGCCTCCAAGTATGGTCGAACCATTCTGGAGCATTTTAGGTATTATACCTTAACATTATTAGCTGCTAACCTCAATACTGAAATAATAGTAACAGTAATAAAACCACTTTAGGAACTTTTCTGGTCAAATGATAATATTTTTTACATTTCTGGATAGTTTCTACTAACAGTTTCTACTGTTTATAACTTACTCTGAAAGTAATTTAGCGGCATCTCTGTAAAGGAAACCAATTGATTACTAGTCTAAGTGTTGAGTGTAACACTAAGAAAATAATTGAGAAGTAGGACAAAACAAAGTCAATTCACTGTAACATATCCTGAGTACCTTCCTTCTGCAAAGCAAAACTGAACTAACCATTAGGAAGATTAAAATTGGTCTTTCTGTCGAGCAGTTAAAGGACTTACTTTTTCAAAACATAATTTATAGAAAACAGAAATCTGCACTTCAGGAAAATTTTCCTCAATTGTGCATTTGCTCAAATGTGGAATGCACACCAATGAACTTTGGGGGACATATTGTAATTTTTAATAATTTACTTGCGAACCAATGCCAGATGTATCCTAAAAATTAGCACAGCAGATGAATTAATTCATTCGTTGTTCCAGAATGGCTTATAGATAAATGAAAAGAGCTGAAATACAGCTTTCCATGAGAGAGCAAATGAGATGTGCCTCACTGCTTGAATGAAACTGACCCAAAAGAAGGCAGTTTAGAAAATAAGATTGTTTGTTGAAATGGCATTTAAATATGCTTAAGAAAACAGCCATGCCTTATGACAAATGTGAGGTTGTATAGAATAATTTACTGAATACCATTTTGTGAAAACATTTTGTAAATCATACTCATGTTAGATTTATTTTTTTCCATTAAAATATAAAAAGCTCCTCAGCAATTTCTATCCCTTAAGAGAATTATAAATTATTAGTTTGTTGCATTTCTTATTTTTAATCTGAAGCTTGTTTGCCTATTGTATTTGACCTTGAATAATGAGAAAATAAACTTAAAGTAATAAAATACTGCTTTAATCTTATCTGTTTTATTACTTTCATTTTTTTTCCCTTTTGGAGAAATATATTTCTGGTATGAGGAAAATTTTAGACCAAAATGTGAAAAAAAGCAACTAAAGAGATTGTCATTTTTCAGTCAACAAAGTACTTTTTAAACAAATAATAGTAATATGAAGATTAAATGATGAAGTCTTTGTTTTTTATTAATCAATAGTGTTTAAAAGATGACTTTAGTAAGTAATTTTTAAAAAATTACATGTTAAAATTAGAACAATAGGTTTTGGTAAGTTATAATTAATAGAGCAGACAAATAACCATGTCTCAGATTCTCAGTTCTCATATTCTTGCAGTTTTTCCTTCTGACCCCTGACTACAGTTAAATAATCTACCTTTCTGGCATAATTGGTAGATTAGCTCAGCATGATCTTCAAGCTAAAGGAGAAAACTTCAGCTCTGTGACACCCTTTCTCTCATCAGTTTCTCCCATCCTCATTCTTGTACCCTACTTTCTTCTTGGTTAAACATAAGTTAAACATTTTCATACTCTGGCAACTATAAAATGTACTGTTCAGCAAAGATAAGAATATAGGATTTAGCATGGTTTATTTATCTTACAGATTATCCTCATGGCTTTATTTAGAATTGTGAAAGAAAATTGCACTGGATAAGTTGAACAGGCAAGGAAGACTTTGTTCAAGACATTGAAATAGAGGTCAAGACTATTGCCATAAGGGAGAGAGATTGAACTCAACTCTGCCTCTAAAATGGCTAGAAAGTGTTTAAGCATTGGGGTAAGGTAGTGAGAAACTAATGGAAGATACTTTGGGTGGAAGTTGGTCAAGGTGACTAGGCCAACTGTGTTTGCTAACCGGTGATAATGGAAGTTAGGCTTCTATCTACTGACTGGAGCACTATCTTTCTGAATGATTATATTTCAAAAGGATGGCTTCCAGGTCTTTGAGAAAGACGTTCCTAAGTTGTAAAACTGGCAAGAGACTGAGAGAAGATTTATACCTCAAAGGAGCAGAGAAATAATTTACAATAGCAAGTTTTCTAAACCCATTTTAGCTTTCTAAAGTGGTAAAAGGGAGGTCAGAGGTCTATAATCAAGAAGAAACTTGTCTAAATTTAGTCAAGCTGAGTGATGTTTAATCAAAACTAAAGCCAAGATAAATTTATTGGCTACATCTCAGAGGTTATCTAATGAAGCATTCTTTTTACAAAGATTATTTCATTTCTAGGTAGATGTTAAAGCTAACTAACACATAGGCCCATTAGCATCTTAAAACATAAATACAGTTATATTGTTGTCATCACTAATCACTATGGCATTATCTCTAATATTCTAAACTTACAAAGTATAATTACTATGGACATAATTGTGCCCCTCCATCCCAGTTCATATGTTGAAGTTCTAACTCACAATGTAACTAATGCTAATAATAGTGTATTTTAGGGCTTTTTAGGAGGTAATTAAGATTAAGTGAAGTCATGATAGTGGGATCTCAAACCTATAGAATTGGTGGCTTTATAAGGAGAGAGGGGTCTCTCTATCCTCCATGTGAGGACCCAGGGAGAAGTTGGCTATCTGCAAGCCAGGAAGAGAGCTGTGACAAGAACCTGATTGTGCTGGTTCCTTGATTTTGGACTTCCAGCCTCCAGAACTGTGAGAAAATAAATGTCTATTGTTTAAGCCACCTAGGCTATGGTATTTTGTTATGATGTACAGCCTGAGATGACTAGTACAATAATGAAAATACTGTACTTCAAAATGATGCAGTAGACAGAGATTGACACATACTGAACCTTAGTTTTGAGAGATACTTATCTGATATGTTCAGGTCCAAGACAACTTTATTTTTGCAGTAGGATTACTCTGGAATTTCAGTGAATAAGGGCCATAATCCACCTGGTAAATTCTCACAAGTTTTTTGCTTGTATTTAATAGGTAGTACATGGATTTTATACTATAGCACACCTGGGAATTTTTTAGAATAAGAATAAAGTTAGCTAACAGTAGCTTTTGACTCAGTACCTGTCACCAGAATCATTAGATTCCAGTCCTGCCTCAAATCCCTTCCTGTGGTAGACCAGGTTATTTCATACATGTTCTTGAATAACTTTGGACTACATTCTCTCTTCTTTTTAAAAACCCCTTCTTAAATTGACCGTGTTTACCACATGTATTAGTCAAGATCAGCATTAGCTGTATATAACAGAGCATCTTCCAATTTTCCTCCATTAGCCACAAATAAGTGATTATTGTGGGGATAAGGAGTATGGATTCTATATGTATAGTTTTTTCTTACTATAGGTAGGTTCCACTAAAATGTAACCCCCTGGATGAAGTGATCTTGCCTATCTTATTTACCTCTATATAGATAACTTTTAAAATAATGCCTAGAACATAATAAGCCCTTGGTCAATAGTTTTTTAATGTGCAAATATATAATAAGTAAATGGAGTTGATACTGGAAATACAGATGAAGGTCATTTTGTAAACCGTTATTTTTAAAATGTCAAAAAAATAAACTTTTCCCTGTAGGTAGTGGAGAACTATTGAACATTTCCAAGGTGAGACAAATAAAAATATTTTTTCACACTAATCATGTTTTTGTTTTTTTAGACTAAAAACATGTTTTTTTTTCAGTCTAAGCACATATTTTTTAAATAAATACTGGCAGGTATAATTAATGAAAAAGAAATAATTACTTTAAAATTCTTAGAATTTAAAAACACTTAATCCTTCCATATATTAATAAAGCTAATTTTATTAAGAAAGAGTAGAAATGGCCAAAAAGCAGACAAAATATTTAGGGTAATAATATAAGGTATGAATCCATATTTCCGCTTAGTGAGACACATCAATGCAGTATTTTTGGTTTTGAACAAAACTAAAGAAAGTTACAGAGAATTTTGTAACTTTTAAAAACTGCTATTGAGGTATAATATACATAGATATCATAGGCATATAGTTCAATTAATTTTCACAAAATAAACATTCTCAACCTAGCTTTAATAGCGACGGGGAAGCCCCATAATACATGGGTAATCTTTCTAACATATAGATTAGTTTATCCTGTTTTCATATTTTATTTAAGTACACTTCTGAATCTGGCTCTTTTGTCCAATATTATGTTACTAAGAGTCAATCATATTTTGCTGTGGTTCTAGAATGTTCATTCTCATTACCATATAGAATTACATGAATACGTTTTTATTGAGTATATACTTAGGAGTAGAACTGGAGTATCACAGTATACATGTGCTCAGCTGTGATAGCTATTGCAAAATTTTTCCAAAATGGATAACTTACACTCTCAAGAGGAATTTTTGAGGTTTCACATTCCTCCATATTTTTTCCAACACTTGGTTTTAGTAGTCTTTTTATAAAATTGATTTTAGCCATTTTAGTAGAAGTGTAATGATAAATGAATTGTGGTTTTAATTTTCATTTCCTTATGAAAAAATAAGTTGGGCATCTTTTCCTCTTCATACTGGCCATTTAGATATTCTCTTGTGAGGTTTCAAGTCTTCAGAATATTTCTAAATATTTAACTTTTAATGCTGTTCTAAATTATTTCATTTTTAAACTTCCTTTTCTATGTATTTATTGCTGCTATAAGAGATAACTTAGTACATTGAGAAGTTGCTTAATTATTTCTAAATAAAATTTTAGATATTCTAAATGCACAATTATGTCTCCTATTAACAATAATACTTTGATATCTTCTGATTCTTAAGGCTACTTTTTCTTCTTGCCTTATTACATAGTCTGAAATTTCCAGTAAATATTGAATAGAAGTGATGATAAAGGGCTTCCTCGTCTCATACTTATCTCTTGATTATTGGGGTATAATATGTGTGTACTTTTCTGTATGCTTAAATGTACAGCTTGGATAATTTTTACACACAGAACACACCCATTCAATAAACCTAAAGTTATCAGTAATTCAGAAGCCCACATTTTGAAATAATAATCAATTTCTGTACTTTAAATGTCATAGATTAGTTTTACCTGCCTTCATATTTATAGAATAATACAGTATATAATCTCATGTGCCTTGATTTTTTGCTTCGCCATTCAGATGTGTTAGAATTTGTAGAAATTCTTTGTAAGATAAAGTAAATTCTCTTTGATTTCTAGTTTACCAAGAGGTTTTTATAATTATAAATAGGTGATGATATTTGTAAAATTCTTTAATTGAATCTATTAAAATATTTATATTTTTCCTTATTTTTCTGTTAGTGTGGTCAGTCATATTGATTTATTTTGATTGCTAAACCATCTTTTCACTTATGGAATATGTTCCACTTAGTTATGGTGTACTGCCCTTTTTACTTGCTTATATTTTACTTAGGTTTTTTGCTTCTATGTTCTTGAGAAAAATCTCTTCATAATTTTCCTTTTTTGTTATATCTTTATCAGGTTTTGGTATCAAGATGACACTGGCCTCCTAAAATGAATAAAGAGAATGATGTCCCTTCTCTTTCTGTTATCACAAAGAATATTGCGGGACATTAGTATTATTTATTTCTTAAACATTTCAAAGAATTCACTGATGAAAAAAATCTATCTAGACCTAGGGTTGTCTTTGTGAGAATATTTTTAATAGAAGATTTAATTTATTTGATATCAAGTAATTCAGATTTTATATATGTTCTCATCCTCCTACATTTTTGTTTTGAGGAATCTGTAGATTGCATTCAAATATTCTAATTTATTGCAATTTTTTAAAAATATTCTCCTATGATCTCTTTTGATGCAGCTAGAAATGGTGTAAATGTAACCATAATATCATTTATCATTCTTTAGTTTGTGTTTACTACTATTCATTTCCCCTTGTTCTACCTTGCTAGGGGGATAATCAATTTCGTAAATATTTTCAAGAGTTTAAATTGGCTTCTGTTGAATGTTTGTATTATATTTTATTGATTTATTCTCTTTACTATTTTCTTCTATATTTTCTTTTATGTGCAACTTTTTCATAGTACTAATGGATTTAACTATTTTTCTTTTAGTTCTGTCAGTTTTTGCTTTATGTATTTTGAAATAATATTAATAGGTATAAATTTAAGATTGTGATAGTTTTCTTTATTACTATGAATTATAATTGTCTACCTCTAGTAATGATTCTTAAAGTCTACTTTTTGATTATTAATATAGATACATTGTTTCTTTTGATTATTGTCAATCACCTTTTCCCAAAAACTTGTCATCTCTCTGCTTTGTTTATTGAGAGGATGCCTGTTTTTATAAACACCACAAAGGCTTATGGTG
The DNA here is from genome assembly GCF_902729225.1 of Pteropus medius. Taxonomy (NCBI): domain Eukaryota; kingdom Metazoa; phylum Chordata; class Mammalia; order Chiroptera; family Pteropodidae; genus Pteropus; species Pteropus medius. Next base: position 2,980,685 of record NW_024342467.1, on the reverse strand, counting down.
TATAATTTTTCTTGCATCTTTCTTGATTCTAGTAATAAAAATCATAAAGGCAATTGTTTCCCAAAAGGGCTGATAATGCAAAATAGAAGCATTATTTGAGGATGAGGAGCTTGAAGGTTGACGTGTCTCTAAAGTTGTAAAACACTGAGAATTGAAAGAACTCTTCCTCAGTTCATGAAATATATATACTTACTTTTATTTTTCTAGGACATAAGCTTTATAAAAAGAATGTGCCTTTTATATTGATTGCTGCAGCACCCAGTAATTAGAATTGTGCTTTGCACATGATAGAAGTCTTTATTTGTGTAATGTGTAATGTAATCTCATTTTTCTTCCCAACATCTCTCTGAGGATGATTCTGTTACCTTTGTTTTGCTAATAATGTAATTGAGTCTAAAAAAAGGTTATGTAACTTTCTTAAGGTGAATAAATTATGGAATAGACTTAGAGAAAGGTCCATCTGGTGTAGGAGGACATTTTATCCTAGTCTCTACAGCGGTGGGGTTCTTTAGCTGAGTGACGATATGGTGATATGATAGCTAAGGGCACATGTTTCAAAGTCAGACTTATAGACCATCTCTGCCCTTATGACTGTGGGCAAATTATCTAACCCCTCCCTGCCTGTTTCTTCATCTGTAACTAGCGATGCCAATACCTATGTCATTGAGTTGTTTTGAGAATTAACTATACATAGTTAATATCTGTGTATAGGAAAAATTTATATTTTTTTCCATATGAGGAAAAAAAACAGTTCTTTCCATTTATTTTTCTGTGTATCTCCTCTACCACTCACACAGAACACTTTACTTCCGGTTACCATATGTGCTAAATTAACTCATTTCTGACTCTCTCTGCCCAGACATAGCGTCAGATCCCAAAGGCTAAGGGCTCAGTCTCATAAGTCTGCTCCTGCCCGCGTACTCCAGAGGCCAATTACCAGTAGTAAGTCTCTAGATTATCCACAGCTTCTGTCAAATTTCACTATAAATTAGAGGTCCCTATGCCCCCCTCCACAAGTTTGATTAATTTGCTAAAGTGGCTCACAGAACTCAGAGGAACACTTATTTATCATTTTACTAAAGAATAACGAATACAGATGAATAGCCAGATGAAGAGATACATAAGGTGAAGTCTGGAGGGTTCCAAGTGCAGGAACTTCTGTCCCTGGTGGCGCTGGCGTGCGTCACCTCCAATGTGAATATATTAGTCAGCCTGGAAGCTCTCCGAAGCCTGTATTTTGGGGATTTTATGTAGGCTTCCTTGTGCAGATATGATAAATTATTAATTTTATTTTCAGCCTCTCCCCCTGGAAAATGAGGGGAGATGCTGAAGATTCTAAGTTTCTAATCATGGCTTGGTCTTTCTCGTGACCATCCCTTATCCAGGAGCCCACTCAGAATCACCTCAGTAGAACAAAAGTTGCTCCTAGTGCTCTTATCACTTAAGAAATTACAAAGAGTTTCAGGAGCTCTGTGCCAAGAACTCAGGGGCAAAGGCCAATATATATTTTTTCGATTATCTCACAACCTGGAAAATATAAGACAGGTTCAGTTTCCACCCCACACATAGAATCAGATCCTACTTTAGAGGAAAAAGGGAATCCATTCTATGGAGAATGCTTTCACCTTCTCCAAACCTTGTACATTTGCTTTTGGACCAATATTTTCCATTTTTCTCCTGTCACAGGGAGGACGGGAGACATCCTCTTTTATGGTGTCAATTCCCTTTCCTGTGCTCTGGATCCCAGCTCTTCATTCCGTCTCTAGGAGGTCAAGGATGGATTTTTCTTTTTCTCTAATCATACCCTCAATCTCTCCCTTTCTGCTGGATCTTTCTCAGGAGCATTTATATTTGTTAAAGTAGGAGTCCCCAACCCCCAGGCTGAGGACTTCAGTGGCCTGTTAGGAACTGGGCTGAACAGCAGGAGGTAAGTGGCAGGCAAGTGAGTAAAGCTTCATCTGTATTTGCAGCTGCTCCCCAGCACTAGCGTCGCTGCCTTAGCTCCACCTTAGATCATCAGGCATTAGATTCTCACAGGAGCACTGATCCTTAGCGTCAAAAAAATTGGGGACCGTTGTAGTTAAAGTATCCCACATCCTTAAAAATTCTTCCCAAATTCATATCCTTTTCCTACCACCACTTGATTAGAATCAAGAAACTTGGTTCTAATTTAGTCTCAATTTCCTAATTTCCCACTTAAACCATCTCACCCCTTGATTTCTATTCCTTCTTACCTCTTCACTATCTGCAGTACATTTTTTAAATACTGGAGTTGCTAAAGGATCAGTAATCTTTTCTGACTTAATATCAGAAGCTCTCAAACCTTGTTGAACAGTAGAGCCACCTTCGGAGCTTTAGAAAAATTGTCGATGGCCAAATATTCCCCCTCAAAGATTTTGATTTAATTAGTGTGGGTGAAATCTGGGCTTCTGCTTTTTTTTTTTAAGTCATGAAATGATCTAATGTTCAGCCAAGTCTGAGACTCAGTGTTTTAAACTCCAGTTAATTTTATTTATAACTGCCGCTTTATTTAATATATATGAATGATAAACCTCTATCTGTATTTCAGCATATGGCTATTGGAGTTTTTAGGAAATTAAAATCTTGAAACTGATCATGAACATCATACTAACACTTGGCATGGTTCAGTGTAAAAAAAAAAACCAAACCAAAGCAAAAAAAAAACCAAAAAAACAGTGTTTTAGCAATACTAGAGATAGCTCTGGCAGTTATCATGCATGCATCACTTCCCCTGAGCCCAATCTTGGTTGGTATTTAGAATTCTGCAATATAGAATATAGCTTCAAAAATGGTGGCCTGATGGAGAAGGAAGGAACTGAAGAGAGAAAGGGAACTCTAACAAAGGAAAAGGCCAAAAGAAGAGGTCTCAAGAGAGCAAATTTCAGAGAGGGAAAAACTTAAAATCTTTTTTTCCACTGAAGACTCGTCTCCTTACTTCCTCAATCCGTTTGTGTTTCTTACGATAGCATGATGAAGATAAAATGAGGCTGCTGTAAACCTTTTCTGGTTTAATTTGACCCTAGAAAATGTTTCTGACAGGATTATAGTGAGAAAATGAGTTACTAAGAGTGAATAAATCTGACATAGCACTTGACAGAAAGTATGAACTTGCCAAAGTAATTTGCCTTTCTCAAAGTAATATCTATGGACAGTCCCTCTCTGCTGATCTTTTGGCCAGTGAATTTCAAAATTCAATAGCTATCCATCTATTATACATATCACAGAGCTCTAAAGGTTCCTCCCCACCTTCACAATCCTGGGAAAGATGCTTTAATTTGTCTTTCTTATAGATTTTCACAAAGTAAAAGTTGAAAGAGAGATAAAGATTTTTCAGAACTTTTTTTCTCTACAATCAATTCAAGTTTATTAAACTTTAATGCAGTTCAATTACCATTATGTTTACAGCATTATTTTTTATGTCTGAATTCTTAGGCCCTTTTGGATATCACCTCACTAATGAAATATGTTTACTGTAGTCACATGTTCTTCCCTAACCAGTGCAAAACAAAACCCTCTATGCTGTACTATCATTATAATCAGAATAATTCTCATTTCCTCTGGGAGAAAAAAAGCTCTTATCAATGTTATGTTCTCCACTGAGGATCATACTAAAACCTTGACATTCCTAAATTATGAGAAAAGGTATATTTTAGTGAATATGATTTTGTGATTCCGCTAATTTACTATTGGCAAAAAAGTGGGGAAGGGCAAATTTTAAAGTCAATAGCTAATCTACCTTAAACTATCTATCAGCTAAATTACAATTAGTTAGGATTGTTTTCCACATTGCTGACATAGGGAAGGAAGAAACTGTCCCCTTCTAGTTTCTTTTGGCTGGTCTAACAATAAAATCAACATGAGACAGATCAATAAGAAAACAGTAACTAAATTTAATTACATACATACATATAGGAGCCCTACCTACATGAGTGGTTCAGGGACAGAAAGCTAAAATGAGGGATGTATATATGGCACTTTTAGGTAAGGATGAAGTAGGGAATCTTGGGGCTTCAGAAGGGAGAAAGGTCATTCACAGGATGATAAGAAGAGCAGATGTTCACTAATTAGATGTTTGGCTTTGCCATATAGATAGGTCGTAGAAAGCTATTTCTAGCAATAACTCTTATTATGGATAAGGCCCTGATTTAAATTCTTTAAGGGAGAGGCAAAATTTTCTCTGGAGCCCACAGGGTCTTGATTGCCTTCAACTTAGTATTATCCACATGCCAAAATGGTACATCTTGAAGAGGCCTGTTCTGAACCCTTTCACTGATAAAAATGGTACAAATGTGTGTGTATGTATTCAAGCAATTAAACGAAATTTTTTTCTAAGTAAATACTGTCCATAGTATTTAAAAGTAAAAATAAATTTACTGGCTTAACTTTTAGTTAATTTGGAATTAAGTAGTCATATTGGATATTGTTTGATCTAAGTTGCTAGTGAATTCTGTAATCAAGATGAAATTATATGCAGTTGCCTGTGATCATTTGAAACAGCATTTCAAGGGTCCTGAAAGAATGAATTAGCCTACTTCAAACACTCAGGATATGATCATCTTTAATCATCATATAAGCTAACCCAGTTCTATCTAAAGAATTATTGAATTGCCTGAAATACTGATAAAAATATATTGTAAAAAGAAGAGTTGCCTCTTGTTTTTCTAAACCACTTTCCCTCAATCATCTAATGTTAAGTCACTTGAGAGGGTAAGAATTAACTACACCAATTATTAAATTCAGTACCGTAATTATACAGAAAGGTGACGTGACTTCTCCAAGAGCACACAACAGGTTAGTGACAAAGCCAAAAAATCTTTCATGTCTCAATCTAATGAAAACAATGTTCTATGTAATAGTTTCCTTTAAATTACTAAAAAGGAAAGAAAAAGAGAAGGAAGCTGTGACTTCACATTTTTCAAATTTATTCTGCTTAAATTTAAATCCTTTACAAATTAAAAAAAAAAAAACATCTCTAGCATTATCTGGTCACTTCCCTCTATTTCTGATAAATACTCCAGAATTATTACTTCGTGAATAAATTTGAAGTCTAATTCTTTGTTACTTTTTTTTTTTTTTTTGAACATTCTAGACAGATGGAAGCTTGTCATATTTAAAAAGATCCAAGTCATAACATTCTTAATTTGGAACTCTCTGAATTAACTCAGATTTGAAATCTTAATTAGCCTTAAAGAATATAGTTACATGTGTATAAAGTTTCCCTAATAAAATGGTTGATTAAATGTGACTAGATTTTTGAAGTTATGAAGATGACAATTTTTATATATCTCTAATTTTTCAAATATTCCAAATTGTTTTTGAGAAATATAATTACTAAAAAACTAAAATGACAATTGTCTTTAAATGTTAGAGTACTTACTTTCATTAAAAATTTGTTTTTTTCTGAAGAATAATTTTAGACTAAGGACAGTGTTTTATTTAAATTATAAGAGAAATTTGAATGTTTATTTTTAAATTTTGTCTGCATGTGATGTTTATATATGGCACAAGATTTTGATATATAGATTATTTGACCTTAATATATTCATCTGTAGTTGAATTTAATGATTATATGTTATAAAAATCGAAGTCCAGTTTGAACTTTTTACATATTCATTTAACCACAGTACAATGCACTTCAAATATATTTATAGTAAATGATTTTAGAGTTAATCTCAATAATCTTAAGAGCCACAAGCACTCCTCTTTGAAAACATACTCATTACCTATTTCATTCATGTCATTCTAGTGTGAGTTTTGATTTTAGTTTGCTTGTCTAGCCATGTCTTACCTAAACAAGAGCTTAATTTGATATTTTAATAGCTTAAATATGACCTCGCCAGCAATTTCTGTGTTGACATGTTTTTAAAATTCGATGAACTGAATTGAAATATGTACCTCATATATTGTAATGTTCTCTTGTATTTCTCTGTATTAATGTTTTCTTGACTCTTTAACATTTTGATGTAAAGCATTATTGAGATATAGAGGTGACTATCCTGAGAACACGTTTTGTTCTCCTTTATTATTCTTGAGTAGGAGGAGTGCATATCAAAGTCAGACTCTGACTTCAGCCTCCCTCAGTCATCTCCTCCTGTGCTGCCTTCTCTCATTTTCTCCCACACATTTTTCTTCTAAATTAAATTGTCCATTAGCACTATTACAACCTTTGGATTCTTTGTTTTTTTCCACAACATTTATATGAATTTCCTCTTTTATCAGCAAAATTTTGACAGTTAAAAACATATTTTGAAAGCTACATAAGCATTTTCTAAAACAAAGCCTGACTTTAATGCAGTGTGTGTGTGTGTGTGTGTGTGTGTGTTTTGCACAAGGGGAAGATATTCTTTGAAAGCCAGATTTACCCAAATGCTTCTCTCATTTTTCAATACATAACTTCCAGTTTTGTACAGAATAGAAAATTTCTTTTAACTTAGGAATGGTGAATATGATTTTAAATATGTGCAGTTAAGGCTGTTTTTCAAGTGTCGATATTTCACACTTTAGTTTATGACAGTTGAAAATTAGTTAATTGAATAATATAAGTGCCTGAGGGCATCTTCAACAAACACAAAGAAAAAGAAATAAAACAAAGATGGAATAAAAGAGGAAATGCATCTTTTAAGGACATGTTATAAATGCATGATTTTAACACTATTGTATATAGTAAAACATAAAAAGATGCCAGAAAGACTTTTATTATTATTTTTTTACTATGTTTTTAAGAAGTCTGGGGGAACAAGAAACTTATTTAATGCTTATTGTGTATATACTAAAGAACCTTTCTGGTTGTCCATTACCCTGATTTGGGAAGACAAATCCTCTATATGCTGCATCTTCATAAAGAGAGAAGGTTATTAACATGTACTGCTGCTTTTAGAGTTGTTTAGACATCATTTGATCGTGAGATTTACTTTTATCTAAAATATTAGCTATTCTTTGAGAACTTATGACCTATGTGTTCTTTACTGAATACTTTTTATTATTTTCTAACTCTTAAATTTCTCTTGTGTCAAGAAAATAAAATCGAAAATTGAAGCTGAAAGCTTGTTAGTATTGTTTTACAAATGTTGATTGAAAGTTTGGCTCAAGTTAAGGGTAAGGAGTTCTTTATTGATTATGACTCATTGCAGCTAAATTAGGGAAATCTTTTAAAATGATTATATAATGTACTCTATTAAAGCATATTTGAGTCATTTTATTATTTCATACTAATTGAAAGATAGTTTACTATTTTATCTTAGCACATGTTAATACAAAATTTGTGAATGACCCAGTGAGAAAAAATATCAAAGTGATGGAAAATTTAGATGAAGAGGCAATGGCAGAGTTTCATACTGAATTCCATTTTAAAAAGTTATTTTTTACTGGCAATTTGCACCTAGCATTGGTTAGAAACCTTTGTTAAAGCTACCTATATACATTACACAGGAAAAGATTGTTCCAAACTAAAACAGGAAAGAGAGAGTGCTTAAGAGCACTTACTTTCTATTTGCATTACTATAAAAAAGTATTTTCTTTTACTTTATTGTTTCTTGTGTTCCACCTCAAAACAAATTATTACTGTTAATTTGAAAGATCAGTGATGGCAGCTTAAACCAAAATTTACAACTGTTTAGTATCTAAATTAGTAAAAACTAAAGTTTGTTGTTAAATTTTTTTTTTTCCTTAGGTGAGGCAATCCTTGGTTGACCTCACAGATTGCAAGGACCTTGTCAGTTTATAATCCCTTTATTTTTCATTTTTTAAGCCTACAGCACCTGGTCTTCCTAGGTGATTCTCCCGTCCAAGTACTAACCAGGCCCGGCCCTGCTTAGCTTCTGAGATCAGATGGGATCGGGCTTGTTCAGGGCGTCATGGCCATAGACTAAAAAAATTATAGCTACATTCATTTGGGAAGATTTCATGAAGAATAATGATTGTAAGCTCTGTCTAATTAAAAATTTGGGCAGGCAATTAGAATTTTGTTTGTGATACAAGAAATCGATAATTACTTTTATAATTTTTCATACATCAAGGAGAATTTTTCACCTTACATTGTGGGTCTTGAAATACCAGTTCCTAGAATGATGACATCATTTAGAGAATTTTAAAAAATCAGCCATACTTACCTATGAGAGTACTACATTTATTCAATTACATAGAAAGATACTGTATTTTTTCTTTTTTGATCTCCTGAAGGAAAACATAAGACCAGAAACCATAACACAATTGAGAGTAAAATGATTGATTATAAGACCGAATTTCCTTAATAATTGTAGGAATTTGGACCTGCATGTGATGGTACAAAAGGATCTTTGAACTAGCATTTGCTTTGCTTCTGCTACAGCCTAAAATCACACTCTAATATGCAGTTTACTCATTGCAGTGCCCCATAAAGATTGTAGTCTGTGTCATGTGACAAGATAAATTAAGAGTTGTATTGTTTTAAAATGGAAAGGTGGGTCTACGGCTACCCTGAACGTGCCTGATCGCTTCTGATCTCAGAAGCTAAGCAGGGTCGGGTGACCACCTTGGACGACCAGGTGCTGTAGGCAAAAATGAATGAATGAATGAATGAATGAATGAATGAATAAATAAATAAATAAGAAAAAAATAAAATGGAAAGGTGGGATATATAAGAAAGCATATGTAAATTTTGATAACATCTCTTGGAGTTTTGTTCCTAAGGTGTCTCTAGGTTTTTCACTTGTATCCTCAGAGGTCTAATGTTTAAGCATTTGTGACTTATCACTGAGGGACAAAGGCATATAATAAGAAAGTGAGAAAGCCTTGTTACCATTTTATAGATGTTGTGTTCATTATCAGACATTTTATTTTACTTTAATACAGAAGGACTCACAGCTCTGTGCTTGTTTTCTAAGAGAAACAAGAATAAAAAGGAAAGGACTGCTATGGCTTCTTCCTGAGTTACTTCTAAAATGAAATTAATATTCAATTTTGCAATTTGGTCCTGCCCTAGAGTGCCTTTTTCTTTACTATGTAAAAATATAGGCATTCAAATGGAAACAAGTGTTTCAAATGACAGTATCAGTCTCAAAAAAAGTTAGTCTGGCATAACTTTTGAAAAAGTAAAAAAATTTTAAAGTCCACAGTGGTATTTTGTACTCAAAAGATAATATTTGAATTATAAAAACTTGATGGGAGTTTGGTTGCATAATCATACACATTCATTAACCTATGAGCTCAGCATCACTGATTTAAGATTCACTGTGGTCAGGTAGATTTGCCTTTTCTGTAACTACAGGTTGCACTTTCCTCTTGCTCACCTGGCAGCCATCTCACCAATATTTAGACCTAGACAGTGAGAATGCATCAGCTCAAGTCCAGGAGCCCTGACAGAAAAATCTTACAGTTCTTTCACTATGACATAGCAGCATATTTGTGCATAGGGAGAATAGCAGGCTTTTATTATATAAAAGGAGTACCCCTATTCTACTGTCTAACACTACTGATTGACTTTAGTGTTTTATATTATTAGGAACAAATCATCAAAACCTTAAATTGCCCAGCAAACTAAGAAGTAAACAAAATTTCTATGCCTTCAGAAAAATAATAACAGCTTCTGAAATAGATAAGTGAAATTTTAGCAAAGAGATTCCTGCATATTTTAAACTCTGAGCGCTGCATTTGCTGTTTTTATGTAGCGAGTGGATAAGCACAGTGCGTGCTTTTATTTAGTCATTCAGAATTATTTATAGAGCCTCTAATATGTACTCAAATTGTGCTAGATGTTAGGAATATATCTATGACAAGAAAAAGTCAATTGCTTTAACAAAAAAAAAGAAAAAAGTAATATATACTAAAGAAAATTGAGAACAAATGAAAATATCTACTCATTTACCAGCAAATGAAAAGCTTAGGAGTAACGAATAGGCAAAAAGAATAGCTGCAAGGACATTCTCGAGAGGACAGAAATGTATTATTCACCCTCCAACTTCAGAAAAGCGATATTCTGCAAGTGTCAAAGTGTTCACTATGGCCAAATACTAAGTGGAAAGTGAAACCGAACGAGAATTATTTAAGTGAAATTGGAACAGAATGCCAAAAGAATATTTAATTAGAGGCCAACAGCCCACAGGGTTCTACATGCCTGTAAATAATGTTTCCATAGAAATTTTTTCTTAATGATAGTTTGGAAGACTTACCTCTTTTTTGATTTATCTATGAGAGCAGCTTGTTGAATCCCCCTATGATGGATAAAACCACGAGCTTTACTGCCATCGTTTGCATTCTCCACATGCCAGTGGGCATTCATAAGGTATCACTGGAAAGTGTCAGTCAATAATCAGGTTGCAAATGAGATTGTATGAAAAGTGTGTTGGGAGTTCCTTCTAACCTCTGTCTCTTTCACTGCATCTGTGACTTCAAAGAGATTACTATTCTCATTGAAAAAATAATTGGCAGTGAACTATTACAGCTTATTTTAAAATGAATGTTCTGTAGCCAACTAAAGTAAACATGGAAAATGTAAAAATTATAGCATTTAAAAATTACCTCTTAATGCATTTTTATATACATTTTGTAATGTCTCCTGTGATTGTAAAATAAAAACATTCGCATTATTGAAAATGTGATAAAATAGAGACATATAGAGGTGACATCAATTTGAATTCCAGGACATAGAGATTGTCATTGTGAATATTTTGGAGAGTTGACTTTCAAATCTTGACAAGCACATACAAACACTAATTCACTTACAAACACACTTTGCATCCATCTGCTAAGTGAGATTCATCTGGGAACACCTGATTTTCCAATCTTAGCTCACTTTGCTTTTCCATTTCCCATTATCACTGGCAGTATTGAGGTCCCCGAGGCCAATGTTCTTGAGATGGTGTTTTTGTGTTCCTTTTCCTTTATCTTATATATCTACTATGTTGTTAAATTTTGTCGCTTTTAACATCTAGAAATTTTCAATCATCCAAAAAAATGGAGAGAAGGGTACAGTTCCTTCCAATACTTCACGTGTTTATGTATTTTAAAGAAAACCTCAGAAATTATATTTTTGTACTCATAAATATTGACACCTCAGATATAAACCTATCAAAAGATTTTTTAAATTATAGTTCCATACCTTAACTATATTTAACAGTAAAATATATAATTTGTTAATATTAAATCCATAATTTTCCCATTATTTTCAAAATGTTTGTCAACAGTTGGTTTGTTTGAATCTTGTTCCAAACAAGGTGCAAACCATGCATTTGATTAGTATGACCTTTCCTTTATGTTTTTTGCATTATAGTTGAGCATTAACTATGAGAGATCCTTTCAAACCAACAATGAGTTTCCTCGCCACAGAATGAGAATCACAGCTGGCAGTGCCCAAACAGAGGCTGAGTGAGCATCTATCAGAGGTTTTTCAGAGGGAATTCATATGTTGGTTGTTTTAAAAGTTCCTCCCAACTCTAAGACTGTTGTTCCTAGAAATAAAGTAATCATGAGTGCGGTCTTCCGGTTACTCTAGTGAACACTTTGGACTCCACACGGGCAGAGAGCCAGTTCCTCTTCAGCTACTTCTCTCACCAGCATCAGTGGTGGGAAATGGGGAAGACTCAGGTTATAGTTCTTTCAGAATCTAGCACTGGGCGGAATGCCTCTTTTCTCCTCAAAATGAGTGGGGCAATGAAGATGATTATGCAAGCATTATAAGTAACACATCTTTACAAGCTTTGTTTTAACATAAATATGGCATTTCCCCCCTTTATTCATACCATAATCCTTGTTATATATGGTCTAATTACTAAAATAACTACTTGTTTTCTTCTGGTCTCTTGAAGTAGTTATTCAACATTTGGCTATATTTCTGTTTTTTAAAATACTGACTCATTATTTTCTCTAAGTTGCTGGGCCTCTCTTTTCTTTATGATCAATGCCAAGTTTTTATTGTTGAATTTTTAAGGACCCGTGAGAGTGGCCTCTCAATGAGTAAAGAAGTTGCTTCTCTTTCCATATCAGGATCAGTGTGTCCTCCATAATAAATTGTATAGATTATGAAGCAAACAGCTCGAAGCAACATGTATGACCTCAAGCAATTCCCTTAGCCTCCTTAACTCTTTTTTTATAGTTATTTCTAAAATGAGAATAAAATTTAACTTATAGAATTATCATTAGTAAGAGAGTAAAACACTTTGCACACTGCTTTGCAGACAATGTGTTCTTTTTTACCAGTGTCAGTTGCCTTTCTTCACCAACGTGCTCCTTTTATTTACTATACCTATAGTTATTTTAATTGGGCGTGCCATTCGTTTTGAGCCTTATATACATTCTATACATATTTTTATTAGTTGTCTCTCTTTAAAGTTCACCAATGAAGCAAATTAGGCTGAAACTAATAGTGAATTTATTATAAACGTTGCAACTTGAAAATAGCATGTGCTGAATATTTGGGAAAGCCAGAAAAACTAAATTCCTGCCTTCTCTTGTAAAAGATTAAGTGTAAACAGAGAAATTTTTCATAGCGATAAAAGAAAAAATGACACTGAACCTTAACATTTATGTAACGAAGCATGGCTATGATAAGCAGTGACAGTTTGAACACTGAATCTATCATAGTGACAACGTGGTTACCACATTTCAGCTGCATCTGTAGCGGTTTTCTCATTCAGTAAAGACTATAATTATTTTTTAATTGCACTTCACTTTGGTGTTTCTGCTGTGCTCTCGTGCCTTGTTTCTCAAGGTATCTCCCTTTACGATGAGCTGGTTTAAAGAGTTTTCACAAAAACAGGAGCCACGAGCAGGTGATCTGTGCTATAGAAGTGGTTTCTAGCAACAAAAGAACTTTGTGGACATTTCAAACAATCCAAAGTACATAAAATTATATCTTCATTTAAGAGTTAAGAACTCTTTAGGAAATAAAACTTTTCTGAGATCACAGCATGGGAGCTTTTAGTGTTGCTATTTTCTTTACCAATCACACTTTTCCCCATCATCTTGCAATTTTTGCCCTCTGTGCTTGCTTTGGTGGGTTATATATTTTCTGGTGGAGCAAAGTCATTTCATTTCATCATCATAGACAACCATTCATTTATACCCCAAGCTGCTCGAAGAGGTATTATATAAATATATGATTAAAATAATGGCTTCTGGCTTTCAAGAGAACAGGCATAAAAGTCATAGCCCCATTTATAAACCACGCTGACTTTGTCTAATAAAACAACAGTATCTGTAAGAGCCTGGCAAGTTAAAAGCAAGCTCAATAACTTCAACTATTTTCTGAATTCTTCTTACTTTTGCTTTTTTGCCTTATCCTTTAGATATAAATTTTCATGCATTCACCTAATTTGTAGATGCCTATAATATACATAATTCTAAACTAATTGCTTTGGGGAAGATACCTTATTTTGCAGCTGTGGTCTAAGAAATTTGCAGTCTAGATGGAGAAAAAGGAATAAAGCATAAAATGTTAGATATTGAAATTAAAACAAGGCTATAACTATCAATCCTTAGCCACCTTCAGCTTCATAATAAAATACTTATGAAAATAAAAATATCGAAAAAGAAGAGAGATGAAAAACAAATATCTATTAATACAGTCTAGAAGAAATTTCCATGACTTGAAAGATTATTGTAACTGAATTGAGAACATAATCCAAGTCTACTCATATGTATACTGCTGGAAACGGAACATGCCTCTTAATATGAAGAAAGATCATGTGGAGTTTTCTTCATCCTCTTATCTCCCAGTTCAGAAATGAAAGCTTTGACCGAAGAGAATGACGGACAGCCATCTCTTTACTTTATTGGCGCTGGTTTTATAAACAGCCAGAGTGCTACTCTCATCTTTCATACTCATTTGTAATTAAAGTTCTTGAAAACGATTGCCAGTAGGCAGGGAATAGGGTAAAACTTACACTGCCCTACCCTATTTGTAGATAAAGTATGTACAGAGAGAGGAAATACAATAGCAGTTCATATAAAAATTATAGTTTATCATATAACTCCCTATGTTAAAAAGCAAAGGAGGCAGTTGAATAAGCCTATGACAGCCCCATCTGAGGCTAACAAAGACTTATCTCAAGATCTCTGGACACTAAGATTTGTTTCAGGAAAGTGGACCTAGTTATCTGAAGTGGGAAAAAAAAAGCGAGAATAAGGACAATCCACACACCTTACTGACTAGTAATGACTGGGTATCTTTCTTGCTTCTTCACCTAGAGCTATAGGCTCAGAAGGCAGGCAGTTTTCTTCTATGTTATCTCAGCTGCAGTTTAACTGAAGGTGACTTTTGGTTTTTCCTGAATAATTCGCATCTCCCTCTTTTTAGTCTCCATTGTCAATTTCTTTTCTGTTCTTTAAATGATCACTAAGCTAATAATATATATTTTAGTTTTCTTCATTATAAGACTTTAACTGCAAATTACCAGCTACTGAAATAAAATCTTCAGTAAAACGTGCAGAATTTAGCTATGTTACATTTTAAGTGCTCACTTGCAGATCCGGCTTTAAAAAAAACTGAAATAATATATAATCTACATTTTTATGGCCCCTAATGTCAAAATAGACCTATAAAGACTTTTCCCTTACAACACAACCTTTCCCTCAGGCCACCCTGCTGAGGAAAAGCTATAAGGGAAGCTTTAGCAATGCATCCCTGAAGCTGTTTCAGCCTGCTAACGGCCAAAGCATTGGACAGTGTCTGATATTTGACCAAGCCACCACAGGCCTTTTCCAAGGACTGAGGGAGACTATAAACCACCTATAGACAAAGCTACCGTAAGCTCTAGTCACTCACCAAATTCAGAATACTGTGTGACCAGTTACATAGTTAAAATCCCACCTGGGTAATATGAGCCTCAAAAAGTCGCCAAAGCAAATTACCTTGGCAACATAAAGGTCTGCACAATTTAATCCTACCAGTAGGCTCTCTCATGTAACTTCTGTCTGAAATTCCACACTCTTTCATTTCTCAGTGTTCTCTGATAATGCACAAAAAATTACTGGTGTTGAAAGGAACCCAAGAAATAGCAAACTATTCCTCAATTGAGTTCTGAGAAATAAGATGAAAGTCTTTAAAAATATAAAAGATTGTCTTTGTGACTTTGGAATGGGGAAACACTTTCTAACAAAAACTGTAGAGAGAAACTGGAGCACAAACTGTAATGAGAAAAAAAAATATTGATGCATTTGACTACATCAAAGTCATGGTTTTTGTTCAAGCACACACAAAAAGTTAAATTGGAAGAAGTTATCTGTAGCGTCCAGACCAATAAGAGATTGTTATGGCTGGAATGTTCCCCCCAGATTTATATGTTGAAGCCCCAATTCCCAACGTGATAGTATTTGGGAGGTAGGTAGGTTTAGATGAGGGCATGTAGGTAAAGCTCTCATGATGGGATTAGTATTCTTATAAAACCCGGAAGAGAGGCCAGAGCTCACTCCTACACAATGTATGGACATAGTGAGAAGGCCCTCATCAGAACGTGACCAGGCTGCACCCGGATCTCGGACTTCCCAGCCTCTAGAACTATGAGAAATAAATGTCTATTATTTAAGTCACCCAGTCTGTAATATTCTGTTAGAGCAGCCCAAGCTGAGTGAGACAGGGATATTCAGAAATATTGAGGAGACTAATATACATCAGCAAGAAAAAAGGCAGGAAACCCAAAAGAAAGTAATACACAGATAGAAAGTAATACACAGAGAGAAAATGTATAACAAGTATATGAAGATAGGCTAATGCAAATTCATCAGCAATAAAGAATTGCAAATTAAAATAATCGTGCTATACTTTCTTTGTGCTGAATAGGTTTTTAAACATTAGAAAGTTGAATTATTAAGTTATTTAGGACGTAGGGAACACAAAATTCCTTTTGTACTTCTGATTTGTATGTAAACAAATATAGGTGCTCTGGAAAGTAATTTGACAGCATTTCATGAAATCAAGCATGCCAAAACCCTATAACCCAGCAATTTCAGTGTTTAGAGGGCAGAGAATGTCTCAATAGATGTACAAGGGAGCTGATATAAATTCACTCATTTAAAGCACTGCTTATGATTTCAGAAGCAGACAAACTAGGTATCCATCACCAAGAGAATAGATAAGAAGTGACAGAAATAATTGAGCAGGAGGCAGTTCTAAAGAACTAGATTTATCTTGGTTTTATGAACTGATTTTTAAAATTCAGTCTTGAGTGGAGGGAAAAATATATATAAGAACCTGCACAGGCCCATTTTTTATAAGTAAAACAAAATGCTTATAGGTATCAAATAACAAGTATTTTTGCTTGTCAAAATACACATAATAAACATTAAAACGACTGCTTATGGTAGCTGGTGAGAAGGGAATGGGATCAAGAATTGGAAATTTAAGGGAATAAATATGAGGGGCCTCATACCAACTAATGACAAACTGAAGACTGATTCATTCAACTATCTGCTTCTGAAATTCAGAACAAAAATCAATATTAAAATGACATATAATCCGAGGCATGCTGGGAAATAAATGGGAAAAGGTTATAATATCATTAATATCCAAATTGATTTTACTATAATTAGGTCAATAATATTGATGATCCATAATGTTAAGAATGAAGAGTCCTTCCAGAATGAAGGGTAAACAACTCAAGGAAAACAATAAGAAATCTAAGAATACATATGTAGGACATAGAATTCCTGAAGAAGAAATAAGAACCAAAGCAATAATAAATGACATTAGCAGGAGAAATTTTTTAGCTCAAAATAACATACCACGTTCCTATAAACTAATAAAGTCAAATTAATAAAATGACATACACCTAGATATAGCCTGTCAAGTTTATTGTTGTTGAATTGCAAGAATATGGGAGAGGAGATAATGTAGTTTTGTTGGGGGAATTTATGTTTATAAAAAATATATAATGACCTAGCAAATGCTTAGCATTATGTACTCTGTAAAAAGTATGTTACAACCTGCTTATGTTGGAATAGGAGATAAAAGCAGAAAATGTGATATGGATTCCAACTGTGTAAGAAAGTATACTAAAATGCAGACAGTCATTATCTCTGAGAGGCTAAATTGAGATTTTATATATATATATATATATATGAGAAAAAAACTATATATAGTTTTCCAATTATCCCACTATATACACATATTTCTTTTAAAACCAGTAAAAATATATCTAATTTATAATATTAGATAGTAATCATAATTTAAATAACAGTTTAAAAGATTTTATGGCTTAACAGGTTAAGCTAGTATGGGTACAAAAGAAAGACAGAAAAACCATGCAAATTAACCCAGGTATGGAACTGATACTGAGAGCAAGACCCTACTAATTTTGTGGCTCAAGTATCTATAGGTATCAACAGTCTAATTGAGAAGAATTTAGGACAATGGTTTCTTTAGAGAACTAGCTTTATAAAGGATTATTTTTTTCTGTGTCAGCACATTTGAGACTTAGAGCATTAATCATTTGGATGCACGTGTTATTTTTATTATACTAATTCTTGTATTTCAATGTTATGAATGGGTGGAACATCAAATTACACACTAATTTTCAGCACCAGATCTCTTAAAGGATTTTCTTGAGAGTTGCCGTATGTGTTCAGTTATTAAAATTATTTTATTTTATTTGAAAATAAAAGACGGAATGCAATTTGGTCAGGTGGTCTACTGGGTTTATGAAGATTATCAAATGTTAGGATAATTTGACACTGTATCACTTAATATGAAATTAAGAATTTGGGTCCCAGAGTATGCATTACTATCTCCAGATCTTGTATTCCTTCTGCATTAATATCTACAGTACATTTTGCATTGACACTGTAATTAAGTGGGGATATTCTTATTCATGTTATTACCATAGCTGGGGCAGGTGGCATTGCCTGGGATTTTTCTTTCCTGGAGGTGCCTCAGGGCTATGTGACGGAATGAGGTGTCCCTGAGGGACTTAAAATAGATAAATACATTTGTGTGGACAAACCACTTAGTATCTCTGTTTAGGAATACTTATGTTCCTTCTAAGTATTCCACCCTTGTTCCATCCTACTTTGCATTTACAATTGTAAGACAATCAGAGGTATCAGAAGAAAACTCTCAATGATGGTTATTAAAGGAGAAACATAGGCTCTGGCTCCAAAGAACAAAGAAGTAAAAAAAGGCCTGAATGCAGTGTAGTGAGGTGGTCTACTGGATTTATGAGGATTATCAAATGTTAAAGTTTCAGACACATCTAATATTTAACAGAATTGGATCAAACTACATAAATAGGCTAAACACTGTTAAAATTGCCTCTCTCTCTTGGGAATCTGACACTCTCTTACAAAGCTGAATTGCTAGCATTTTCACAATCGCTTTTCCATGTCTCCAGACCTTGCTTTAGATTGCTTTCTTCCACATTCTGTATTTATTTGCCTCCTTCACTATTGACTTCATCTGCCCCTAGCTAGTACATGAATATCTATTTACTGGGAATGGTACACTAAGAAAATATGATCAATGGACTGGTGGTTGACTGGTACCTATTCACAGTAAGATAAAAACATGTTGAGAGTCGGTGTTTAGAAACTTTTATAGCAATTTGACATTGTCATGAGTCTAAACATGTGGACAGTGGCTGGTCTGGTTGAACAGGGTATAAATTATTTGGAGTATTGTTAAACCTGATTGCTGGTTGCTGAAGGTACAAATTGTGTTACAGTTATAACATGTAATATTTCAAGATTTGTAATAGCTACAACCCAGTATTATACAAAATTTGGAATCCACTCATTTAAATATGTAAATTTAATTACATTCTAAAAAAATTGTTGAAACTAGTTACTGATGAGGTTTAGAAGATTAGTTTTGAAAAACAGTATTTCTTGCTTTATTTTGGATAAAAATTAAAAATTAATATCCCAAGCTTGATGAAATCACTTTAAGAGTTGTTCGTCTTTTCCTGTCAGCATTCCTCTGTGAGAATGCTGTCTGTTATGAGTTTTATTTAACAAATGTAGAAATACTTTAGTACACATAATTGCCTACAAATAGCATTGTCATCAATCCAATATAGATTAGAAAAATAAAAGTGGACAAGTAAGAACCAAGGTTGTCATATAAAAAACTTAAATATTCTTATACATGCTGTTTGTTTAAATGATGTATATATTAATATGAGAATTACTATTTTGCTCATAGCTTAAGTTATGGTTGCCAAACAAAAAGTTACAAGAGTCATATTGGTTTTCTATATTAATTGCCCATAAATACATTTTCAACAAATATTAACTTTTTTCTGAAAATCTCTCATCCTGTGTTATGTTTTTCTGATTATATTATTGGAATATATTCTGAATCTAATAATTAAAATTGGAGCTCACAGTTTTTATTTTTCAAATAATTTATTTTCTCATTGTATATGTATGTATATACATATTTTTATATATCTTGTATATGTATGTATACACTAATTTATATATATATTAGTATGAAACTATTTGGAAATAATTTTTTTAAATGAATATTTCACTAGAGTTTAAAATATACTAGAGTATTAGAAAGAATGGTGTGGAAAGAGAGGTCCAAAACTTCATGACGTTTTTGAGGATGCTGTAGACACTGGACATCAGAGATAATATAGGCTACAAAAAAGTTCATGTACAACATTTTTATATTGCACCAGTCTCTACAAAGTTCCGTTCTGGGCAGTAGCTTTGTCAATATGATATGGCTACATTGCCTAGCCACATTGATTGTTCAAGGGTGGGTGCCGAACTGAAGCTTTGTCAGTCACAAGGCTTTCCTGGTAATTTGAAATGTGGGCACAGAACAAGAGGCTTAGGAACAAGCCTTAGACCAAATTTCAACAGTGGTAGCATCCCTGAAGATCCACAAACTTCTCCAGAGCTAATCTTGCTCCTTATTTTCTTTGAGGCTCAGTTGTACCTGTGGTCTTGTGAAGGACACTATTATTCTTTTACTAATCCCCCCTTTTGTTCTCTAAGTAGATGGAATAGATTTTGGTCCTTGCAACTAAAATGCATATGCTATAGAACAAGGGGAGGATGAGATACAGCACTGGAAATTAAATGGTAATAATGAAATAGTCTCAATATCAAAGTCGCCGCCTCCTTACCTCCCTCTTCTCCTTCACTAGGGAGAATTGGAAACAGATGGACTTGTGGAAGTAAACAACTGAAAAGGCTCCAAGGCCACACCCTGCATTTGGGAGAAACCATTTGAATCTTGGAGTTTTCTGTCATGACATGGCTAACCACACATGTATGTCCTGATATAGGACATTTCATAAAAACTTCTGAATGGAGAACTGTTTCGAACATCTTACAAAGATGTGACACTGCATTTGTGATTCTTATTTGTCCTCAGCCTCGCTACTTATTCTATCAAACCATGGAAAACTAATAGAAAAATATACATACCAAGTTCTTCGATCTGAAGCCACATATTAGTGGGGAAGTATTCTTGCTTCAGATGTAGTAGAAAGGAAATTACTAAGCCATTTATACTCTGTTGGTGAAAATAAGAGGTATTGAAGAGCTGTTTAGTCAGGGCTGAGATAAGAAGAAATGGCATGGTGAGCGTGCAAACTCAAGACAGCAAAAATCAAACAAGGCAAAAAACTGACAATGTCAATAGCTATGAATAACCAGAAACCCAAAACTAAAAACATAACCCCCCCAAATAGATAAAAATTTTCCAAAAGTACTTCTAACTATAAAAAAATATATGAACATGAATTAAATGGACAAAACCTCAAATATGAGATGTTAAAACAATAGATGGATACAAAATATTGAACACTTAAGGATACACATGACAACTAAAACAAATAGGATCATCAGGGGACGCTATTAAGAATGAAGATCAAAATAGTGATAATACTAGTCATCTTATTTTCTACACATTATATAAATCTTTGTCTCTGTCTTTGTCTCTATATAGAGATGTTTATGGCAACATCATTCATCTTTTCCATCATGAATATAGCCAAACTTATAAATTCTTGATATTCATTTATCTAAAAAATCATAACTTTGGAGCCTGGAGGGTTATCCATCTTAGAGGGTTGCCTGACATCTTCTTAAGTGAAAAAATATTTTTACAACAATATGTATAATATAACCTCATTTTTATAATAATGCAAAAAATCCCTTTGTGTTAATATATATGTTAAAATGATCAGATAGATAGATATAAAAAAGAGAGGAACAACAACTTGCCACAAATTATGCAGGCTGTGTAAGACAGAATAATGATTCAAATCAGTTATTTTAACCCACTGCTTGTGTCCTTTTAAGTATGTAAATTTCTAGATTAAAGTTTAACTTTGGATAAGGTGAAAAAAAAATCATCTCTTGTTATTTTTCTTTGTCAAACCATTTACTAAGTAGATTGCTTTCTTTATTCTAGCACAGAATTGACTGATTATTTTAACTGTAACAGAAAGGGCCTCAGCCATATGGAGGATTTGGCTTTTTAAATATAGATTACAATAATCAACAAATTGTGTCTTGAATGCCCTTACATGCTATGAATGTGCTACATTTCTCAGGGATGTAAGGCAACAGGCACGACTTCACTGCCAGTCTTAGTGGGGTTTCAGGTTTAGCTGAAGCAAAGAGAGTGCTATGAGTACAACACCATGGGCAGAGAGTGATTAGGGAAATACAGCAGGGAAATATCCAAAGGTGAAGAAAGTGCAGAACCATAATTCTTGTGCTAAAAAACCAGTGTTGAAAGCAGGAGAGTCATAGCTTGCATAAATATAAAGGATAAGCCAATAGCAGGGACATGAGTGAGAATAATCTAGAGAAGCAGTGTCAATTTGAAATATAATGCATGCCTCAAATGTGAACAACATACATAATTTTTAATTTTCTAGTAGCTAAAAAGTAAACGAGCGGAATTAATTTTAATAAACATTTCATTTCACTAATATATTCCAAATATTATTTCAACATATAATCATTACACAAATTACAAATGAGATGTTTTACATTTTTTCTTGCATTCTAAGTCGAATGTAGCCCTATTCATAGTCCAGTGTAGCCTTATTTTATACGCTCAGTAGCCACATGTGGCTACTGGCTATTATATTAAATAGACCTAGAGTCACACAAGTTACTAACAGGTTAAGGTGAGAGATTCTAGGGTTAATCTGTTCATAGCCAGTTGAATGCCATGGTCCCTTTTGTTTCATTGCACAAAATGGGGCATACAGTTAACTACATACATTTAGAAAGCCACAATTCTCTTGATTCCTCTACTTACTTTCTGAACCTCAGATTTATTGGTTATGTAAATGAGAAAACTTACATTATATGCTCATTGTATAGGCCTGAGGTATCCTATGAATGGGCACTTTTGATGATCTTAATGTTATTCAAAATATATAATTTTTAGCCTGTTACAAAGTTGGGAGAAAAAGGGCATGCGTAAACTGAGAGTTCCCATCTAACCAGGACAACCCACATTTTAATTATGATTGATATTTTCACCATAGCTTGTATTAAATAGTAAAGTCATATAGATAGAACCTAGAGTTAATATTTCTATAAATTAGCTTTGTTTTCATTTCTATTTTTTTTATTTTTTAAATTAAACTTATTAGGGTGACATTGGTTAATAAAATTATAGGATTCAAGTGTACAGTTTAATAATACATCATATATAATTGCATTGTACTTTCAAGTCGATTAGCTTTTCAATTACACAAGAGAATTAAAAAAGATTTGGTTCTGTTCTAATGAAAAGTAAACATAGAAAGGTTGATAATCTTACATTAACAGTACTTAGAGAAAGTATTATTTATTTCTTTACATATAAGAGGAAAAAGTAAAGTCCAAGTGAAGGTATAGTTAGTAGGGTAAAACAAATCATCTCAGTAGAATGAAAAGGCAGAAAATCAATGATTCAATGATTTGTTTCTTCAACAAAATCAGTGTATGTTTATGTTATGTTGTTATTAAACTAAAAAATGGATGCTTTTTATGCTGTATAATTAGAATCAAGGAAAATAAAATAATCTGGCCATCAGCCATCTGTTTATTCAAAATCAGCTATAACTAGAACATAAAGATTATGTCATAAAGATTAATATCATGAACGGTTTCTGGGAAATTTGTCTCTTTTGTGGCATTTCATATTTGTCCAATTTAAAAACATTTTTGAAAGTGAACAATAAAATTAAAATTATTTAACTTGTAAAAAAAACTAGCTATTTTGAATTAGAATGATTTTAGTATATCAAATGTGCCACATTAAAATTTTAAAATTTGTGTCCAGATTATCTGTTATACAAGGGAGGGGAATTTTCCTTGCTCGTTAAATGTTCTCAATACTCTGAAGCCCTCTTCATTCAATGGAGAAGTTTGGCTCACAAATTAGATGTGAGAGCTTCTGACCTCTCACTGAATCAGCTTTCCTATTTCTATAAGACTGTAGAAGGCAGGTTTACAATCCTACAATGGTGTGCTGGAAAGTATTTAACAGCCAGATCTCCAGAAGTGAAAATTAGCCCTGACCTGTAGTTGGTTAATTTCTCTAATGTAAACACACCTAGTGTGGCTAGTTTCAATTTACCAACACTATTTCTTAGTCAGATTAGGCTGTTATAACAAAATATCTTGGACTGAATGCCCAAAACAACTGATATTTATTTCTCACAATTTTGGATCCTGGGAAGTCTAAGATCAAGACGTTAGTAGATTCCTTGCCTGGTGAGGGCCTGCTTCTTGGGTTGTACACAGCTAATTTCTTGCAGCAAATTCAGAGAGCACTATGGTTTCCTCCTCTTATAAGGAGGAGGAAATCCCATCATGAAGGTCTTACTTTCATGAACTAATTTAGACCTGATTACTTCCCAAAGGTCCTGCCTCCTAATACCATTACATTAAGGTTTGGGCCTTTAACATACGAATTTAGGGATAGGAGGGGCACAAACATTCAGTCCATTAACAGCAAGGAAAAGATGTGCACATCCTAGTATACCACTGCTACCCTTCCTCCAATCCTGTTTTTATTTCCCTGGCAGTAAGATGATTGGTTAGTACCACACTGCATTGTGTGTTCTTCCATTGATGATATGTAAATTATTGATTCTACACATACTTTACGCAAATGGACGTTGTTTTTATAGATCTATGTTATCATAAGGTCTAAGGTACATTTTTCAGATTTTAAAATCTTGGTATTTCAGCAATTCAAACTAAGCCACCTTGGTGGGCTTGTAGTTGTTATTTCATTATGGTTTTAACCATAATGGTCTCATCTTCGACTTACTAATAAGTAGAAAACCAATATGTTATTGTCATTTACATATTCTATTTTGTGAAGTGCCTTTCAAATATTTTATTGTTTTCCTAATTTTAGGAGACTTTTCCGTATTGAGTACTTTATTGGTACTATATTTATACATATCCAAATATTTTCCCCATGCTTCTTTATACTTGTTAATGATGTCTTTTAATAAATAGACTTCTTTAATGTCATTGTCATCTAATTATCAACTTGTTTCTTTACGATCAGTGTTTCTTTTTTTCTTTTAAATTTTCTCAGTTCTGAAACTATGAAGACATTCTTAAAGCTTTACTGGTTTGCTTTCCAGATTGCGATTTATAATCTAAATGGAAATGATTTTTCTGTGAATCGTGTAAAGTCAAGTTTCATGTTGCTTCCATGTATATACTATATGAACCAACACCAATTATTAAAGACCACCCTTTACCTACTGCTCTGCAGTTCCGTCTTTGTCATAATGAAATACCTGTATATATGGACCTATTTCTAAAATATATTTTTGCTTTGGTCAGTTTGCCTATCTTTGCACCAATATTGTTTTGTATGAATAATTGTACCTTCATAATGGTAGAAGAAATGATTCCATTCGTTCCTGTTTTTTTTTCAAAATTTCAGTTGACAGTCTCATCTCCTGCATGCAGTCTTTCAACCTCTACTTAGCCACATAAGAACAGGTGTTGGTCTGAGAACACTTCCTTCCTAAGAGATAAAGAACCTTCATAGCTTGAACTGGGCTTGTCACTTTGTTTGGAAATATATTTTTCTGTTTCAGATTCAATGTGTATTCTTTTATTCTGCTTAAACATATGTGTCTTATGGTACCTGGTACCTGGCCTGTGGTACCTGGCCAATCCACTACTATATCTGTCCCCTGCAAGGAGGGAATGAGATCCTTTGTTTTGTGGCACAAGAGGGATGTGAATAGGCCCATGGCCTTGGATCAGATGCCGGGAGGGACCCATTGGCTACAATGGGACCAACACCCACTACTGAAGGTGATCTTGCTCCTCTCTTTGTAGGTGAAGCGTTCCATTTAGTGCTTGACTGTGCTGTGTTTTCCTTGTTGACCTTGATATCAAAATGCAGTGGGAAGAAGTGTTTAGATTTCTACTCATGGGGATAGGCAACAGATGCCATTTGCTCAACAGTTTCCTTGGTATCCTTGGTCCTCTATTTTTATACATGTTTTCAGAAATATATTAAAATAAAGTTATTTATAATATTTTCTAAAATCATTTTGCTGTTAATAAAGTCTGAAATAATAACTTATTTTCAATCTGACACTGTTTATTTTTGTTATACTTGCTTTTTATTTCTTGGTAAGTCTTTTAAATCAATTTTATTAGTTCTTCAAAGAATTAACTTTTAGCTTTCTTAATCCTTTCATATGTTTTTTTTTTCTTTTTTCTGGTCTCAACATTATTATTTTTTTCTATCTACATTTTTAGGTTCAATTTAAATTTCTCATTCAAATTTTGTATGCAATAGTTAGATTCACCGATTTCAGATATTTTTTCTTCTAATATATGCATTCTAAAGGTGTACATTTCCTCCTTAGTACAGCTTTATCATTAGTAAAAGGTTTTCAAATATGTTTTTCATCATTAAAAAAATACTTATATATTTTTATTTACAGTTTGAAAATGTATATTTAATCTTTTTGGTAACTTCTCATTTGATCAATGGTTTATTTCCAAGTGTATTTCTTAATTTTTAAGTATCTGCTAATTCAAAATATTCTTTTTATTACTTTCTAGTCTTACTTCTCTGTAATGAGGGATCAGATTCTGAATGATTTCAATATGTTAAAATTCATTGAGTCTTGTTTTGTTTAACATGTGGATATCTATAAACTTTCCATGTACCTTGAAAATAAGATACATTTGAGTATTTCGCAGTTGCTGTTCATATGTACATGTGTGTGCGTGTATATATGTGTGAACATGTATATGTATATGTATATTTATTTTCAAACTAGGCCTCGATTGCTAAAAGTCAAGTCGATCTTTTCTGTAGTTATTACTTTCTGTCTTTTATCAGTGCCTGAAAAAGACGTAATTAAAAATCTACTCTAGTTGTGGATTTGTTCATTTATCCTTGTATTTCTTACAATGTTTATTTCATAAATATTGTAGATATAACATTAGAAGAACAAAAATTAAGAATTGCTATACATATATTATGGATTGACCCTTTTATCATTATGATAGAAGCTTCTTCTTTAGATTTTTCATAATAGCATAGAATTGTTTTTGTTTGGATTGTTAATACAATATTTTTCTCTTGATTGGAACATTAGGTGCTCTTATATTTCAGTAATGATTTTATGTTTTAACGATTTATCTACTTTTCTAAGTGCTTCATATGTGTGTGTGTGTGTGTGTGTGTTTGTCTCCATCTTACTTTTCTTACTGCTTTTTTCTCATTGGTTTTTCTTCCATCTAGCCACTTAGAAGTTATATACTTTTTCTATTTATTTGTATACTTCCTTGATATGAAAATCAACACTCTTATCAAAATTAAATATTAATTGCCATCATTGAAATCTTTCGTGCAAAGCAGGTAGCTAAGAATACTCTATTTACCCCTTCCCACTATGAAAGCCATTGTGAGTTTAATTCTATATCTATCTAACATTCAAGTAAAGCATTACTATTATTGCTGTATACAGGCAACATTCAAGTGTATTTACTTACGTATTTAGCATTATAAGTTTTTCTGCATTTCCTAGGTTGTCAATTACTTTTTCAGTGTCTTTAGTTCATTTTCTTCTGGTTTATATTGTTCTGTTTGAGAATTTACCTGCTAGACTAGCTGCTGTTCCTTTAATGTGATTTTTTTCCTAGTTACTTTTAAGATTTCTTTGGTATATAATAATTTAATATTACATTCATTAGTATAGATTTATTTTTGTTTATTTTTCTTGGGTGTACAGGGCTGCTCTAAATCTATGGCTATATGGCTCTGATAAGTTTTGAAAAGTTCTAAGCCATTATGTTATAAAATTTTGCTTCATCTCTCTCTCCCCTTTCATAGTGAGACTCCAGTTGTATATAAGTTAGACCTTATCACTGTATCTCCAATGTTTTTAACCCTCTCCTTTTACTTTTTATCCTTTTATCTCTGTGTTTCACTCTAGATATTTTCACCTGACCTATCCTCTAGTTAGTTAATTCACCTTCTCTCTTCATCTTTGTCTAATTACAATGAAATCTATTTATTCAGTTATTTTTGGAAGGATTTTTTGTTTGTTTTTTTAAGGAACAGCCAACATTTATTTATTTGGCTTCACACCAGGTCCACTGAGGTAGAATGTTTCCATTTTGCATGAGGGAAAACTAAGGCTTTGTGAGTGGTAATGAATTGGCCCGAAATGCACTGCCAAGTGGTAGAATCAGGATTGGAATCCAGGCCAAGCCAATTTCATAGTCCTGATACCCATGTGTATATTCAACTTGTCAGTGCCCTTCAGCTAGAGACCATCAAGAACATACCCAAATTAAACTTGTTCCTTCCTGCAAGAATGGAGAATACACATCACAGGAAACTGTGGGGTGTTTCAGCAAGAAGGTATTAGAACCTATTAAATGATTTGCGATTTGGTTGGGTGATTTGCAAGAAGAGTCTAAGAAAGCAGAGAGGTCGTTCCAGACAAGCTATTGTTGTGAAAATGCTATTAGAAGAGAGGCTATTGAACATAGTTTGTAGTTACAGTAGAGTTATTTTATTTATTTAGATAATAATAAAATAAACAATAAAATAGAAATTATACTTGCCATTTTAGTTTTCTTTTACATGTCTTATATTTTTTCTTGTTTTTATATTTCTCTATTAATGCTTTTTTTTGTGTTAAATATATATTTTATGGTATTTCATGTTACTTCTCTTGTGTTTTTTGTTTTGTTTTGTTTCGTTTTTACTACATTTGTGTGTGCATGTGTTTTAGTGATTGCCCCAGAAATTGTAATTAAATTTTTAATTTAGAATAATGTAGTTCAGGTTAATACCAATATAATTTAACAAGTATATAACACTCTTCTCCAATATAGCTTTATTTCTTCCCCCTCTTTTGTGCTAGTGTTACCATCAAATTTTATCTTTTTTTCACTATAAGCTATCAACAGTTTTATAACTATTTACTCTATGCAGTTGTCTTTTAAATAAGATAAGAATTACAAAAAAAGTACTTATACAGTTTTTTAAATTTAACTATATACTTACTTTTACCAATGCTCTTTGTTTTGAGTTACTACTTAGTGTTTTTTCAGTTTAGGCTAAAAGTGTTCCTTTAGCATTTTTTATAGGACAAACCTATTAGTGATTAATTCTTTCAGTATTTGTCTATCCAGAGATGTCTTAAATTCTCTGTTGCTTTGAAGTATAATTTTGAAAAATATGGCATTCTTTCAGCACCTTGAGTATGTCATCACACTGCCTTCTGACCTCCATGATTTTTGTGGAGAACTTAGCTATTAATTTAATTAAGGATCCTTTGAATGTGATGAGTTGTTTCTCACTACATTCAAGATTCTTCCTTTGTCTTTCAACAACTTGACTATGATGCTTCAAGGCATGAATCCCTTTGATTCATGCTTTTTCTCCTTGGATTTATTGAACTTCTTGGATGTGTAGATTAATGTTTTTCATCAAATTTGGTTAGGGGAAGTTTAGATTTTTTTAAAATATATACATTCTTTTCCAGAGATTGCCATTATATCTCTGAGGTTATGTTTATTTTTTTAATTTTTCCTTTCTGTTCATCAGACTTGATAATCTAAATTTACTTATCTTTAAATTTATTGACTTTTTTCTCTTGTTCAAATCTACTTTTGAGCTCTTCAAAGGAATCTTTTATTTTGATTATTGTATTTTGTTACTCCATTTCTATTTGTCTAATAATTTCTCTGATATTGATATTCTCTATTTGTCAAGACATCGTTCTCATACTTCCTTTAATTCCTCAGACATGACTTATTTTAATTCTTTTACATGCTTATAAAACTTATCTACTAAGCCCAACCCCCAGACTTCCTCGGGAACAGTTTCTCTTGTCTACATTTTATCCTATGTGCCACACGGTTCTACTATTTTATGATCTCTCTCTCCGATGTCTTTTGTTTTTGCTCTTTCTTGGTACTGCTGCTGGTTGTTTTGTTTGTTTGTTATGGAGTGATGTTTCTGGATTAGCTCTACAACTTTGAGTACTTCATTATGTATGGCCACCGAAGTCTCTGCTAGATTAGCTTAGTGGTCAGCCAATGATTAGGCAGAGAATTCCTTAAGTTTGTTGAGCCAAAGTCTTCTCGACTTTGCTAAGAGGATCTGTGTTTGTGTTGGGGCATTCCTTCAGCTCCTCATCAGGGAATTTACAACTCTGTCATAGCATTCACTTCCTGCTGGCATTTATCCTGAAGGTCAGCCAGAGATGAAAGATTATGGCCCTCTCAGGTCCGTTCTAGATTTGCCCGGAACTCTATACATGTGCATAGCCTCTAGATTTCCAACAATATCTCAAATTTTCTCAAAGCCTTGTATGAACATGTTATTACCCAGTTTTTCCTTTTAAATTTTTTGATCAGAATCTCATTAGCCTTAGTTGATATTATACTGCACCTCCCACCCCCCAAAGTGAGCCAACTGCAATATTAAACACTTGCCCAATTTGTTTTTGACAAATGTCCTAGGGATTGGGCTGCTCACACAAAGTCTATGTCAGGTCAAATAAAGACAACTCCTGAGAATGGGGCTTTTCAAGGAGCTGTCAGGTGACCATCTGGAGATAGAGCATTTGCAGAGCTCCAAACCTGTTCTGCCTCTCAGTTTGCTTATTGGCTAATTTCATAGCCACTGTATTTGCAAGGCTGTTTGTTTTCAAGGCTACCAAAGAATAGAGAAGAAGGAAATGGCAAATTATAATACCACAAAGCTTGCTGATCTTAAGGAGTTTCAGCCAATTTCTCAAATAAATTTTTTTTCTCAAATAAACATTTTTTTTTGCATTGTTTCAAAATTTTGGTTAATTTCCAGAGTTCAGAAAAATTTAATTTTGAGATTTTTTTCAGTGCACTTGTTGGCCCTATGTATAAATGTTTGGTTTTATGTTTTGTTGTTTTGTGGCACCCATTCTGCCTTTCCTGAAGTGCTTCCCTGTTATTCAGTTTTTTAGTTAATATATTTTTTAGGTCTCTGCCTGAATTTTCAATATTGTTCTATATGGAAGTAGTAATTATAGATATTTAAACATTTTAAAGCTTGGATCTGATAACTTTATTATCGGGAGGCCTATGATCTATTTTGTTTATCTCCTTATGTGCTTGTGTGTTGTTTTTGTTTGGTACCAATGTTGTATGTGCAAGATGTTTTTGTACAAATGTCTTGAGTCCCTGAACAAAATTACCTTTCCCAAAAGAGGACTAATTCTGCCATATATCTATTTTTGGAATCTCAAAATCATATTTTTTCCATTTCAAGAATTGAAATGATTCAAAGATAGATTGTATTCTGTTTTTTGATGTACCAGTCTAAATAAAAGTTTTTAGAAGGGACCCTTAGGTGGAGCCTGGACTCTAATATGTGCCCCGCCACCGCCCTCCCTCCCTAACCCCGGCTCTACAAGACTACCAAAAGCACTTAGTGTCTCAGCTTACCCCCTTCTGAAATTCGCAAGGAAACTGGGTTCACTTCTCTGGGTCTTTTCTGTCCCCTAGATCCTGGCCTGGTAATTCTTCAATATTTTATCATCTCTCTGATTCCTTTTGTGTGTTTTCCAGATTTTCTAATTATCCCGAATAGGAAGATTATCTGAATTACCTAATCTACTATAACCAGATGCAGAAGCCAAGTGTATTTTTTTTTTTTTAATCAATTTAGACTTCCAAAATCTTGGGTTGAATCAATTTTAAAAATTTGATGGTGCACTAGAAAGTTAACTTCAGATCTCTTTTCCTTGTTTGATGAATAACGGTTTTCGGTTAAATTATCTCCATAATGATTACTGGATTTAATGTTTCTTGCTCCAAGTCACATTCAGTCTTTGTTTTTCTTAAAAGTTAAGACAGAAATTATATAAAAGTAACCCGTTTCCATCCAGCTTCCCAAGACAGTCACTTCACTCTGTGTTCTCATAAATGTTGTATTTATCTCTGTAAAACTCAACACTGTGCTTTGGAATTTGCTTTTAGGAATTTTTTATTATTATTATTAGACTAGCTAAGGACATGTTTTATTCCTCTATTTTTTGTATCCTTTGTTTAAGAGAAATGTAATGAGGAACAAAAATGCTCAAAAATTGTGTTTTATTTTAAAATTATCTGCTTTTTAATTATCTGATGCGCTACTAAGTGAAAATGCAAGTTAGAATGTAAGGTATTCAATATGATCATTTTTTAATGAAGGAAAATTAGATGTTTGTATATTTGTTTGAGTATAAATAGTGGTGTGGAACGATACCCGAAAATTGATTTCCTTAATGAGGTAAGGTTTTCAATGTGGTAGGGAACAGGAACTATTTTTTAAAATATATTTTTAGATTATTTAATTTACAAAAACAGCTAATATGTTTTGAGTGTTTACAGAGATCCAGGCACTTTTCTAAATTCTTTACTTATTTGAACTAATTTAAATCTCACAAGTATATAAGGCAAGTTCTATTGTTTCCCCATTTTATAAGAAAAATTTAAGCACGAAAACTTAAGGGCCTTCCCAAAGTTGCATAATACTTGGCAGAACTGGGATTTTAAATAGCTTGTTTTGTTTATTTGTCCCTTATGCTAGTCATTTAAAAAAAGCATTAAACAATATTTTTTAATAATATTAACTTGCTTAATTTATTTATTTAAATTATTATACTTTTGTACAGTAGGCCTTAATTCCATTGTATAATGAAATGAATTATATTTCTAGCTCA
Organism: Pteropus medius; assembly: GCF_902729225.1. Taxonomy (NCBI): domain Eukaryota; kingdom Metazoa; phylum Chordata; class Mammalia; order Chiroptera; family Pteropodidae; genus Pteropus; species Pteropus medius. The sequence continues at coordinate 2,948,532 of NW_024342467.1, read as the reverse complement.
CATAAAAGGCCAGTGAGAATAAACCCAACCAATAATTGCAATGAAACTTCTCTTTGACAATAGATAAGATGCCAAGGGAAGTCAAGTGCATTAATTCTTTGTGCCTTGATAATATCTTTCAGAGTATCTTCTAATTTCTTAACTCATACATAGTTAATGTGACTGTTGACTTGCTCTATGGGACTGAAAGATGCTGGGGAGAAATAAATTCCCATCCTCTTCTTTTTTTCCTGAAACATCCTTTAGGGTTCTTGAATAAAAGATATTTTAACAACACTTAAGGCTTTTTTGTAAGAATTGACTACCCTCTGGAGATAAATGTCTATGGTGAGTTTTACCATCTGGTACATATGTTTAAAATAGGAAAGCATCTTATATACAACAGTTTTGACAGACGCTCATTTTAATGGACAAGTCAGGTTATCCCCAAAGGTACTGAATAGAGAAAACAGGCATATATTCAATAGGTTGAATTTTTCTTCTTTTATTTTCTCATTTCCCCATAACGGCTTGCAATTTGCATCTATCTCTTTGCTAATTGCTTTATTAATGCATTAGAAATTTAGGATGTTTGCTGTACTCTGCAGTCAGGTCGCCTAAGGCAGAGTAAATTCTAACTTTAAATAATCTCAATAAAATTGTCACTAAAATGCTACCATTTATAGTTCTTTGTACAGTTATATTCAGTAGATTCTAAGCTCTTTGAATGAGACCATGATATACATATTCATGTTTAAGATATTATGGAAGTGGATGTCTCTGTTTAGAAGCTTTTAGTTGTATTAATTTTAATGATTTTTTTTTAGTGTATATTGTATGAGAGACCTTATGGAATCAATATATATTGCAGATTAAAAATTGCTTATGGAAATTTTCAACATGAGCATACCTAAGAACAAATAGAAGGAACAAATAGTTAAGAGAAATTAGGAAATAAGAAGATCTGGCTTTTTATTTATATTTAAACTTAATCCCATCAAATATGATTGATGCTGAGTTTGTGAAATTTTATTACCATCATGTGATAAATACACTTTAGGTATAATATAGCATGGTTATTAAAGTTCTCTTTTAAATTAATTGTCACAGTTCTCAGCTTAGTATTTTAAAAACATTAAAATCTCCATTAAGCAATTCGTTCACCACTATTGTTCGTAAATATCCCAATAAAAATTTAACCTCACTCTCAGACAAAGGTAGACAAAATGAAAAGTGTTATAAAATATTTATACCTAAATTGATTCAGATTGTATATTAAAGAAAATATTAATAGATTTATTGACTAGCAAGTTTGTTTGTATTTATAGATTCGGATGATCTTAAAAATAGGATTTTAAAGTAGATTCCTGCATTTTTATTTATTTTTTACTCAAGCACAATACCATACGTATTTGTGCCACATAAATCTTCCATTACATTAAAGAAAAAATGTCTTCATATAGATTTTTGAACTATTTGAAATATTTTGCCATTTTCCCAAAACAAAATTCTGAAACACACTAGAGTATATTCTAATGTAATCATTTTATTTAGCTTTTTGTCAAGAAACAATTTGAACTTCTGAACAATCCTTTGAGCTAAAGAAAATCAATATATCATTATTGGCATTATATCGATGCAGAGATTAGGCATAGTTATTAAGTGAATTTTTTAAAGGGCTGGAATGAGTAAACTGTTCTGAATACTAATGCCCTTTTATATTAGTTATAAAGGATTGGTCAAAAAATCATTATAAAATTAAAGAATGAATAATCTTATACTTTTAATAAAGCATGATATCATAGAATTTTATATGTGCAGGCATTTTTCCTAGCAATGATAGTATTTTTAGAATGTGCACAATGAAAAGGACACAATCTAAGGAAGATAAATATACATTTGAATAAATGTAAGAGTTTCATAAATTAAAATGGCAATAAAATAGACTTCTAAAATAAAGGTACAGTAATTATGTTCTAATTAACATATAGCACTATAAAATTGCACATAGTTGATTGACTGTCTTTTCATTCTTTTATGTCATATTTATTGAATACCTGCTGTGTATCAGTCCCCATTCTAAGAGCTGGGAATACTAGAGTGAACATCTTTTAGAAAGTCTTTTAGAAACTTGTCTTTCAGCTTGTATAGTTTCATGAATATTATATAATGATAATAATTATGAGTACCACCCACTTAAATTCTATCTATTTCTTTCATGTTGGGACTTTTTCAACATAATATAAATTTGTGTTATGAACAGTGGCATTGCAATGATTACAGTTGCTATAGTTTAATGTAAAACAAATTGAGTAATGCTGAATAAAATGAAAGAAAAACCCCTGCTACAACAAAAATCAAACTACCAAATAATCTAAGGGGTGATGAGAAAGAAAAATTGGGATAAAGGTACTTTGTCAGTTCTAATTATCCTAATTTGAAAAAGCAAATAGACCCACCAGATGTTACTACATGAGTTAATTCTGTCTTCAACATTAAAAGTAATTAACTTAACATGCTTACACTTGTACAATTTCTTAGACTAGAATTAAATTCACATAATTTTCCATAACACTGTTTTGAAACAAAAGCCTGTATTAGAGTGATGTAAATTCTTTGTAAATAGGGAAATTCTGGCTCTCTACTCAGACACTATCCTTTGAGGAGACAGCTCAGACCAGGGTTAACCACTCCCAGTTTTGTGGCGGGGAATAGAGCCTTAGATCTTGTCAACCTGCTTCCTTAAGTGCTGCTTGGCCATTGCTCACTGAAAATTTGCTTGACACATTTCCTTGTCTCCTCAACTCCCCCAGAGCCCCATAAAAGGAAAGTCAACTGAGGCAATGATATTGTAGTTATATTTCCCATCTGCTGGTCATCTTATTGACTGGAAAAATAGCAGCTAACTTTTATTGTATGCTAGGTAATTGTCTAAGTGTTTCTATATATTCAGCTTTTTAATTCTTACTACAAGTTTTACATTAAGTTTTTAAGGATATGTATTTTATAGATGAACATACTAAGGCCCAGAGTGGTGGTCAAAGAGTCTGAGATACACCCAGTGGTCTGAGATTTGAACCCAGGCAGTCCAGATCAGAAGCTGTGTTTGTAACAAGTCATGACTGTGGAAAAAAAATATTTTATATTCAGATTTTTCTATATTCATGTTTATCCCTTTGACCTAATCTTCCTTAACCTCGATTTTTTTTTAATCCATAAAAGAGAAAGATGGTTATGTCTTGCTTCCATCATAGAGTTGTCATTGGTAACAAATTTTAATGAAAAAATATTTGGGAACTGTAAAATACTATATGTGTGAAGAATTCTTATCACTATCATTTGGGACTATTGATAGCCTCCTTCTTTACTCAACTCTTTCTGGCTTTGTGGTAGTGATCTATTTTAGCTTTTCTTCTGCTTCTCTAACTGTTCCTTTTCTTTTTCTTTGGCTGGGACCATTTTCTTTTAACACCACCAAAAAGAGGGGGGAGGGGTTAATTCAGGTTTTTATCCTTGAGCCTGGAGAATTTAGATGTCACCTAGTCTGACTTTTTCATCTTATAGATAAAGAAACAAACTTTGAATATTTATCTGATGCCACCACAGGCTAATTTTGTGAGACACTGTATTAATTCATGGATTCTACTACCTAGTCTGAAGTTCTTCCACTACAAATCTTGGGCTAATTCAATGGGAGGCATTTCTGCATCTTCTTACTTTCATATCAAAGGATATCAGATTTGAAAGTTAATAATGGTTAAAACATAAAAATTTCAAGAGTTAATGTAAGATTACTTTTGTTTAAGATTGCTGGTAGTAAGATCCATTAAAAGCAGAAAATGGAAAAGATTAAACAAATTGATTCCATAATAAAAAGATATTCAGTATCAGGGCAGAGTAACAAAAGTATCTGTTTTTCTCTCTTTTGGGGAGGCAAAAAACTAATTAGTTTGGGACTGATTCAGTAGATGTTGTTTAAAATTACTTCTGTTTACCAAAATAATGCAATTAAATGGAGTAAGTATAATAAAGAAGATAGGTTTAAAACAGATTCACATTATTAAAAACTGCATATGGAACTGCCTACTAAGCAAATTTATACAGAACTAAATGTTGAGTCATTCTCAAGAAAAATAAGCCTTAATTGAATTGCTTAGATTTAGCCACAGATTTCATTTTTAATCAACAGAGGACATCGCTTGGTCAAACTAAATGGAATGGTGTGGCTTGGATTGGGGGTAAGGCAGGGGAAGGGAAATGATTGGATTAATCAGTCTACTGAAAAAAATCGACATGTCTTTGTTTTTAATTTCCAATTTTTTTATTTATGTACCTTTCAATTTGGATTGTGAATATACATCTAATCCACATATATATGTATTTACACTTAGACACACGTTTCCTCAGAGAGTTAAGCAATGATATATATTGTATCTGATTTAGAAAAATTTTCACTAAGCTTAACCAATTCTTTGCCCAGATTTTCTTTGAATAAGGAAGGAGAATGGTTAGAAGCTTAGTCTAAGATGGTAGCAATTGATTTTGACCAAAGCATAAAGGAATTTTTTACTCAAGTTGGCAGAGTATTTAAGATAAAAACAAAGTGCTAGATTTAAACTTTATTAACTACCTGAGGATCTTTGGGCATTTTCTTACTGATACATAGCCTCATAACCTATGAAAAATAAATAATACAAAAATTACACTTATTCTGTAGCTAAGTACTAGTTTTTCTTTCCCTGGATACTGTAAGTACTTCTTAAATATTGACCTGTTCATTTAAAGTATTTACAGCAAATTTATACACAATGCATGGGGAATGTGTTAGATAGGATGAGCATAGTCTTGTCTCACAGAGAGATTCTTTAAGGGCATAGATTTATGATTTACAAATCAAGGTGATTTGGGCTATGGGATGAGGACTTTTAGTATGCTCTATGAACATATGTAGACCCAGCAAATCTAGTCTGGTGTAGGGGACTGTGGGATATGTAGGAGTCAAGAGAGGTATATATGGCTGCAGTTTACAAACATGGAGAGTTGAAGAGTTGGCAGAACCAGATTATGAAATGCCTAATGACTAAGAATCTTAAAATTTATCCTATCAACAATTGAAAACCATAAAATGATTTTAATGGGGAGAGAAGAGGGTGAGCCGATTTGCATTTTAGAGCAATCATTGTTTAAATTGATTTGCCAATTAGGATTCTTTTCAGGCAGAATTTATGCTCTAAATTTTGATATAGCTCTGTGTCAATAAAGGCTTGTCAGATACTGCAATAGAAAAAAGGAGAAATTTGGTCTTGCGCATTTCTGTTTATAATCTATGATCAGTTATCTATCGTTTGCCTATTAGGCATGTTGCAACTTGCTTGGCTCTGTGGAGCAGATGTTAGGGTCCAAGGCATGCCACCCCAAAATATCCCACAATGGCTTATTAATTACTTTGAATTAAAGTTACTTGACAGCCAATGCAAAAAGGGTGCATTGACCCTCCCTTGTCTCCTTGAATGTAGAAAATAAATCTCCTGTGAAAGGTGCCTTCCTTGTTCCAAGGGGGTTGAGAGAGACATCCTTATTACCAGAGTTAAGTAATTCACAGCTGAAAGCCTATATAAACAGACCTTGTTATTTGTTTACTAATTTACTAATTAACTTTGTTTAGACTGCTCACTAATGAACACCCACACCTAAGTTTCTTTGTCCTATTAATTCTTCGCAAATCTGTTGTTCCTTTGTGTAAAAAGTTTAAAAAGCTATCTAGTTTATCATTTCTCTGAGCATCATTTATGATCTGTGTGCTCAAATTAAATTGTTTTTTCAGAACTGTGATACGGTTCTGAGAAAGGTCAATGATCCCCCCTATTTCTTGATTTATAGGATTGTATAATCATTTATTTACTGGTCCTCTCCATTTCTTTTTCAACCAGTGCTGAATCTCCTTACACAGGTACCTTGAAATCACCTTTGGCCTCCCTCTCTCCCTTTTTGCCACTCTCCCAACAAACTTTAATCTGATGGCAACCTTAGGTTTCTCCAGGAAAATCCTGTTTCATATAGCTGTCTTTTGAATTTATGTCTGCAAGTCCCAATTGCTTTAGATCATCATGGTCTTAATAGCATCTAGAAGAAAAAATGTATTTTTTTCTAAATATCACTGATTGCTTTTCTTTGCATTACTTTGATATATTATCATACTAAAACTAGGCTGTGCTGATAAATGTTTAACAACTGGCCCTTAAGGAAAAAAAAAAGTCCTACTTTGTACTTACTGTCCCTGGTATAAATAATTCCATCATTACAGGTTTCACCCTACCAACTTGACATCACTGCATGTAGTGTTGTGTAGTGTTGGAGAGATACACACAATTGGCTCTTGTAAGTTGGCACGAGCCAACTTCAAAACACTACTTAAATATTCCCTTCCTACTACATGAGGCAGTTGAGAAGGACAAAAAAAAAGTGTAGAGGGCAGAGAGATCTGAAACCCCATCATGCCTCAGATGAATGAAATGAAGTAAAGTAAAATGACTTGAGAAAATGGACTTGAAAAAATTCTCCCTTTCAATTTTTAGAACATAGCAGTGTTTATTAAGTGCTGGGTTTAGAAGCTGAGAATAAAATAGTAGTTTTCTCTTTGTCTGTTAACCTACTCTTCTCCTTGTACTTGACCTGCTTATTGTAACATTTTAAAATTAGAAATGTATAAAAAAATATAAAAACCCTATAATTATATAACAGAGATGTCTACTGTAAATATTTTCAGTGAGTGTCCTTCAGATCTGTCTAGTGTCTGATTCTGTGTGTATATTTTTGCAGAGTAGATCATACTGTATAATTTTGTAGTCTTCATTTTTTTCCTTAAAAATAAATCATTGGCATTTTCTATATGATAAAAATTTCTAGTAAACCTGATCGGTAGTAGTTAGATTATGTTTTGTGGTAACTACATATCAGAATCAATTTGTGTATTTTGGAAACTTAAGTTTACAATTATTTACTAATATAAACAATTCTTTGAAAAGATGTATTTATTTTTATAAGCATTTCTGATTATTTTTTCCTTGGAGTAGCATTTTCAAAATGAAATGAATTGTTCAAAAGGTATACGTTGACAAGAACTTGAATACATATTTCAAATGCTTACAATAAAGATTAGAGAAAAGTAAACCTCCCCGATTAAGATGGCCTTAATGGGATAGAAATGGGGTAGATAGGGTAAAATGGGTCAAATATGTAGTGACAGAAGAAATCTAACAATGGGTGGTGAGCACAGTGCCATATATACATGCTTTACTGTTGAATTATACACTTGAAACTTACTGGATTTTGTTAATCTATGTCACCATAAAAAAAAAAAAATGACCTTAATGTTCTCCTCAGATTAATTAAACTTTAAATAGGCTTCTTCCTGACTCTAGGCCCCTCACTTTTTTTTCTTAGAGTGTTTATTGTAGAAAACATGTAATTGTCCATTCTTTCTCTGCCTTTTGTGAGATGTAAATCTTTCTAAAGGCCTCTTGTCAGCTTACTAACCAGAAATGTCTTTCTCAAAGACCTGGGAGCCATCCCTTTGAAATGTAATCAAGGAAGATATTGTCTTTATCTCTTGTCCTGATGATAAGGAAGATAGATTCCCTTTGGGTAAAGGCAATTAGCAAACTCAGATGGTCTAAGAATCCTACCGCTACCCTCCCTACTCCCCCATCCTCCCACCCCTTCCCCAACTCTTAAAACTCTTCAGCCCATTCTGTCAGTGGAGCTGAATTCAGACTGAGCTCTCTCCCCTATTTTAATTGCCTTGAATTGTCTTCCTTGGCCAGTGTAATTTTTACTTTGACACTTGTTATAGGCTTAATTGGCCTCTACCTCCCAAATTCTTATGTTGAGATCTTAACCCCAAGTACCTCAGAATGTGACTGTATTTGGAGATAGGGCCATTAAGAGGTTAGTAAGATAAAGAGGTCACATGGGTGGGCTCTAATCCAATATATCTGGTGTCCTTATAAAAAGAGTTTAGGACACTGACAGGCACAGAGAGAAGACCATGTTAATATACAGGGAAAAGACAGCCATTATATGCCAAGGAGAGAGGCCTTCAAATAAACCACCTCAGCTAACACCTTGATTTCAAACTTCTAGTCTCCAGAACTGTGAGAAAATAACCTTCTGTAGTTTAAACCACCCAGGCTGTGGTACTTTGTTTTGATAGCCATAGTAAACTAATATAATACCCCTTAGTAGAATATGAGATGGCCTGTGTTATCACAAGATCGCCAGTAATCAATATTAAACATTTAAAAGTATTTGCTTATTTAATAAATAAAAAGCCATTTTTGATTTTTTTGTTTTCTTTTTACATTGATTAGTAGTAAGATTTTATATATTTTTTGTATTTATCCTTTTATAAACTGTATTTTGTTGAAATATATATAAAATCTTACTACTAATCAATTTACATTGATATATTGAAAAATTGACTATACAATATATATACATTGATATATTGAAAAATATATTGAAAAATTTACATTGATATATTGAAAAATTAGTCAATTGATAAATTGACTAATCAATTTACATTGATATATTGAAAAATATATAAAATCTTACTACTAATCAATTTACATTGATTAGTAGTAAGATTTTATATATTTTTTGTATTTATTCTTTTATAAAATCAGTGACTGACACATTTTTCTTTTGTGATCTTAATGTTATTGTTTGTAAAAATCTATTTGAATATTTCTTCACATTTAAATACTGCATGCCATTTAGTTCAATATAATTTCATTACAACATTGATGAGAAGCTATAGGAACTTAACTCTTGTTAGTATCAGTTAGCCTATGGTAAATTGGTTTTATAATACGTCAATTTGCTTAAAGTCAGCAGGACCTACTGTGGGTATAAAAGGAGTTACATGAGAAACTCAGTGACTGAAAATAACCACAGTTTGGTCTAATCAGACTCCTAAATGGGCAGGTCATTGTGGGTAGTCACATTTCAGCCTACAGCTTCCTTAGCAAAGGTCAATCTTTACCTTACCTGTGATTCCTGTCCATTGTTCTTATGCATCTAAGATAACATACCTTTGAAATGTCAGAGGAATTAAAGAAATAACCACCAATACCAGGCCAGAGACTCCTTACTGATATCTTGTTGTCCACTTACCATCTCTATTTACTATAAATATTAAAAGTTAACTATCCTATACCCACCAGTGTAAAATAAGTACTGACTCTTCCATTTTGCTTTTTATGTAACCTTCCTTATGGTATCTCCTTTTGATTCTAAATGCATAAAAAAACTGCAAAACTGCCATTCTCTGGAGCATTTTTTTTTTCACTCCTTTGAGATCTTGCTTCTGGCCATCTTCTCAGATTTGACTCAAATAAACTCATAAAATTTTTTATAGGTTTAGACTTTCTGGGACACTGTCAACATTAGTGAGAAGTGTCTGTACTCAGTGATTTCTCATTTTGTCATCAATTTTGCTATTTTTTTAACATAGGAAATTTTTGTGATTTATATACTTTTATGCTTAGAAACCTGTCTTTTATCCAAAGAACAGATACGTAGATGTTCCTTGAATACTTTCTTCTAATATTTTTTTCTTCCGTATTTTTTATTTCTTCTAATGTCTCTGTGATTAAAAAAATATTCAGCACTTTATCTGGAATTTCTTCTAGGGTACTGTGGGAACTGAACACCTAAATTGATTCTTTTCCTAACAACTCTTTATTTCACTGTTAGTATTTACTAAACAACACATTTTCTGTATTGGTGGTTTATTCATTACATATTAAATGTTATACTTAAAATATTTGCATTTCTAAGCTATGTCTTCTATTTATGTTTATACATTTGCATGCTACTGTATTAATATAATTATGGAGCTTTTTATTCCAATATGTTAATGCAGATTCTCATGGCTTTTTATTTAATTTTCTTAGCTATTTATGTTTGTTAACTTTTCTAGTTGGGCTTCTGTATGATTTCATTAAATTTATTTTCAATCTCAAATCCCTCTATGGTGTTATTTTGGGAAAAATAAAAGATTTTACAAATAATTTGTTCCCATTTAGTAACAGAGTATTTTTTGTCTCCACTTATTGTATTCTACAGGCATTTCTATAAACATGTACAGTTTTTTATATACTTAGAAACATATTTCAAGCTAGGTATTATTTGTTTTTTCCTCCTTTGGTTAACTATTAACAGTTTGATTAATGGTTCTTTTATCCATTAAGTAATGCATTCCTTTGGTACTTGAAAACAGGAAGTCATTTAGCAAATACTAATTATATATTTTTTAGTTGGTTCTCTTTTACTTTTATTTTTTAAGTAAATGGTTTTGAAATGTACTAAATTTCTGATAGATAGCTATTATTTTTGTTTCATCACTTGTGTATTTTAGCACTTACAGAATGAAATTATAATTGAAACTATGAAATATTGCATTCTCACCTTTAGCAGGAAATTTTTAATATTAATTATCAAGTGTAAGATTGATTCGAACAATAATTGTCTTTGTAAGTTTTTTTTTTTTTTTTTTTTAATAAAGAATGAGTATTGAGCTTTATCCAAAAGCATTTGAGTTAGGGCATACTCTTATTTCTTTTCTTCTTCATATAATTGTACCTATAACATGATACTGACTCCTATGCTAAAACATTAGTATATTAATAGAATAATCTATTTATTGTAATAAATAGCAATTTTACTCTACATTCAAATTCCATTCAATTGCTAGTATTTTGTTTAGCATTATGAAATTTAGATTCACAGGTTAGTGGCTTAATCTGTAGTTTTATTATTTTTGTGGTTTTTAATTTTATTAACAAGTATTGTAGCTTGACTTTTTTCTTAAGTTTGACTTTTTTGAAGTAATCAAGTTACAACTTATATTACAAGTTAAAAATGAAGTTCTTAAAAATATCAGCTTGACCAGATATGAAACAATTTTTAAAAATTTTAAAGATATATTGAGAAAAACCAAGCTTTAAAAAAAAGAACAAAAGAAAACACTGTAATTACCAGAAAGAGATGTCTTTAGATAAAAATAAAACCCCATGCTGCATAGATAATTTTTATATCAAAATCATTGGCTATTTGGCTATTTATATTGATAGTATTGGCTAGATAAATGATGCCTAACTTACCACGTTTCTTGCATAATAAATACTAAATGAATATCTTATGGATGAGTAAATTTTCCTTGAATGCTTTATGTAGCATTGGAATTATACACTTTTTTAGTATGCTTAGTTTAACTATAAATGAAACATATTGACATAAATCACCTGCTATACAAAATGACGCAATGAAAACTACAGGGGTTATGGGGAGAATGGGGGCATGAGCACAACTCCCCAAAACTTTGTCAGTGACACATAAAAAATTTGGAACCTAATAAAAAAATGGAAACATTTTTTTAAATGGATATTAAGTTGTTAAAAAATACATCAATACTATAATAAGTATGGCATTTAAATTTTTTAAAAAGACCTAAAATTTGCTCATGAAGTAGTGGAAGGTGGTTTAATTGAAATAGAGGGAAAGTTGTAATACCAGCTATGGATGGGTGTAGCTCTTAACAGACACTGTGAACTGAAGTGGATTGTAGAGTATGTGTGTGTTGTATATTCTTACATAGCTCTGTTCAGCTGGGTACAGTTTTCTACTGTCACCAAATGTTTCCTGCAGATAACTTCACATTAAAACAAACACAAAATTCTTGCTATGCTAAATTTTTTCTTAATATTCCAATTGTGTTGGAACAAATTTACTATTTAAAACAGATGTTATAGCAGAACTGACATTATGTGAAGAGCTCAAATACCTACTTTGGGAATTATTTTGGAAATAATTATTTCCTGTTTTTTAAACTTTTTTTCCTTCTTTCGATCTATTCAGGTTATCTTCTTCTGGAATTATTTTTGGTCATTCCATTGATTTTTATCTGCATTTGGACTGTACTTCTGTCTCCATGGTCTGATATTCATCTTTGCTTTTGCCCAATGCCCAGCTCAAATCTTTGTATATAAGTCAATTGGGAAAAATATGAGGGAACCAATAATTCCCAAAAGGAATTTTTATAACACCTTTATATCATTTCTCCGCTGTGCCTGAAGTCATCTCTCCTTTGGAGACCCTTTTTTTTTGGTCAAAATAGTACAGAATAGAGTTTGTAAAGGTATTGTTTTCTGCAAAGCATGCCCACGATAGTGTATAAAATAATTCTTCTCTTACTGCCCTTAGAAGTATATTGTGTAATATAACAAAAGTTTTTAGAAGAGTTTTCAAGGAAACAAATAATTTAGCATGATTATTTTACCAAACGTCTCAAGAGTGACATATAAATATGGGGAGTTACTTTACAGCCTAAAAACAATCTGATTTGCATGATGAACAACAAGAACCGTAGTTTATACAAAATCATGTAAAAATTTGAATCATACTTGCTCAGAACTGTAGAAAATATCATTCAAAAATAACTACAATTCCAGGACTGAGTAAATACTGAGAAATATAAGAAAGTCACCAAGCTGGAAGTAATTTCAAAAAAGAAAAGGCCAGAACAAAAGATTTTGGTGTTTCCTCTGTATTACTTATCCCTATTTCACCTTGGACTATGGTAAATGGTTGCTTACCCCTCGTATAATCATAAGAATTATGAATGCTGTTATTTATTACTACTGATTCTATCAGTGGTAGTAATTCAAAACTAATATATAATAAACTATAGTTTACAAAACATTTTCAATTATATTATCTATACATGTATTTCAAGAAGCAGGCTTATAGATGACAAAACTCTTCTATATAACTAATCCATTCTGTAGGACCAACGTCTCTTTTTTATCTAGAATGGAAACTATATCACTTTGCTTAAATGAAGTCGTTAACAGGGATTATACAAGGTTTTTCTTTAGAAGATTGTCATGTAAAAGCAAATTAAAACCACAATAAGATCACCTCACATCTGTTAGTATGGCTATTATCAAAAAGACCAGAGATAACAAGTGTAGGTGAGGATATGGAGTAAAGGGAACCCTTGAGTACTGTTGGTGGGAATGTAAATTGATACAGTCATTATGGAACATAGTATGGAACTCCCTCAAAAAATTAAACATAGAACTACAATATTACCTATCAATCCTACTTCTGAATATATATCCAAAGTAAATGAAATCATTACCTTGAAGAGATATCTGTTCCCCTATGTTTATTGTGGCATTATTCATAATAGCCAAGATATGAAAACAACCTGTTTGTCAAGGGATGACTGGATAAAGAAAAGATGGTATAAAATTATATATACAAAATAATATATTCAGCCATAAAAAAGGAAATCCTGCCATTTGCAACAACATGGATAAACCTGGAGTACATAATGCTAGGTGAAAAAAACTGGACATGAAAGACAAATATTGTATGATCTCACTATATGCTAAATCTAAAAAGTCAAACTCAGAAAAGTAGAAAAAAGAATTTTGGTTGCTAGAAAGGTGCCGTGAGAAATGGGGAGATATTGGTCAAAGGGTATAAACTCCAGTTTTAAGATGAATCAGTTTTGGGGATGCAATGTATAGCATGGTGACTATAGTTGGTAATACTGTATTGTATAATTGGAATTTGGTAAGAGTGTAAATTTTAAACTCTCTGTCTCTTTCTCTCTCTCTCTGTCACACACACACACACAAGCTTTCTCTTGACTGTAATAACAGTGATCCACAAGAATAAGGAAACATCTACAGAATATCATATTATTGGATTTTGTCTTGAGATTTACAGATGGTCATGTAGTTTTGATGCCATTTTTTCTCTTCCATGGCTGATCTTTAAAGATAGTCATGCCTTTCTGACAGTTCTTCATTTTAGCTAAGGACAAATCTAGAAAAATAATACAGTATCTAACATAACTAATTTTTCTGAAGGTTGTTGAATTTCAGTCATTGAATGTGTGACGTTTGTTTAAACTTAAAACACCTTTTAGACATTAAAACAAAATTTTAGACACACTTTAGACTTACATACCTATCAGTTTATGATAAAGTACATTCTCTTATTTCATAGAAAGGATAGTATAACTTTTACAATGAAATAGACCTCTCATGAAAAGAGAGTTCTAATATCCTCATGGGCGGAAGAAAGAGAGGGAAGAAGGGAAGAATATTGAGCCAACTTGCTTGATCCCATAAGCCAGACTGTACTCACTGATGAAATTAAGAATTGAACATGTTCCAAATATAAGGATATGGTACGTACTCACATATAATTACTTCAAGGTCATTCTAACATTTTTGTGACAGGGCTGGAATATTCTTTTTAATTTCTATTTCCTTAGTTTATAAACGTAATTTGTCTGTGATGCATTTTTAACCTTTGCATTGGCCATAATTGTAAACTGGATAGAATTAAAAGCAGCTTGCAGAATACTCTCACAAAATGACATTTTCCTCATATTAGTGAATCTTTACACTGGTTTCTAGGCAGAGGAAAATAATGAAGCAAAAGGTCATTAAATATCATCACTTTCTTTTGAAAGTGTTGCAATCATCATGTCTGAGTTGTGTTTTCTTTTAAAACGTAGCAGTTAGTTAGTACAATAAAGCATCACATTAGTGCCTAACCAAAGGGAGTTAGGCACTGCAATGAGGAAAAGCCCAGTTGGCTTTAATACATGTTCCCAACTCTAAAGAAACAGATTTTAGACTAAGGGCGAGAGACCTGCCCGAGAAATGCTTTTCCAGTGGGTATCCGAATGGAAAGAGCAGAAAACCATGGAGAATGTTAACTGAGATGAAGTCAAAGTAGTTGTTTTGTTTATTTTATATATATCATATGCCATTATTCATGTTTTGGTGGATTTTACTACCAGTGATTCATTTCTAGGTACTTGTATATGTTTTGATTATAAAAAGTCAGGATTCATTTTATTAGTATTTTGACTGGTCAATTCATTTTAACCTTTTAAGCCTTCATTGTTTTATATGTAAAATGAAGATTAAAATATTTTCTCTGTGTACTATAAAAAGCTTTGAGTGTGAAATGAGATAATGAAATTAAAGTATTTTATGAGCTGAAAGGCATACACCTGTTAATAGTATTATGTGTCCATGTAGAGCCAAAAGAATTTAAGCATGCCATACTTTTCAAAGTCATGTCCCAATGTGATTTATGAAATGACGAGGCTGTCTCCATTTGAAACCTGTCCCTGAATTTCTACTTCGAGTGAAAAACAATTGCCTGTCACAAGATTTTTTGCATTATAGCTATAGTTAGTGAATAAAATCCAAATTTTGCATCACAACCCACAATCTCTATGTCCATCTGTCAGCTTTAAGCTGATCAAGAAGGGAAGGTTTCAGTAGTGAGACGCCCAGTTGGAAGAATGCAGAAGAGACCCACATGAGAATGAAATAACAGGTACCAACTTTATTGTGGGAGCACAGTTCTATTGCAGGGAGTGAAGTTCTATTGCAGGGAGTACACTTCTGCTTCTACTCTTCTTCTGCTCCCCTTTCTTGTACTCCCCTTCTGCTCCCCAGGGAACTGCATGGCTCCATATATATCAGAGTGCAATAGTGGCATTCAGCCACACACGCATGATAAAACAAACTGAATTATGTTTACATATTTTAGGTGCAGGACCCTATTACACTAACGTAACAATCTAAATCCTGGGTCCTATTCCTAGCCGTGAGCCGTCACAGCCAGACCTGGGACCAGCCAGGCCGGGGACCCACACCATCTCTCCAGATTCATTTTCTGTCAGTCTACTATTAACCACTCCAAATAAGCTGCCCTGGCCTTCTGGTTGTTCACAACGTCCTTTCCCACCTCAGAAAGGGCTTTTAGTTGGGATTTTCTTACCTTGGAATGGTTTCCTGCTAGATTGTCACATGACTTGCTTATCATCTCATTTATATTTCTACTAAAATGTCACCTCTTTGAAGAAGTCTTCCTTTGCCATTCAACCAAATTTTTTCACTCCCAACCCACCCACTTTCTTTTTTCCTTCTACTCTCCTTTATCTTACTTATAGCACTTATTATTATCTGGCATCATACATATTTCTTAGATCATACATATTATTTTTATTTTGGATTTCTTTTTGTCTCTTTCCCCAGTGGAAGTGAGTTATTATAGAGAGAATTTAATAGCATTGTGTTTACTATATTTTATCATCCTGAACAATGAATAGCACAAAGAAGGTATTCAATAAGTGTTGAGGAAAAAAGAAAAAAGAGGAAAGAAGAAAATGGAGAAAAAGATGGATGGATTCCAGCTATCCAACTTGGCCATTATTTGCTATTGTTTTCTAATAGGCAAAAAATAGTGCTTCAGTCTTTGGATCTGATTTTCAGAGCATCTAAAGCTTAAAAATGCACTATGACTTTTGAGACTGCTCTATTTATGTACCTAATTATTCATGTATCTAAATGGATATAAATCTATCTATACATTATCTAATTATCTTTTTCTGTTATTTGTGCCTTCCTGTGTGTGGTTGATACCTTTCATTTCAGTACATTAAAACTAGCTAGGCATATAGCTGCCATGTATTTTCATTGTACATCAACATATAACAAAAAATTGTCAACAGTGCAACAAAAAGTAGTGCTATGGTGGACATTTCTCTTTTAATAGGTATTAATAATGATTGATTTTTATTGTTGGCATGTCTTCTTGTCTACTTATCCTTCAGTTAGACTAGCTGGCAGCATTATTATAGCTATCCACAAAAACTAATTGTGATATTGATTATAATGTGCACCTTAGCGAAACAATGGAGTTCCATTTCTATTAAATTTACTGGATATATTCCATTGCAAATACATTTTCATAGTGAATTAATAATGTGACAACTAAAAGATAGATCATAAACATTGCTATTTAAGTTTGAAATAATTAGCCTGGAGACCACATCGGTAATTATTGTCATCCAATATTCCTATATATCTGTTCTTCTCTAGAGATAGAGATTTCATTTGTGAGGATTAATCACTAGACTTACTACTGTGGTCTAATACAGTAGATATTAAATCATTATAATACTTCTTCAATCACTGACGTCGAGAGCTCGTTTAGAGTTGAAAGTAGTTTCTATTTTGTAATAAGCCATTGGTCTCCATTATAGGCAAATTTGGATCTCATTATCTCTCACTGCATAAAGAGAACTACTTCTAAGCATTTCCTCTGCTTTTTTATGTGGGCCATGTTAACATGCTATGCATCTCATTACATGTGCCATGACTTTTCTCCCCTTAGCATTACTTTGAATCACTGTATTAGAGAAGAAAAAGCTGGTTATATATACTTGATGGTATTTTCAAGCCTACTCTCCATTTTATTTATTTATTTATTTACCTACTTACTTACTTACTTACTTACTTATTTATATTGTAATATGCTATGTGCTTTTTGTTTCCTCACTTATCTGGAGGATCTAGAGGGAAACAACTTATGAAATAGTCTTCCTAATTACAATGGTTCAAAGATCAAAGCAATACTCAGTAATTATGCAAACTAGAATTTTAAGCACAAATTACATGTTTTTTTAAAGGATTTCTTTTCATTGAATGCTATAATGTTAATGATATTCTAGTGATTTTTCTAGGAAAAATATTTTGTATATATGTCTCTTAACACTAATGATGAATTTTTATTTGTAAACTTTTTAATTTACTGAGAAGCTTTGAAGAAAATAAAATATTTTTTGTTGGGGTTAATTTTGTGTCAAAGTAGAATATAATCCACATATGAAGATAGTAAAAAAGTTTTCTTCAGATCTTAGGTTAGAGCCTATATTTGGTATTCTCATTTGCATGGAAATATTACTGAAGTAAATCCATAGAATTACTATATGATATTGAAATCTGGACAACAAAAGTAATATTTTAAATCTGAAACTTCATTTTGATTTATGAGAATATGCCATTTTAATATTCTTTCTGTTCCTCCTCAAATATTATGGTATGCTCTCCCTGTTTTATCTTTTTGTTTTATCCCAGAGTAGCATTGCCAACTGAGAGCAAAGGCAATGAAGTCCATCCATACTAGAGAAAATTTATGTATCCAAAGATTTCATCAAACTCTCAAAGGGTATCATGACTCCACAAATGTAAAAGCCGCTACTCCAGATGGTATATAGAATTTTGTGTATGATTTAGGAGTTTACTTACTTAGCAGAGCCCATTTATATTTAGGTATACTCTTATGTTGTCACATGAAATTTTCCAGCATTCAGTCATCCATATAAAAACTCAAAATTATAACATCATTTTTCTCACAGACTGGAAAGAAGATTGCGTTTAACCTTCAGTTTAGAATCCTACTTTAAACAGCTATTGATTATTAACAGCTTGTCACTCCTCCAAAAGTACCAGGTCACTGCTGAGCAGTGAGAGAGTTCATACAACTTCCAAGGTCATCAGTTGTGGGTCTTTTTCTCGAAGGTGTGGAAATAATGTAGTAAAATGTTCATCATCAAAAAGACAACAGTATTAACAAAATTTTAATTTAAAACAGTTTAGTATGAAGTTGTAAAACAGCAATTTCCCACTGAGAGCAGACCTTTTTTCAGGGGGAAATTAATTTTAATTAACTTCTGTATATTTTTATTCTGTTAAGTCACACTACAAAAAGTCTTTGTTGATTCTTCTATCCTCAGTTTCAGTGGGAGAGAAACTCTCATTGTTCACCCTTAAGAATGTATTTTGTGCCCAGCACTCTCGCTGAAAGTCTTTGTTTCCATGGTTATACCTGTGATACCTGTAGCGTATCCCTGTCATTTTTCTTCAGATTGTGCTTCAGAAAATGCTTTTCTTCTATTATAAAAATTTATATTCAGTCTCTAATTCTGTCTAGTTCTCAATCTATCTTCAACTATTCACACTGGAGTTTCTTGAAGAAGTAATTTATTATCTTTATCTCTAATTTTTCTCCCCAATTCCTCAAATTAGCTGAGCAAGAGAGCCTTAAAGATCTCATCATCATGTCTAAACTTTAGATAAGCTTCTTCCTGGCTCTGCACCCCTTAATTTTCCTTTTCTTAGAATATTTATTTCAGAAAAATTGCAATTGTCTATTCTTTCTCTCCCCCTTTGAGTTGTAAAGGAGTACTTGCCAGTTTTACCCTCAAGGATGTCTTTCTCAAAGATCTGAGAGTCACCTTTGAAATATAATTATCAAGGAAGATAGGACCCCTATCTGCCAGGTTCTGTGAAAGAGTAGGGACCTAACTTTGATAGGCACCTTGTTCCAAGTTGTAAAACAACCTCCAGTTGTGAAGATAGGAGAAATTTTACTTTTTCTGTGGGTGAAGCCAGTTAGCAAACTCAAATAGAGGAGTATGCCCCATTTCTTGAAACTTTCCAGCACTTTGTTTCAGTGGAGTTGATCTCAGACTGAGTCTGAGCTTTCCCTCTTACTGTAATAGCCTTGAATAAAGTCTTCCTGGTCTATTTAACTTTGTCCAGTACAATTTTTGCTTGATACAGTATAATCTATTTTCTTCCCCCAATACTTCTCTTTTTCTTCTTCTACTAAGATCACAAATTTTCTCATGATGAATACCAACTTTTAAAAGACTTTTCATTATTTGATATTTCTAAAACTATTTAATACTGATAACCATAACTTTCTTCTTAACATTAGACCAAAGCTATTTCACTTTTCTCACTATCGTTTCTGATTTGGTAATTCTTTAGCCATTTCATGACTGTTGATAATCCCTATACATTTCTCTTACATTCTCTCTCTGTATATCTCTTTTTAATTTCAAATATATTTCAACTTCCAAATACATGCTATGGCTCTGAAGTAATATTCTTCAGGCCATACTCCACTATTTTTGGCTGTTTCATGTATCTCCATCTCATGCCTCATAAGCATCTCAGGACTATTGCTCTGTGTGTGTGTGTGTGTGTGTGTGTGCGTGTGTGTGTGTGTGTTGCCATGTTAAGAATTTTTATTGAGACACAGTAATTTTAATACATATAGCTTAATTTTGTATTCCTCTCAGTGTTGTCATTTCTTGGTAGGTGTAATTGGTAAAGAATAAGTAATTATTTAATTGCATTTTTACTGCAATTGCATGTGAACAACTGATCAGTAGATGGAAATGAGTTGAATTACATTCATTTCTTGTCATGAAGAGAGAAGAAGGTGTTAATCAACTTGGTAGATGCTAGGAAAAAATGGCCACATTGGGTTGATCACAAGATCACCTTATTTGTAATATAAATGTCAGTCAGAAGGAGTGTTTATGTCATCTATGTTAGTATCTTTCTAGCTGTAAGGAACTCAGACATGCTTAATTTTTTTTTTCAGTTAATGGGGCTAAACTACTCGTGATACTCATATGACAAGCATTAAATCAGAGATTAAGAAATTAAGAGATTAAAGACAACAGAACAGTAGAGAACATGGCAAACAGGAGAGAACAACCAAAGTTTAGTTTATACTGCAGGAGGCTTTGCAGGAATACTAGCTCACAGTTGACAAGGCATTAGATTTTTGACAATTAAAGCTAAAATCCAGAATTTGTTGTTACAAAGCATTTTGGGTTGAATCGTCCCCAGCGCAACACCGACCTAAATTTATATGTTGAATTCTCATACCCAGTACCTCAGAATGTGACTTTATTTTATTAGGAAGTAGGGTCTTTACAGAGGTAATCAAGTTAAAATAAGGTCATTAGGGTGAGCCCTAATCTAATATGACTAATATCCTCATAAAAAGAGAAATTTGGGCACAAAGAGGAAATGTTGTGAAAAGACAAGGCAAAGAGGCCATCTTTAAGCCAAGGAGAGAGGCCTGTAACAAATCCTTCCTTTCAGCCTTCAGGAGAAATCAACTCTACCAAATTCTTAACTTTGGACTTCTAGCCTTTTCTGTGACAGAGTAAATTTCTGTTGTTTAAGCCACACAATTTGTGGCACTTTATTATAACCATCCTATCAAACTGGCATACAAAAGTCTCCCCGATTTTAAAATATTGGCAACCTATTGATTTAAAGTTGAAACCAAAATGTATCTCCATCATTTTTTCTTTTGACTCAGAATTACAGCCTGTTTGTTTTCAACAATTTTACAATCAAAGGCAGTGGGGCAAGTGTAGCAACCATTTTAGACATGTAAAATGATAATTGAACACTAGGCAATGTGTGTGTATATTTGGGATTTGTTTCAATATTTTTTTGTGTGTCATTGCTGGATAATAAACCTTGCTAATTATTGCTATTTCTTCTTTATGTCTCGAATTCAATTTATCCAAGAACGACAGTTCAGGTGGTTGAAAAATCAATATACTGGATCAAATAGTTTTATCAAAGTTTATTTATTTTTAACCAGACCATCTCAGTGGCCCAATGCCAGTCTCTAGTCGAGCATTTACAGTCAGGGGAGCAGGTCATGACGGATCACTCCGTGTTATTACCCACCAGTGGCTGTGGGTAATCATGCTTTCATAGAGTACTCTCCGCAGTAGTTCAAGTCACTGATAAATACTTGAAAGATTTGGGCCAAATAAGGCCTGCCTGTCCACAAATTTATAATCTTTACTCATTGAGCTTTAGAAGAGAGACAAGTGAAACTCCAAAAATCTATACGGTTGGTCAAGTCCTATGATAACTTGGGTCATCGAACATTCTTCTAAATCTGTAAAAATAGAATAATCAGGTGAGTTGCGGATAGAGAATAGAATGCTTCAAAAATGATTTATCATTCTAACATAAATATTACTCTTAGCTCTATTTGACTTTGATTTAAATTCCAAACTGTTTAACAACATAGCCTTGTTGGCTTGTTAGTTAAATGCAAATTGAAATAAACTGATCCATGCTGCTAGCAATTTTAAGTACTTCAAACTCATAAATGAGCCTGTTGTTAAAATAACTGTTTTCTCTTAGTATTTAGGACTAAACTAGGTCTTAAATCAGTTTGTATTTTATAAGCTAAGGTGTTTTCTCATTGCAGAAACTGTTGGGAAGAGATATGATCAAATCAGATCAAACAATGTTTCAAATGTTTATCTTCTTTTTCTTATCAGTGAAATTAACAAGTTGGCCTATGTAAGTTATAAGGGCCATTCTAACTCTTAGGACCGAGAAAAAAATTAACCATCAAAAACATAAGAAATGTAGTTTTCACCCCTAGTTGTCTAAAATATGTTTTATTTGATGGTTAGAAAAAGATTGTTATGGAAAACAAAACAATATTAATGTAAATATCATGTTCTTTGATGTAGATTAGATTTTTTCTTTACAGACTTTTTTGATAATGGCACAAACTGTCTAGAGTATATTCAAGGAAGGTGCAGACTACTTTTTTCCCTATTTTAAATTAACGAGCATTTATTGAGCAGTTTTTTTTTTCTTTTAGAGTAAACTGCCCACAGACTTCAGCATATACCTCAGAAGACCCTGGTGTCAGGACAGGGACATGTCACTTGCAAAACAAAACCTTCTAAGTTTAACTATTTCTATCTGTTAATAAGAGAACACCCTGAAATACATATAACCCAACTGGTGGCAGAGGCATTAGGAGGTCTTGTGATGATATGAGGGAATATTATACAATTTATTCTGCTTTAAAGATGCTGTTAACTCAGGAAACCCATAAGGAAAATGTGGTTCTGGAGATACAAACACAAACGTTTTAGTTATGATTAGCTAGACCGGAAAAACTCTGGCTTTTAGAGAATGATGCCCCTCAGTTTCTCTAGAGAGTTTTAGCAATGGAGAGTTTATATTCTGCTGGTTATAACCCACAGTGACAGACTCATAGTTTCTCTCCCAGTGCCACCTGATGATTTCTCTAAATAATATATAACCCCAAATTCTAAGCTGTGTATTTGCCATTAACTTTATAAGATGAACATATATCAGAGCAAGGAAAAAGAATAAGATTTAGACAGCATGATTTATTTTTGAGTTATACAAGTCAGTTGTGATTAATATATGTGCTGCAGCTGGCTTTTAATATAAAATACAATTTAAACCTTAGAGATCTATTAACGAAAACACATGATTGGCATTACATAGTTATTCCATTCAGGGAAGTGAACGCATTTACAGAGTATAGCAGATCACTTCTGAATGTATGTTGTGAACACCTGGACAATACATTAAGTTGCTTTGCTCAGTTTTTATAAACTTCTGTAATGCACATTGCCACGGTGATTTTTTTTTCCTTCAAGTGATAGATTAGTTGAAGATAAATATTAACCCTGTTGGATAATTGCTTTATTCCATTTACCAAGTTCCCTTGACAACTAGATTTTAGAAAATTCAAGCCATTTTCACAATAGGGCACATTAAAACCCAGTAGCATCCTGAGTGATGACAGCATTAACCAGCGGTTATAACCATCAAGGGTATTGAGCTCTAACCATGGGGAATTCATTTGTCCACATGTAATGTTGACTACTTAACACTTTGCCAGATGACAACAGATAAGTGATGAGAGAGTTTTACTGCAATTTACAACATATATTGACACTGAACTCAATTTTATATTAATATTTCTAAACATTTTTCTTTCACGTGTGTTCGTTACTGAAGAGAGGATTTCGACTATACCGATTTTTCTTTGAAATGCACAGAGAAACACTTAATAAAATATAGCATAAAACTCTAGGAAAAGTAATTTGTTATTGAGGTTTTTTTTTTTTTAAATGTGACTGTTAAACATCTGTCTTATTTATGAGAACTTTTGCTTCTATGATTCATACTGTAAAGGATGGTAGGAAGGGGTGTTTTCTGGGATTAATATGCATATCTTAAAGGATAAAATCTCTAATATGTTTCCATAGAAGAGTCTCCTTGGGAGCTTTTAGAAGATAGACTTGCTTACCCCATCACAGATATTCTACTCCAGTGGTTCTGGCAGAAGCAGAACTGAAAAAGCTGACCAGTCACATCCCCTTTCTCAGAGTGATTCTGATAAAAATGCTCCTGAGTGGGTGAAAACATAGAAAATATTAGAAGCAGTAACACTTAACCAAATCAAATAATTTAATTATTAATTTATTCTTACAACCATTAATTTAATGGATAGTTATTAAATGCTCCCAGTCAGTAACTCAGTATAGGTTTATATAATATTTTTGTTGGAAATGATCAAAGGGTATAGCCACCTTATTCTTAGTTTTTGTTTTTGGACATTAACATTGGTACACTATTATTAATTAAATTACAGACCTTATTGGAATTTTACTATTTTTTCCACTAATAGCCTGTTTTTGTTTGTTTGTTTATGTTTTAAGAAGGAAAGAGTAGGACTATGTGGGGGAGTGGCTTGCTTTTTCATTAATTTTTTTTCTCTATCGAGAACTCATTATTTGAATGATCTTTTTAAAACTGTTCTCTACATCTCTTTTTTTTTCCCCAGAAGTTTAAAATATTTCTTTTTACTTTTTGACCCCATTACTTATTTCTCCTAACCCTAATTTTCTCCTGTGGCAACCACCAATTTGATCTCTATGTGTATATGTACATATAGATAGATACACACATATATTTTAGAGTCTACTTAGAAGAATGATCATATGGTATTCATCTTTATCTATTTGACTTGGCTCACTTGGCATAATGCCCTCAAGTTTCACCCATGTTATACTAAATGGCAAGATTTCATTTTTTATATGGCCGGATAATATTCCATTGTATATATATCCACCACAGTTTCTTTATCCATTCATCCATTGATGGACACTTAGATTGTTTCCACATCTTGGCTATTGTAAATAATGCTGCAATGAACAAAGGGGTACATATATCTTTTCAAGTTAGTGTTTTCATTTTCATTGGATAAATACGCAGAAGTGGAATCACTGGATCGTATGATAAGTCTAGATTTAATTTTTTTAGGAACTTCCATACTGTTTTCTACAGTGGCTACACCAACTTACATACTACCAACAGGGCACAAGGCTTTCCTTTTCTCACATGTTCGCCAACACTTGTTATTTTTTGTCTTTTTTATAATAGCCATTCTAAAAAGTATTGTTAAGGGTGTGGCTCTGGGCAAAGATATGCTAACGGCCAACTTCTGCTTCTGTAATTTGCTTGCTTGTTTGATGTTAACTAGGGTGTGGCTAGGCTTTATAAGCTGCCTCTTTTGGGAACTCCTGGAATCCTGCTGGTAGAGTGTCAGTCACCGGCGGCTAATAAAGGCTCATAATTCATCTCAATTAGCTCTGTGGGTCTTAGAATTGATGGCACCACAACAGTATGAGGTGATATCTCATTGTGGTTTTGATTTGCATTTCCCTGATGATTAGTGATGTTGAGCAACTTTTCATATACCATATGCATGTTTTCTTTGGAAAAAAATGTCTATTCTTTTGCCCCTTTTCAGACATATCATTTGTAAATATTTTCTCTAATTTATTAGATTGCCTTTTCGTTTTGTTGATGATTTCTTCTGCTTCGCAGAAGTTTAGTCTCACTTGTTTATTTTTGCTTTTGTTGCTTTTGTCTTTGATGTCAGATTCAAAGAATCATTGTCAACACCTATGTCAACATCTAATTACCACCTATGATTTTTTCTAGGAGTTTTGCAGTTTCAGATATCATGTTCAAGTCTAATCCGTTTTTTTGTATGGTGTAAGATAGTGGTTAGTTCCATTCTTTTGAATGTATCTATCCAGTTATTGTGACATAATTTATTGAGGAGACTGTCCTTTCCCCATTATTTATTCTTGGCTCCTTTGTCATAAATTAATTGACCATAGAGGCCTGGGTTTATTTCTGTTCTCTCTATTCTGTTCCATTGATCTCTGTGACTGTTTATGGCAGTACCATACTGTCTTAATTCTTATACGTTTGTAATATAGTTTGAAATTAGGGAACATAATGCTTCCAGATTTGTTCTTTCTCAAGATTGCTTTGTCTACTGGGGGGTCTTTTTTGGTTTCACACAAATTCTAGGATTCTTTTGTTTTATTTCTGTGAAAAATGCCTTTGGAATTTTCATAGTGATTGCATCAAATCTGTAGATTGTTTTATGAAGTATGGACATTTAAAAAATATTGATTCTTCCAGTACATGGACACAAAGTATCTTTCCATTTATCTGTGACTTCTACTTTTTCATTAATGTCTTATGGTTTTTAATATACAGGTCTTTCACCTCTTATTTTATATTTTTTGATACAATTATAAATGGGACTTTTTTTAAAATTTCTCTATGATAGTTTAGTATTAGTGCAACAAATTTTCTCATATTGATTTCGCATCCTGAAAATTTATTGAATTTGTTTATTCTAACAGTTTTATGATGGAGTTTTTAGGGTTTCTTTTTATATAATGTCATCTGCAAATAGTGATGGTTTTACTTTTTACTTTCTAATGTGGATGGCTTTTATTTCTTGTCTGATTGCTGTGGTTAGGACTTCTAACACTAAGTTGAATAAAAGTGGTGACAGTAGACACCCTGATCTTACTCCTGACCTTGGAGGAATAGCTTTCAGCTTTTCACTGTTGTGTATGTTGTTAGCTATTGGCTTGTCATATATGACTTTTATTGTTTTGAAGTACATTCTCATTATATCCCTTTTTTTTGAGAGTTTTTATCATTATATTTTGTCAGTGCTTTTTCTGAATGTATTGAGATTATTATATGATTTTTATCTTTTATTTTGTTAACATACTATATACATTAATTGATTTGATTACTGACTCAATCTCCTTACTCTTTATTGATCTGTTCAGATTTTCTATTTTATCATGATTCAGTCTTGGTAGGTTGTATGTTTTTAGGAATTTATCCATTTCTTCTAGTTGTCTTTGGCTTGAAATTTCTCTTTACTCTTTATTATAAAAAAGGGAAACATAATAATCACCAGAATTTGTGTACTATAAGTGGCTCTACAGTGTTTTGCATTTTTAAAAACCCTAAATTTATATATACATGTATTTTTAAAGAGATTAAAAGTATGGTCCCCATGGATAGAATGGAAGATTTAATATAATTTTCTTTATACAGGTAGAGTAATATCCTGAAGAAAAGAAGAGAAAAACCTGGGCTATTTTTGCAAGCCAGCAAATAATTAAAAAATACACAAAACAACCCCAAACTTACTAAATTTTATACTTTTCCAAGTACATTAAAGAAAAAGGGACAAATTCTCATTTTTAATAAGTTTTTATTAATAATTCTAATCACAGAAATGTATGCACTTATATAACTATCATTTTAATCAAGTGTAGTTTCCTTTCACCTATGATATTCAGAAACCTATTATGCTACACCTATTAAGTTACCTTCCCTATTTTTTTAAACTGGAAAATTTATTTTTTTAAACTGCAAAATTTAACACGTTATTTCTTGTCAGAACATTAGAAAAAAATACGTATATGCAGAGACATGGAATTATCCAACCTATCGTGTTTATCAAGGATATAAAAGCACTGGTCTGAGTTAATTGAGCCTATGCTGAGTCATTAATATCAGTGGAAATGAGTTTGGCCATTTTCTTTCTGCACTGGGAAATTTAAACAATATTGTTAAGTAAATATTGATACTGTATTTGTGCATTCATTAAAGCACAAAAGCTTCTCATTTTAATTCCAAGGATGTGGATTAGAAGAAAGAAAAGATTAGGTGTAAATATCCTGCAGCGTAAATGTATTCATGGGTTGGATAAATTCTTTTTGAATCTAGTCAGATTTGCAAAGGAATTTTCATATACTAATAGTTCCATCTAAGATGATTTGACCATTTGGGGAGAAGAGAACCAATACCTTGTTGAACATGAGTAGAAATAACATCTGCTAGTAATTTTTTAATAAACAAAATTATTACATGGCATAATTTATGGAAGATAATTCGTCAATTGATTATTTGTCTTTTAGATAGATAGCTGTAATAAGGACCCATCCTCATTTTAACAGCTTTTGTGCGTTTTCTTCTACATCGTGAAAATAACAATTGTTTTTCAAATCTGAAACCATAGTATTAAAGTTTCTTTTTAAAATGTCACTGTCTACCAGCACCAAATTTTGCAATACGTTGTTAATATTGTGTAAGCATAACTGAATTTATTTTAAGATATATTTGAGATGAAATACGTAATTTTTTAAGAAAAAATTGTAGGCATTACCTAAAATACAGTTATACAAACTGTACTTTTTCCAGAAAATGTCTTGGAGTACATGAAAATAAAATCGTTATGAGGAAACTTATATGTTTAGAATAATGTTTTCTAAACCCAGTGCTACCTTCAAAATGAGTGGAACTACAGCGGTGGCAGTCTCTCTGTCCCCTAAAGGGGATATATTTTAATATTATTACACTGAACAAGGTGATCTGAGGGTTGTTTTATTTATATTTATATTTACATTTATATTTACATTTATATTTATATTTATATTTAATTTATATATATATATGTTTTTTTGAGTTAAGGTAAGGATGTGAAACATATAAAGAAATAATGACATGGCTACTATTTGTGTGCTTGCCTTTCCATCATTCAGTGGCCTAGATCCCAGCACCAGATGTACTTCTCCATGCTAGATTTTGCCTCCTCCTGGGCTACATATTCAATGCCATATCTAACCCTGTTAAAAATGACAAGATGAAGTGTTTCTCAGAAGTAGCAACATACATAAATCTTATTTCCTTCACCATTATCTAACAGGCCCTAAGTTCTAGATAATATGGCAAGCAGCTGACCCTTTAATTTTAGTCTTGTTACACCGAGCAGAGAACCCACCTATGCAGTGCTGAACTACTGACCTAAAGAACGGTGAGGTGAAAAATGAATGTTATTTTAACCACGTAATTTTGTGACAAATTGTAACACAGCAATAACAAACTACTACACTAGTAGAACAAGTTTTTTTATACTGTTGATTTTTCAAACATTTCTCAGCTTTTTTTGACATATGTTCTGTATTCATTTTTAAATTATTTCCTGGTTTTCAAAACAAAAGCTATAAAAAAACAGTGTTAGACATTAATATTATGTAACATTTTCAATCATATGGCATAATATTTTAAGAAAATAGAATTTATCTCCACTTAAGCTCTTTTATTCTCCTGATTTTGATTTTTCAGCATTATGGTGTAATTCTATGTTTCATATTTATTAAGTTTATTTTCAGTGTAAAGAAATTTTTATGTTATAGTTTTCAGGTATTTTATAATTTTGAAAATTATTACTATTGAGAATTGGCTATTTTGTTTCAATAATTTCATTTCCAAAGAAAAAAATTTTCAATGTATACTTTCTAATATTTAATTCTCTTGACTAATTCTATTAGCTAAACACTTCAAAATAGTGTTCAGTGGCATTGAAATTTTACTTTGCCATTGCATTGGCATGGTCAACATATTTTATAAAGATCAGTTTGTCTTTGACACAGAATAAATTGGATAAAGAGAGGTTTAATGGCAGTAGGGAGAATTGTTAAGATATTTCAAAAGTTCATTATAGAGAGTAAAATGGAACAAAGAGGCATCACAAGGGTAAAATTGCCAGTACTTGGGGAGTAATCTAAGTCATGGATCGAGATGGCTGAATTCAATCTGATTTTGAGGTTTTACGTATAGATTACTGTGTCATTGGTGATTTAATTACCAGATAACTGTCAAAACATAGGATGTAGGAAATAAGATGTCAAATAATTTGGCTATGACTTTATTGAGTTTATAATGCCAGAAGAACATCTAGGTGGAGGCAGTTTGACTGTTTACAAATAATTCTCATAGTACGGTCAAGAAAGAAGTAGTCCGAGAATTTATTCTTATATTAAATTCTACCCCTGACTTTGCTATGAACTAGCTGTTTTATCTTGGATAAGCAATATAAAGAACTATTTCTGTTTGTTTCTTCATCTGCTCAGGCAAGAGAGTCAATTAAATTAACCAAACATTTATTGATACTCTACCATGTATAAGATATTGTCCTAGAAATTACAGGGTTAAAACATGTAATCTGAAAGACATCAAAGAAGAGCCGTAATTAATTTTGCTGGATAAAGATAAATGAGTTTAGGGGAAACACAGATGGGGAAGACCAGATCTTATTTTGGAATATTGAACCAATATACTGAAATGAAGTTGATATGGGAATATAGGTAGGAATAGGTTAAAAGGGAAGGTTGGTTAAAATTTATGAGAAAATTAATTCTCAAACCAAGAGTTTGGCTCTTATTTAGGGTCTGAGGAGGTATAGACAGTTTTTGACTAAGAATATGGCCTCAGTCCTCACTGCATTGCTTCACATCTTCATCTTTTCTTATATGGATAACTTTAGTATTTTCTCATCTATACCTCCAGTGTATTCAAGCTCTATCTCATTCTCAATACAGAAAAATGGAGGAATTTTACCTTCCTAATGTAGAAAATCCAATACATGTTCCTTCACATCTCAAAAAAATTTTTAGTTTTCTATTGCTTATAAAGTCTAAGCTTTGTAATACAGTACATAAGGTCATTTATGACTTCCCCTATCTTCCTCTTGACTATTGCTTCCACTCTATACTTTGTATTTCAGTCATTCCAAACCTGTTTATTATGCTACTTCAAATATAACTGTCCTTACACATGTTATTTCTTCTGCCTAGAATACTTTCCTCTACCACTGTATTGCTTACTCAGGGAATGTGTATCAGAACTTTAGACCAATTTGATAATCATCTCCTTTACGAGAACTTCTCTAACCTCCTCTCTTGCTCATGATTGCCTTATAGTAGTGCAGAAGATATGTTTCAAGATCCCCAGTGAATGCCTGAAGCCAAAGATAGTACTGAACCCTATATATATTATGTTTTCCTATACATACATACATACATGCCTATGATAAAGTGTATAAATTAGGCACAATAAGAGACTAACAATGATAACTAAAAATAAAATAGAAAAATTAACAAACTGTAATGTTATATGAATGTGGTTTCTCTCAAAATATCTCCTTATACTGTATCCACTCTTCTTCTCTGATGATGTGAGATGATACAATGCTTACGTGACGAGATAAAATGAGGTGAATGACACAGGTATTGTGTTATAGCATTAGGCTACTGTGAGAGTTACTTGAACATAAGCAATGTGATGATACTGCAATAGTCAATCTGCTAACCTAGATGGCTACTAAGTAATTGGCAGGTAGCATATACAGTGTGGATATGCTGCACAAAGGGATGATTCTTGGGGTGATAGCGGCGGGGGGAAGGAACAGGACAGTTTTAAATTTCATCACATTACTCAGAACAGTGCATGATTTAAAACTTAAGAATTTTTTAATGTGGAATTTTCCACTTAATATTTTCAGATCTTGGTTTACCACAGGTAACCAAAACCCTAGAAAGTGAAATCGTGAATAAAGAGGACTACTGTACTCATCTATACTACTGTTGCTTTGTGTGCAGTGCACCCTTCACTTGTTGGAGTTAAAATATTGGTTATTCAAATCTTTTCTCCATTAAATGGGCATTCTTGAAGACAAGGCTCATGTTATATTTTAATGTTTTCATTAAATATTTGGAGTGAGATTTTTCACTTCAGCATTTATTTTACCAGCCATTCTAGACTCAGACAGGTCCTCATTAAGTCACTAAGTAGGTGTTATTGTAGACATATCCATGTTAATTGTCTGAATTGCTGTTTCTCTAGATTCTACCATATTTCTAAATTGAAAAAAACAAAAAAAGACACACTCACTTGCAAGTGTAGGAGACTAAGAACTTATCTAAAAATCAGTGCAGAGATCAGTTGGAGGCTATGGGGTATTTCCATATCTTTTAACTAAAAAGGCATTTTACGTCTACAGAAATTTCTAGGAAATAAAATGCAATCTATTATTTCTCTAATCAAATGCTCCCTTGTAGGCTTGCATTACAGTTTGTTCCAGTCTCAATTTTGGACTTTCCTCTACTAGCACATTTATAGAACTAGGACATCTGCTAATTCTTGGACACTTGGGCCCATGTAGGAGCCAGCTGCAGTATACATTATTTATTTGAACAGCTGTTTGATTTGTAAGTGTTTAAAAGTTTTCCCTCTAAAGACATCAATGTATGATTTGATTTCTATTTTCCTTTTTTGGTCATTGATTTACTGTATATATGTTTTTAAGAATAAGACCTGGGTAATTAAAATAATAACAGTGAGAAATCTCTAAAATAGTGGCATCCGCCCTATACATAATTTGAGGAAAGGAAAGGCATAGCATTGTTTTGTGTTCTGGAAGGCACTTATTAAAATATCTAACTTAAAAAAGAAAAAAGTCTGAGTATTTTTATTTATACAAATACATATTAGTTGATCAATCATTAAAATTGACATAGAATACACATGGCTAAATGGCAGGCAAGCAGGTTAGCTTTGTAGAAGATTTATTATTTTCTAATTGGATCCTATAAATTTTATGAAAAACTCAATTATTTGAATCTTAGAGCTTTTTAAATCCTAAAATTCCAAGAATTAAAATGATAGCCAAAAATATTTTTAAAGCTGAATATATTCTTTTTCCTAAAGTGGTCGCAGTTTTTCTTTTTGCTGTCAAGAGATACAAGACAGATAATGTTAAAAACAAAATGATGTTAAAGTAGATTAGATACATATTTATCCGGAATAATTTTTCAGGATGTTCACTGAGACACAGGGGATGAAAAAAGACTTTTGAGAATTTCATCTAAAATTCACACATACAATAAATAGCATAGAAAGAGTGCTAGAGAAGTCTCTCACTACAGTGTGTTGTCATAAAATGCCTACTTTTTTGTGACATATTCACTTATACTGTTAATTAGCTGAAGCTTTGATCCTGAAACAGTCACTTTGATGGTTGATTTGTGTGGATCACACACCACATTAGGGGTCATTTTATTAGAGTGAGTACCATATTATGTGAGTTCTAGTGTTTTTAAAACCATGGACTTCGGATGATATGCAAAGAGTAAAAAATTTTATTAACATTACTACTGTTTACACAATGACATATAATACTGTGTAGTCAAATAGTCAAATGTGGCCTGTTTCATCGATTTTCCTTTGTTTTCATTTCCAATCTATTTGGTGATCTTATTTTTCTGCTTTCACAAGGTCAAAATATCAGAATCTCTTTTGTAGTAAGCTTTTGCTTGGACTCCATAACCTCAATAATTCTGTGTATTCAATGTCTTTTTTATTTCTGTGCTCACTTTTCTTTCTAGACCCCATCTGTTAAAATCATGGCCAGATAGAGATACTAATTACATGTACTCATGAGCTGTCTCTGATTCTTCAGATGGATACTTTCTACCTTTTGAATTCCAAGAGCATTTTAGAGATCTTGGCATATTTATAATACATATTTTTTACATATCTAGCTTTATCCGTAAGATTCTAGAGTGGTTCTCTCTACTCTATATAGTAGCAGTTAGCCACATGTGGCTATTCAGCACTTGAAATATGGCTAGTCGGAATTGAGATGTGCTGTAAGTGTAAAATGCATGTTAGATATTGGTGAACTTAGTATAAATAAAAAGAATGTAAAGTAGCTTAACAATCTTTAGAGTGAACTCTAACAGCTGCAAGCATGCTGCAAATAGTAGCACATGCATAAAGATGTTTGTAGAAATCTACTATGTTAATATTGAATCAATTTTGAAGTGGTTTCCAGCAAAATAGCCCAATTGAAAGACCTAGATCATCATGGAAGGTAGAGACCCTTTAATCCCTTTCAATTCTGTATACATAACAAGCCAACTGAATCATCCTTCCAAACTTGAGCTCCTTTCTAGTTTTTCACAACCGTTAGTATGGCCTTGAGGTAGAGCAGTAATAAAGAGCAGTAACTAGCTGAATTGTACTTGTGAGGTCTGAAAGTGCTGAAAAAACAGCTTCTTACATTAACAGTCAGGGATTAACTCAGACTTTGAGATTATCTAGGTAAATCAGTGTTATTTGTTAATGATCCACTTTGGTTGCTTTGTGTCGCACAAAGTCATGAGTTTGTTTTAAGATGCAAGGACTGCTGACAGTCGACACAGACATATTTTCAAATCGGACTTGTGTCTTTCTGGTGTAAAATGACCTTGCAGCACAGTTGATGGACTTCCCCCGCCCTCCAAAGCCAGGAGCATAGCAGTGTCCACTTGAATGGCAAATTGTGATAAAGTAGTGGGAGCAAAACTGCATAGCATAATCACTGCAATTTTTATTGAATTGAGCCCTTTGCTCTTTCTTTTGACAGAATAGTTTATTGAATGTGTGTGTGGAAAACAAAGGCAATAAAGAAAAATACCTTTTCTCTCTCTCTCTCTCTCTCTTTTTTTTTTTTTTTTTTTTTTTGCCTGAGAATAGAATAGAGAGAAAATGCGCCTACTTCCAGAATGGAAGAGCATTTTCTGGTACAATCAGACTCTTTACAAGTAAACTGTATCGCTCAAGGGCAATTCAGTGACTGATGAGGCTCCTATCTGGCAATCCAGTCAGCTTGAACAATGGAAGTTTTTGTGTTCTTTATTCCTGAAAAATGGAGAAATACTATGAACCAATAAATTTTCTTTCTTAAAAAAGTAGAAAGATGATTTTAATAGATGGCTAATGTTTTATTTTGCACATTCAGTAACAAAAAGTCTGTCAGCTGCAGGATAAAGTTTTATAATGAACATGATTTAATCAAAACTCAATTGTTCAGAATCTAAGGTCGGTACTGACACTGGGAGTTTCCTGGTTTGAATCATAGATTTGGCATTGATGCCATTTGAGGTATTTGGAATGAGACTTCCTAGCTTTTCTTATCACTCTCGAGCTTTGAGAATAAAATCCTGAGATTTTTTTGTTTCATAGATCTTTCATTTTTACTTTATTATTTTATTTTACTTTATTTTAATTTTAGATCCTTAATTTTAAAACAAGAACACTGGTATCTATTACAAAATATTTTGGTAAAATATATTAATAAAACAAAAGTCTCAGTTTTCAGACATTGAATTTCATTATTTGGTTTTGTTACTACCTATTCCAAAAGATTATTAATTCTGATATAATTAATATTTTTATTTATACTGTACTTACAGCTCATTCTATTCATGAAGCCTAGGCTTCTGTCATATATTTGAAATAATCTTGAAAAAAAGAACAAAATTGAAATGAATATCAAATGTCTTGGGACTTATATCCTTTTGAAAATTTTATTTCCTCCTAATATTTTTGATAACAAAACTTAGAAACTTATTTTAGAATTACATATATTGTCTTGTAATACTAAATACCTTGATCATGATATTAACTGGTTTTCTAAAAGTTACTTAGCATGAATATCATTTCATAAAGGAGCTTGTTCTATAATTCCTTTTAAGGCAAGGACTATAAACCATATTACACTTCAAGCTTGGCAAAGTCTTAGTAAATATATTTTAGAGAAAAATTCCTTATTTGGCAGAAAAACTTGAAAAGGCTAGCAGATACTTATTCTTATCTGTTCTCTAAGAATTTCCTATTATCCATTTGGACTTCCATTATTATTGATAAATATTAAATGTAAATTAATAAGGTGTTACCTCAAAGAAAATTGAACTCACAGCAGCAGGGGCTACTAAGAAACTGAAGTTTAGCCCCTCTCAAATACCCATTAGCTGTCTCCCACATTCCTCTTTTATTGGCACTACAATATATATTTGAAAGTTGAATAAAAACAGTTTATTAAGTATTGACCTAAAATTAAGAATTTAAAAAGGGAAGGGCAATAAAAAGGGCAGAAGATGAATTTCATTTCTCTCCTTCTCTGCCTCCACCCCCGAAGCTTTGACTTTATATATTTATATGGTTTTCACAATCTTATCATTCAATCTCTAAGACTAAGATCTTTTATTTAGGCTAGAAATGCTATGGTAAATTACAGCATTTTAGATTATCTCTTTTAGTGTTCTATGTGTTTAATTCAGTTAAATAAGTAATATGTATGTAGAAAAGAATTGAATGGCATTTTTAAAAAGTCATAAAAGATAATGTATAATCAATTACTCAGAAATTGATGGGAATCGCATTATATAAAGAAAACAAAATACAAACATTATATATGATTTACTAAGGCATATATTACTATCACTTTTATTAGGTACCTTATTTTATGTTTCCTAGATCCAAATTTTTTTAAGGTACACATTTTACAAATAAAAGGAGAGCACTTTCCATGTGAAGTGTACAACCAAAATTTTTAAATAGCCTATTAAACACAATAAAAGTAAAATTAATGTTATCATTTCAGTTATTTCCCTCTCACACAGTTATTTTGTACTATTTTGTACCACCTGTTTGGTGTAATAAAACTCCTTATTGGCTTAAAAGTTCTAATTTGAAAAATAAGTACTAATTGATCATTTTTTCTTAATTCCTCACCTCTTTTATTGTAAATCAATGTGAATGAACAGGAAACTATGATTTATTGCTAACGTCGTGCCTTTTATTTTTTTTTTTAAATCAAAGATTCCAGTTCCTGATGGCCCACATTGTGTAGGATTCTTATTCTTCTGGTAGTTCCCCACCCCACCCCACCCTCAATTTTGTCCTTAGGCTAGCTTTCTAGCTTCCTTACGTCACTAAAGCATGTTTTCTTTCCTGGTAGCTCAGTTGCATTCTCAGCCTGGAAGGATACGGTTGCTGCAAATGCCCCTGCTGCTACTGTTTTGGCATTAGATGGGTTCCTGCTGATTTGGCATAAATGTTACATGTATGCACTGAGAATAGTTTTCTTGGCATTTGAGAGAACTGTTATCGTGAATATGATGAATTCAGGAGCCAGAGTGTGTTTTTGCACTGCATATTCTATTTTCTGTTTTTCTTTCATTGTCTATTGTTATAGTGCCTCAAATAAGCATGATTTATTTTCACAGTTTTATTTATAGAGCACAATGTACTTTCAAGTCAAGTACACATCCAGACACACTTTGTTTTCCTGTGTGGTTATCCAGTTTATATTTGTCACTATTTTACTAGTTTTGTTTCTGTTTAGATTTCTTCTTTAGAGGACTTATAAGCTGTTGAAAAACTCGGCCTTTGGGGAAAGGCATACATGGATTTTATACTAAGCTCCATTCCTTTGTCTGTAATATTGGAAAACTTATTCCCCACCTTAAGTCGTAGTTTCACCTTATCTGAATGACAATAATAGTATCTTCTTTGTAAAATTATCTTGATGATTAAATTAAATAATACATACAATATATGCAGCACAGGGAAGATGTTGAACAAATTTTAGCATCTCTTCTATGCAATTGTCAAGTTCTGCAGCAAAAGCTGAATAAATACCTAGTCCTCTGGCAAAGAGCATTTGAAGTTACAGAAGTAGAATTTGCCTGAAGTAGGTTTGAATTTGACCAAGACAAAACTGGTATTAATGTCGCAGTGAACGCTTTCCTTCACAGCATACTTTAAAAGAAACCAAGAGATCTCTCCTACAAGAAAATATGTTCTCCCAATAAATATTCCTCATTTTCAGTCATTTCTCTAACATTTGAGGAACACATCATTGGCACAGGAAAGATTGGATGACGCATGCTAGAACTAGCAGGTCTAAAAGAAACAGGCACAAAACATTTGCATAGTCTGTCCTCCCTCTAAGTTGTATTTAGTAACTAAAAAAGGGAAATAGTAACTATAGACTAAAGTCTTGGCAAACAGCACTTCAACCAAGTTATCAAGGTTATACCAGTAATACATATCAACCTCATGTACTTCCTGATATGATGCACTGAGAAGGACACGGCACCTCTGTATGATTCTTCTCAATAATGCAAAAGCTGAGTCTAGTCTTAGAAAATATCAGACACTCTAAAATGAAGGACATTCTAAAAAAATAACTGAACAGGACACTTGCAAAGTATCATGAAAGACAAGAAAGGACTGGGGAAATCACAGATATGAGGAGACTAAAGAAACCTGAGAACTTAAACGCTGTGTGGGATCTTGAATTGGATCCTGGAGCATAAAAAAGACATTAGAGAAAAAATATATAAAACATGAATATGTTTAGTATATTAGTTAAAAGGATTATACCAAAGTTAATTTCTTAGTTTTGATATTCTATGGTTAAGTAAATTGTTAACATAATGAGAAACTGATTGAAGGATCTTCTTGGTATATAATCTCTACTACTTTCTAAACTTTTGTGAATCTAAAATGATCACAAGGTAAGTTTTAAAAATTTGGACGTTTTCATATTGAGCTGGTAAAGCAGAATATATAGATTATGATCAGTAAATTCAGTTTTCTTTAATCATATCCCAATTCACTGTTTAGTCTCTTTTTTCACTGTGTTTTCCTAATTTGCTTATCTGTTATTTCCTAGAAATAGCTTTGCTTCACATTGTTACTCTTATCAATGTACACTGGACTCCTGAAGTTTGCAGAGAAATATTTGAGTAACATTATTCCCAAGGACTATATAGTTTTTATTCTTAAAGGTTTAATAAATATGAAAAGTGTGTCATATAATTTTAAAGCCATTCAAAAACATTTAGTTTCTAGGAAAATAGCAAAGATGCAAAACAGTACCTAAGGTGATATTGTGAGAATCAATTTGAATTTTTTAAATTTTTGCTTCATATTGGAGTGAAGGGAATATAGGGGAGATGCTACCTGTTTTCTAGAAAAAGAATCTTCTGACCTCAGAATGATATCAGAAGAGTAAAATGAGGCGATTTTACTTTGAATTATTTCTTTGTAATAAAAAAGTTTCATTCAAGTAGAACCTTATTTTTTATGGTTTATACATATTTGCTATTTTACTTTTCCCTTAGCACTATATCTGTCATTTTGCATTTTTATCTGAGCTTTCCACTAGGATATGGAAAACAACAACTGCAATAATTTAAGCCACAAACACACACCAGTATCAGATTTTGTGTATATTGAGTTAGTCTACGAAATCTGTTTTTAGTTTGTACTTCTTATTGCCTATCTTAAAAATCTTTGCCTACCGCAGGGTGGCAAAGATATTTCTGTTTTCTTTAGGAATTTGTACATTTGGGTCTATAGTTCTTTTACATTTGGGTCTATAGTTCACTTTGATTTAATTTTTGTATGTGGTGGAATTAAAGGTCAATATTATTTTTACCTTGTAGGATAACCAGTCATTCCAGCTCTTTTTGTTGAAAAGGCTATCATTTTCCCTACTGAATTGTTTTGGTACTTTTGAAAATCATATGGCCGTGCATATGTTGGTCCTTTTCTGGAATCTCTATTTGATACCCCTAAACTCTTTATCTAGCCTTTCGCCAATCCCAGACAATGTACTGAAGATATATAGTGATTTTTTCAATCAAGTAGTATAAGACCTCTTTGTCTTTTTTTAGGAAAAGAATTGGTCTGTCTCTTCTAGATCTTTTGCATTCCTATATATATTTTAGAATTAGCTCATCCATTTCTAAAAAAAAGTAATAAAAATAAAAAATCCTGTTGTATTTTGGGATGGGATTGTGTTGAATATACAGATACATTTGGAGAGAATTTACAACTTAATAATTTTGGGTCTTCCTGTTTGTGACCATGGTGTGTATGTGTACACACACACACACACACACACACACATATATATATACACACACACATATATAATATATTTATATATACTATATATGTATATGTAGTATATATGTATATGTAGTATATTACATTATATATACTGTAATGTAATGTGTATAGTATATATAGTATATTATATTATACATAATATACTATAGATATTACATATAACATACTGTATATACTATATATAGTTATATATAGTATATATAATGTAATATATACAGTATACTATAGTATAGATAATATATAGTATACAATATATAATCTCTATTTAGAACTTATTTAAGTTCTTAAAACATATGAGAAAATATCTGAGTAAATTTAACAGAAGTTTTTATCAAGCAAATTGTCAAGCTATGTCCGCATATCTTTGGCATTTTATAATTTTAAAAAATGTTGCATTAAAATTTATTATGCCAGTGAGAAAATGTTTTCCAAAAATGAGAAAAGAATGGGTAAAATTGGTTCATCATAGAGGTTAGGCCTGAAAAGAACTAGGAAACAAAGAAGTTATAATTCTCAGAACCTAACCCTAAACTGCATTTTGGTCTTTCATCCCAAGGACTTCCCCATTTATATCTTGTCACATACAAGTCTACTCAAAATCTTCCTGAGGTTCTTTTATTTCTCTCTATCTATACCTTTTTTTCCCCCATGACATATATGGAAAACCTACCTCTCTTCTCAATCTATTTAAATAGGGCTTCCAGGTCCATATTACATTTAACCTTCCCTGACTTCTCTATTCTAAAGTTAATCTTTGTAGTTCTATAATTACATTAGCACATTATCACAGTGTCCTGGAATATGACTTATCTGGCTTGGAGCTATGTGCTCATTTGTATTAGCTTGGTTATTCTACCTTTTTACTTAAGCAAGTTTGTTATATGCTGTCATATACATATATTTAATTGTAAAGACAGAAACAAAATAAGAATCAAGTAGGTCTTTTTTAAAATGTCATAGTTTTTGTTCCTCTCTATGGCAGACTGGTCTTATGTCAATACTGATCATTTAGAATTGTCTGTCTGGGGTCCTGTATGGGGAAAGCCTGAGAAGCCATATCTTCACTTGGTAATTAAAAGTAGCATACTTAGTTAGCAATGCCTACCAGGGGCTTGAGTGGAAGTCGCCAGTATGTCAAACCTGCATTATGTTATTTGCCCAAATGTGGGCCTATTCCTTCGCTAGTCCTCCAATTATAAACTAAGAGGATATTGTATGCCAATTATACTTCAATTAAAAAGAAGAAAATAGTCTGTCCTAGAGCAAAGGTTCATGAATTACATGTGAAGTCATTGTATGTCACTTAAAAACTAAAAATAATAGTAGGAAGTATCTCTTTACTGGTCACAGTTTATTTTATAGTTAATACTTGCCTAATTAAAGAAACAAATTACCTATCTGAATAATAATTTTGACAAGTAAAATATGTGATAAAGATGTCTATGGATAACTATTAATTGCTTTGGCATATCTCCTAATTAGTGATTACTAATTTTAAATCTTATTCATTATTTCTGTTGTTAATAAGACAAAATTTAAATGTATTTAAACACTGCTAAGGAGATTTGTCTCTTCATCTTATTATTATTCAAAACAGTTTTGGATTAAATATTCGATGATGTTCTCATTCTAAGTAAAACATTCTTATAGTTTGCTATTCAAATAAGGACAAGGATATACTCTAAAAAGTATTTCTTACTGTCACTTCTATATAAAATTTAGCAAACTGCTGCATAGAAACTACCTTTTATTTATGAATGCATGTTATTAGGAACAATGTACTTTTCAATCATGAAGGGATTTTAGATGATAGCTACACTAAATTTTTAATTTTCTGTCAATTGGTTTTTCACCAATATCAGTAAAAAAAAAATTTCTGTCAAATATTTTGATGCATTTTAAATCTCAGGTGCAAGAAAGCTAGGCAAGTCGGTCTACATGTTTTTGCTCTTTTAAAAACATATTTAGTGTGATTTAGCTCATTCTGCTATGATTTTTTCTTAAGTAAAATCAAATCTTTTAGGCACATTTTCTTATTTAATTTACTGAACTAAAATGTTTATCAGTCTCTTTTTAGGTCTTCTACTTTAACTGAAGTTTTAGCTAACATGGATTCCATTTATTACTTGATTATTAATATGTAGTTTACTTTTAAAACTCAGTACCTTTAATTTTAATATTTTAATTCCATGAATGCTTTTAATTAACTGAATTTTGTCAAGATAAACTCTATATTATGAAGTTTAAAGTTCTATGCTACAATTCTTCCTAGAATTGAACATCAATTTTACGATATTCTTAGAGATATTTATGGTGATATAGTCTCAACTGGATCCATTTTTTTTTCTAATGAATTCAACAAAGTTCATTGAATACCTTTTGGATTCCAATCACTTTGTTGTATATTGAGGGTATAAAAATGTATATAGTTGGTCTCTGTCTCTCTTCTTTAAATATCTTATATTCTACTTATATTCTAGATGAGAAACAGGCATTTGGTTGTATTTCCCCATTATAGAAAAAGCAAAGCAAGAGGATGGCCACAGCTGCTTTAATTTGTGGTCCACCTTCCAAAAGCCAATGATAGTTAATGTGGTTTGATGAGCATTAGCAGAGAGAATGAATTTTCTTTTGTTTGCTCTTTAGATGACTATGGCATGCCTGTATTTGATAATAGTATTTATTTAACTGTGAAATTGAGATTGAAGATCTAAGTAGAAAAAGAGACAATTTAAAAGAGTCCCTGGTTTTTCTTAGGTGAGAGAAAAAAAATTTTTTTTCCCTTTGGAAAAGAGTACATATAAAAGAGAACACACTTGCTCTTTGTGATAGCTGGTGACAGGAAACATTTTTGGAAATCTAAACCATTTAGTATAGGTGTCCTGTTTTCTTTAGTCATGTTCCTAGGAGAAACAGATTCTTGGATAAAATTTCCATGCAGGGAATTTATTAAAGAGTGCACTCAGCAATAACATCTATGAGAGATTGGGGAAAGTAGGATTGAGCAGAGCCAGAAGTTGTACTGCAGTGCTTTGCAGCCAATTTTAAGGAGAACTCTGGATCTGGGTTGGTCCCTCAAAGGTGTCATGAATTAAGATAATAGAGATCATTAGATATGAGTTGTTCTTAGGAAAGAAGAATAACCTTTTGTGAGGCAGCTCCCTTCAGCAAAAGACTACTGGGGAAAGATCCAGCTCTGAGCCATTAGCAGGCCAAAACCCCCAGGTGGAAGAATGCATTCCTAGATCCAAAAGAGTTATGGACAGCACACCACAATATTCACTTCACCTATCTTCTTTAAGATCTATTTCCAATATTTATAACTATGATGGAGGACTTAGAGCTGTACTTCAGTATTGTTCCCTTCTTCTACTAAGAAAAGTGATGAAATATATGAAATATATCATGTGTGAGACTTGTTTGTAACTCTACCTGCTCCTACCCCTTTGTTCATTCTTCCTATCCTATTTGCTTTTCTCTTAGTTAACCTCAAAAGTAGAGTAATGAAGTATATCTGTGAATAAAAAAGGATACTATATACTTCAATGCATTTTTTTACAAATTATTTAAGCCAGTTTATATATATACACACACATACATACATACATATATATGGCATTAAATATATATCCATTAAATGGATACACACAGTTATTGAATCAAGAGCTTGTTCTAGGAATTTATTATAAGTGGTAATTAGAAATAATGTTGCCTGAATCATCCAAATTATAGCAGCACCTAACTAGCAGACTCAATGCAGTTTTGTCTAACTTCTCATTGAAATACTCTTGAGGAACAAGAAAAATGATAACTCTGATAGCAAAGATAAACAGAAAACCTAATGTAAGATTCTGTTAAAATTTTTTATGATTATTATTAATAAATGGAACTAGATTAAGTGAAATCTACTCAGATTTGGAACATGATTTATCTTGGTTTCTTTTTTATGAAAGAAAATATGCTTTCACAGTCCTTCCTCCCAAAATCTGTCCCTTGTTTCAGAAACTTAGAGCACAAAGAAAACAGAGAACCTGTCACTTAATCTCTCTATAATTTCTGAGACTACTTTTCCCATTTCCCCAACTATATCTGGTGAGAGACCACCAAACTCAGAAAATAATTTAAGAAACAAAAGGCTTATAAATAAAACTAGAGGAGATATGAGGCCCACCAATGGTATCAATGTATTCTAAGATATTATCAAGGAGGGGTAAGGTTGTTAGATCTTAGATAACAGGAAGATATATTCCTCAGGATGATAGGGATACCTAGATGGATATCTATGAGGAACAAGAAGTATAGTGCAAATTTGAGCCATAGATTTTGACAGAGATGACAACACAAGTGATAGAAATAGACCAAGGACCAACTTTTTTTTAATGATTAACAAGATCAAATTATTGCTGAACAAAGAAAATAGAATGATGTCTGAAGAGTTCAAAAAATGACATACTTTTATAATAAATGCCTGAATCAGAAAAAATAGGAAGCAATTCGGTATTCTCAGTAGAGTAAAATAGAACTTGTCCTCTTGAAATGGAGATAAAAAAGCATAAAGAATGACAAAAATGAGAATGAGAAAAGGACACAGAATCAAGAGAAAAGAAACAAACAAAAAAAAAGAAATCTAATACGAGAAGTAAAATCCATACTGGAAGAATTTAAAAATAAAATTGGTGCAATAGAAGTCATCTAGTAAAATGAAAACAAAACAGCACCAACAAAAAAACTGTCAAGAGAAGCTATCCCAAACTGCAAAGAAATAACATAGGAGAGGAAAAATGATTGACATGGAAGACAAAGAAAACAAAGACATT
This sequence comes from Pteropus medius, assembly GCF_902729225.1. Lineage (NCBI taxonomy): Eukaryota > Metazoa > Chordata > Mammalia > Chiroptera > Pteropodidae > Pteropus > Pteropus medius. The sequence goes on along the minus strand of NW_024342467.1, from coordinate 2,904,194 downwards.
ATGTAGATATATACATATAGCATTACTGAAGAAAGACTTAGTAAAAATGAACACAAAATACAGTCAAAGGAAAGAATAATACTCTATTGGGCTGAAGAAACACCTTCGCATGTAGGTAAAAAGCAACCTCTGTGTCTTAGACAAACAATAAAAAATGCTCTAAACTGAAATGTTATGGCTATATTTTTTAACCAAAATAATTAAGAAATTCCTACATGATTCAAAGGAGTAAAAATGGTAAACTACGAAGAAACAAAACCAGACTGGTCTCTGATTTCTCTTCTGCAATATTAAATGCCAGGAAATGATGGAGTAATGTATATAGTTTTTAATAAAAAGATTTGAAAAGAATAAAGAAATCAAGTGACATTTCATACATGCAAGCCCTGGTTTTAAAACAGGTTTAAAATATGTATGTGTGTCCGTATATAATGTGTGTGTACACACACACACACACACACACACACACTCATATTCAAAAATGGGGAAATAATGGAAACAAGAACTCTCCTAAAATATTATGCAGTTATCGAAAAGTTAGCAATATTATTTAAAAGAGATTATACCCTCTACAACAATGGACAAAAAATTTAAATATTCATAGAGATAAAACAATAGGAAGTACAATATAAATGGATATATAAATAAAAATATGTGTATCAAATATATGTAAATGGCTTAAACTTACATATAAAAATATATCTGGGTGATAAGATGAATCTCTAAGTCTATGCAACTCACAAGTCTAATATTAACACAATCTTCAAGACAAGAAGAATTTATATAATGAATGAAAATTAATCTTAAATGAAGATGTGCTTCCAGGAAGGAGAGCCCCTGGTAAAGCTGAGCTTTGAGCTGGGCACCCAAAGAGTCACTCTCTAGGACTTAAAACAAGTAAGAAAGAGTATTCATCACTAAGATCGAAGCTCAATTGTGTTCGGTCTTTTAAATTCCTGATTGGATTAAGATGATTTGGAATGTCCGTTCCCCTAGATCCCTGGCAGAAACAAATTTAAATCCTCTAAAGAAAGATATTATCATTTGGATCCCAAATATTTTTACTTTTTTTGGTTAATTTTTAACATAGTGGGGAAAATCTCATATTTACTGGTGTGTATTCTCCCCCTTGTATTCGATTTACACAAATATACATATATATACACATATGCACATATATACATACTTGTTGATAGTAATCATTAACAGCTAGAAGTTATATTTATTGGATAATTTAAATAGTCAATTATTGATTTTATTCACCATCATTGTCCATGGGATGAACTCTGGAGAGACAGGGGTGGGTAGATGCAGAGCTATGTTATCAGCATACAGCGGGTAAAAGAAAACTTGAAAATGAGCTTGTTTTTCTATAGACAAATGTAGAATAAGAAAAGGGCTGAGATAGTCTCCCTTCCAATGAAAGAGCAGATTCCTTTCTGAGTAGCAAATCTGATTTCTAGATTGACTGCAGGGTGAATCTAAACAATCTTTTTCAGAATAATCATCAAAGCTGATTAGCTAATTTAACATATTATCTGTGTTGAACAAATCTACATCAGTTTTTATCTATATCAAGAAGCTGGAAAATATATTTCTTAATGAAAAGATTTTAATTTTTGAGGTATTTCTGTTAGACACTGCTGAGAAGCACATTCATTCTTTTGAACTTTTATATTGTTTGACTTAATATGACTGCTGTATTCTTATTTTCAAGATTTCAAATAGCTTGCTGTGAACTTTAGAAACCCTAATAAACTTGCTATATTGGTGCTACCTCTTTCATTACTTATTTCATGTGTATAAACTGAAAACCGATTAATATTCCAACACACTTATATTAAACCTTCCTCCCATCAAAAATCCAGTGATGCCATAATAGTTAAGTCAAATAAATGAGAGAAAAGTGTAAAAAATAATTCAAAACATTCATTCCTGTATCATACTATCAATTTATATTTAAAGGTACATTACCCACTAGGGCCCATTTGTTGAAGCAATTGTATACTTTATGTTTGCTGTGTGGTCATTAAAACTTCTGTGTAAAATACCTAGGGATCTATAGGGAACTGTAGTTGTCACTCTGGTTCTCTTTAACTCTTTTCATTGTCTGTGAGAAAATATTGTGGAATAGAAAAAGCTGTCTAAATTGCCACTGGGGGACCATCCCCAAAGCTTTTTTTCTTGAGCAAAGGAAGCCATTGCAGGTGGCATTCACTCTAAGGATTTGTGCCTTGACGAACAAAATGTCCAGAGTGAAATTAAGTGGTAAAGTGTGATGAACTCCAGTAGTAACAAATGAGTAGAAATCACAATATGCTTTTAAGTAAATTTCTTTTTTTTTCTCTTATTTAAAGCGAGGAAGTCTAAAATTAGTTTCAGAAACCTTAAATTTAAAACTAAATGATTTTTTTCCTATAGATAATATTATTTCACTTCAAAACGCTAAAGTCAACAAATCCCATTATAATAATTTTTTAGTCATTAGATATTGATAATCATTACTATGAGTTTATGGGAGAGATTTTAAAGATAAAGAGTAAAAATGAAAAAGAAAATTATATTGTGATATCGAATTAATTCAAGCTTTTTCAATTTGTTTAAAATAGTTTATTTGTAAAAACCAATTTATAAATCTAAGAACACTGTTTCAATGCTGTCATCATCTAGGTTTTTTTTTTTTTTACTATATCAGCTAGTTTTATGGTATTTTTTTTTCTGCTGATGTCTTTATTATGCCTTTTTAAAAACATTACCACTGCATAAAAACTATATAAAATATTTAAGCTTGGTTTAAAACAGTCGATATGACTAATGTGACAGTTGATTCGTTAAAAGTAAAAGATATAACAACAACAGACTGATGGTTGAAGCAGTGAATTATTGAAGACTGTTAATGTTTTGTGATTTAGCTTTTGGGTACTTGGTCATCTCTGTCCAGACAGCAATGTTTGCAAGCTTTCTAGGCCAGATGGTACAACAAAGAATTTTAGTGGGTGAGGAGGGGTAGGGGGGAGAAACAACTCAACAACAAAGACAGAAGTGTTTTGCTGTTTTATTCTTTTTTTGTTAATTTAATTAGAATAATGTAAATTCCATACTATTAAGTGCTGATTAAATTTACTTAATCACAGATTGCCAATTTCTCTTTTTTATCCCAGTAGAGTGGTTACATCAGGTGTAAAGATGCAGAAAACATTAGAGTATTCATGATTATCTGTTTTTTAAAATTAAATTATTTATAGGCACACAAATTAAGATAATGTTTAAATGAGTTTTAGGAGTTTTATCTCAACACTTTACTTGGTGTTTTTAAACTAATGAAATTTAGATATAAATGATAGCTAAGTAAATTGAATCTAACTCTTTTGAGATTTCACTTGCCTCATAGTCTAGAAAAAGAATGCTGAACTGAGATTTAGATGACTACAATTTTCCTCCTAACTCTGCCCTTAAATCCACTGTTTCTGTACCAATTATGTTATCAAATTATCAACAGAGATATTAAGTGTACCTAAAATTTTGTAAAGATGATAAATTATGATGCAAAGATTGGGAAGTCAAGATTTTAACATCTTAATTTTGAATATTATTAGAATGTACTCGTTTAAATAAAACTTTTTTTTAATATGAAATTTACATTCAATACTCAGTAATATTTAAAACATAATGATAAAGTGATTGTTGGAAGGCAGGATCTAAAATTATTTTTGCTATCTATTCTAGTGAGCCTTTAAGTAAATTTCTTTCATAGATATAATCATGATTTTATCTAACATTTATATTTTAAAGAAATCTAAATGCAAAACAAAATGGTGAATTTTATTAAAACTTTGAAGGTCTGAAGATGAAGCAGTATAAAAATAGAAGCTGACACTACTAGCATACATTTTCAGTGTTAATTAGGTTGTGGTCTACTGGTTCCCATATGGTTTGCTTGGCTGCCATGATCACTGTTCTGTTATCTCCAGGGCTTTAAAGGAAGCATGGAAATAAGTGGAGGCCCATGTGCCCATGGTCTAATTAGAACTGGGCAGTTAGCCTAAACAAAAATTAAGCACCTTACTTCTTTCTACTTTATTTTCCTAATCTCAGATTATTTTTAATCTGTTTGAAACATCAAATGTTTCTTCTTCAAGCAAATATCTTTGCCTATCGATAAAAATATTTAAACTCAAGAAATATTGATAAGGACTTATTATTTGTAGTGTACTGTGCAAAGTAATGAGGAAACAACTTATATGGTCCCTATTCTGAAGGAGGTTCTAATTTAAGAAGTATAAATATGGGAACAAGTAGTTATTATAGATATGATAGTTGTTTTCAAAGTGAGTATAATGTTTGCCTAGGCAATCAGGTAATGGGATGATATCAATAAATATTTAATTCCACATCTATATTTTGTCTCTTAAATGATAGGTAAATTGTTAATCATTGGTAATACACTGTCAATATTTTTGCACAAGTTAAAATGCCTTGGAAAATATTTGGAAAACAAAAATGAAGAATCTTCTAATTATTACTTGAGGGTCTAATAGGAATGTTGTCTTTCTTATTTTTAATGCTGTTATCTTATACTCACCATATCAAAGATAACTGTTTTAGAAATGCAACATAATAGACAATATCACATGAGGCTCAGACCAAAAATAACATTAATAATTACTGATATTTAAATTATAAGACATAAAACCTATGATGTATTTGCTTTAAATTGCTTATTTTTGAAAAGATGCTACATTGCTATGGAATATTTCGTATTTGTAGAATCATCGTAATTGTTTTTGTGACTAATGCTTTGAAACTATCAAAGAAGATGTATTCTGTTTTTTAAAAATGCGTTTTAGGCATTCTATATTTATAATTATTTTGTTCAATTTGAAAATGAATGAGGTGTGAATTAGTCTTATATAACTGATTTTTTAAAATATATTTTATCTTATGCCACTTATAGTTTTTGCTTTATGAATGTTGGCATCATATTGTTATGTGTGTACAGATATTTATAATTATATTATTTTGCCTTAGAAAATCAAAACGATTCATAAATTCTATTTCATTCATATTGTTTCTAATGTTCTACTAGAACTAATGATAAAATTTCCTCTTCTCAACCCCACTTCCTTTTGTATATGTCCACCTTTAGTTAATTATACTTTTTCTTAGAATTTACCTATATACTATTTAATAAGCTTATACTACTGTTCTTGATTTATAAGCTTTAAAATGCATATCTATTGGTATTATTTGACTAAGTATAAGAGATAAAACTAACATACTTACATTATCTCCATCATTTTACTCTCTCCGCTTTTTTACTTTTTTAATCTTATAAGTTCTGTATTATTTTTTATCATAATATACCTATTTGCTTCAGATGTCTTATGGAAAAATAGTATTGTTAAATGGATTTGATGTTCATCAATAGATTTATTGCTTTAGTTTTCTCAGTCATCTCTTAGTTGACTCAAATTGTTTGGGAAAAGTTTATGGGAACATTATTCCCGAAGCTTTTACATATTTAAATCTGTGCATGCTGCCTGAGTGTAAATTCTTGGCTCATACTTGGTTTCACTTAGACATATAGAAATTGTTACACTGTTTTGGAACATTGAAGATTGATATGAAGGTGTCTGAGACTATTTCAAAAAATTTCCCTTTTATGTTGTTTGGTTATTTATCTCACTGCACAAACAATAGTTTCTGTTAACTTTAGTAGAATATATTTGCGTGTAGCTCATTCTGGCCTATTTTTTCCCCTTAGTATTAAATTTTCTACCATAGGTTCTGATCTGCTTGTATTTGAAGGCTTTACTCATTTGTATATCTGTAAATATTATGTTTATTATTTATTTCTTTTTTAGGAATTTCCTGATTGCATGTTCTTTAATTTGTTTCTGTTGGACTCATTTGAATTTTGCCTTAATTTCTGTGTGTTTTAATTTTAATGTCACATTTTCACTGAGTTCTTTCACTATATAAAGTTATCTCTGTTTTCTCAACATTACTTCCTCAAATTACTATACTTTTGCTTGGAATTCTTGATTAATGAAAGTAGTACTTTTATTCAATTTTATAAATTCGTAGAAAAATTTTTGGACAAAATTTTCCTGTATTCCTTGGTATACTGGGTTGAATAATGTCCCCTCAAAATTCATATCTACCCAGAACTTCATAATGTGAGTTTAGTTGGAAATAGGGTCTCATTTAATTAGTTAAGATAAGGTCATAAGGATTTGGAGTGGGCTCTCAATCCAATAACTGATGTCTTTATAAGAAGGCCATGTGAAGACACAGAGACATACACTGAAAAATCCATATGACAGTGGAGGCCCAATTTGAAGTGATATACCTGGAAGCCAAGGATTCCAAAAGGTTGTAGGCAACCACCATAAGTTAAGAAGAAGCAAGGAAGGATTTTTCTGTGAAGTCTTCCGTGAAAGCATGACCCTTCCGACACCTTGTTTTTTCACTACTAGCTTCCAGATTTGTGAGAGAATAAATTTCTGCTGTATTAAGACAATTACTTTCTGATAATTTGTATGACACCCTTGGGAAGTTCTGTACTTGGTAACCTTTTTGTAGTGTTTTCTTCCTCTGCCACTGCTTTTTTTCCCTTGCAGTATTTTCTTTTTTCTTTCTTTCTCTGCTTTTTAATACTTGTTATGGTTCTGTAACGGATCTATCCTTTAAAGAGGTTACTTTTTTCTTTGTCTTTTTTTAAATTATGGAGGACCAGGGGAATTTTTTCAGGCAAACAGAAATTTTTGCTAATGAACAGAGGTTTGTGTTTATACTTGTTTATCTATATCGTGAACCTTGATCCCCAACCTTTTTGGCACCAGAGACTGGTGCTCCTTTGAGAATCTAATGCATGATGATCTGAAGTGGAGCTGAGGCGGTGATGCTAGCGCTGGGGAGAAGCTACAAATACAGATGAAGATTCAGAGACTCTCCTCTGAGAGTGCCCACTGCTCACCTCCTGCTGTGTGGCCAGGTTCCTAACAGGCTACTGACTGGTACCGGTCTGTGGGTGGCCCAGGGGTTGGGGACTGTTAAGCCAATGGAGATATGCAACTGTAGTTCTGTACACAATAAAAGATTTTCTTATTCCCTGATGCCACAAGTCCAGGATAATACTTTCAAATATGGTTTACTTATGTGCTCCCATCCTCAGCTTATGCATTCCATTCCTGCCACTGCAAACATGGGATTTTGATTTTGCACCATGGTTTGGTTTGTGCCCTTTTATCTTCTCTGGTTTGCATTCATCAAAACTAGTATTTACATTTTTGTATATTATTCTTTGATTGGCTATGAGATGAACTTCAGAAAGACAAAGGATGATGCGAATATCATACCACCATTTTCCCCCAGGAAGTTTTCTAATTACATAAATGGCAATTCAGTTTTGATGGTAGTCCAAGTTGAACTTGGTTCAACTTATCCTAGTGGCAGACAGTTTAGTATAGTAGGTTGAGTGTATGAGATCCAAAGCCCAGATATGAATCCCAGCTCTGCCTCTTTTGTAACTTTGGGAAAGTTACTTAACTTTCCTCTGCCTCAGTTTGTTCATCTATAAAATTAGAGTAATAAATAGCTATCTCTTAGGATTGCTAAGAGTGCAAAATGAGTTATGTCTGTAAAATGCTAAAGATCAGAACCTAGAATATAATAGATGATGTTCAACATTATTATTCTCCAGTATACATGAACTCTATAGTGTAACATTTCTAAAAAATGGAAGTCATTCAAATGTATAGACTTGCATACATTCTTTTGAGATTTCATTTTCACTAAGGATTTAAAAAAAAGTGATTGGTATATTCTAGGTCACTTAAAGAGAAGTTATTCAGTTCACTAAATAATTTTTGTTCATTTGTCATCAGTAATGAATGGGCTTTAGTGTCAAAATTAGATCCATTTTCAAAAATAAAAAGTTAACATTTTGTCTATGAGATATGTTAATTTAAAATTGCTTTAGTTTGTGTCTAACCTTCATGCAACAAAAGTCTTTTTAATTCGCAAAAGTTTCTTTGTTACAAAAAGATTGTGGTGTTAGATTCATATTCAAATGATGAGTTTTCTACTAAAATTATAGTCATAGGTAAATGAATATGTATATCATTTAGCTCTCCATCTAGTATAATTTTAATTTTTAACCAGATTTCATTTCTTTCAAGTTATTACAATATCACATCTTTAAAATTTTCAATACTTGTTACTGTAATTTCCTGTTATATTTTATTGGTATTGTTCACAGATACCAATGACTTGCAAATATCTGGATTGTTTCCAAAGAAAAATAAATTCTTTTGCTTGGAATAGGCAAAAGAATTTATTTTTCTTTGGAAACAATCCAGATATTTGCAAGTCATTGTCACACTTTAATTCTGTCTCAGCTTTTACTCAGTACAGTTTTAATTCCATTAAGATTGCTTGTATGTCAATCCTTTATTCATTCTTAATGTTCCCTCTGAATCCTCATAATTATTTTAATCTTTCCAATAAAGAGATACCCTGAAAGTAAAGGGAGATATAAAGTTTTGTAAGTCAAATAGTCCCAGTGTTTTATATCTTCCTAGAGTATAATAAAATATCCATGTAAAGGCCAAGATAGTAAATACTCAATTATCCTTGTGCTTTTAAAGGAGAATATATTATAGAATGTTGAGTCAGGGAGCTGTTATATCTCATGCACCTATCCATGGAAGTACAGTTGCCAGATTTCTTTTGGAATCACTGAATCTTTCAAGATTAAAAAAAAAAAAAATCTTGGAAAACATTTCCTATTTTTGAAAATGTGCTGAAAGAATAGTCACCAGTATAACTAAGACTGAAGGGTGCTTTTCCGTTTGGATACTTTACGTTTTAAAAATCCAGTGTCTTTCTGGTGAAATTGAATCTTCTCATTACCTGAGATCATCAATTCTGATACTTTTGGCTTTTTTTTGACATAAAATTTTAAGTCTCATGTCGATAGCAAATGGAAAAAAAAAATAACTGCAATTAAATATCTTTAAAGGAAAAGTGAACTGCTATGTTGAAATTAGTGTTTGCAACTTGGAAAAAAAAATTGAGTAGTACCGAGAATTTGAGTAGTACCGAGAATTTTTATCTGTTAGTCTCTGTGACCAATTTCATAGTGAATGTGAAACCAGGGCAGGTCATTCTTTCAAAATCAGAATCCTAGAAACATGGACTCTATTACAGACAAGGAACTTTTCTGTTCCTTAGTCATTTTCCTTTCAAATGATGACAGGATAATGACAATCTTGACTCCTTTCACCTAATGCATGTACTTTTCACTTGATAAAGACTAGTTTAATTTGTGTGGTTTTTAAATTATCCTTATGTGACTGAAGAATATGTGTTATTATGATTGAGCAATACTATGTATATGTTGCTAAGATTGTAGAAATGTGAGCTCTGACATTTTGGCTGACCTCTCTATATTTAAATGGTTATGCATTATTAAGATTTCTTTAAATCTTTTATTTAACTGATTAGAGTCCATATATTTAGGAGAATGCCTTGGGACTTGGCATTTAATTGTTAAGAGAATCTATTCTTTTAAATGTTTCTTTGAAAAGTCATATTTAAAGGTATCCAAAATGTAGGCCTTGAGTCAAATATTTGCATTTCTTTCTGCTTCAAAAACATTGATATATTTTAAAGCATGTTAAAAAAAAAGAAAAAGAAAATAGAGTATATAATACTATTTTGCCTTAGCTGCCAGAAAATTTGGTGACAAATTTAGTACCTAGTTTTAATATTCTCTTTATATCTTGTGGCCCTTTTGCTTAGGACTCAGGAGGTCAATGACCTAATTTATCCATGTGTCAGTTTATTTTGCATTGCCTTTGAGCTTCTAATCTTCTTAAATTGTTCTTGGAAGTAAATGCACATATATAAAGAATAAAAGATACTCTTGATAACCATATGTATTTATAAAATATCCCATTAAAATTTTTCTTCTGTGAATATTCTCAACAATTTATCATTCTCAAACTTAAGATAATGCAGTGTTTGTTTATACATGTTAATGTAACTGATAAAGTTTTCGTATGGACATATTTGAATAGAGTTTTAGTCTGGAAATGAAACTCACACATGAAGTTATTTAAAGAAGCATGATTAATCCTTTAATAAATGATGAGAGTATAGGCCAAGAAGCTCTTATCAGGTATCCCAAATACTGTAGCTTACATAAGAGAGAAGCTTGTTTCTTTTCAACATGCAGTTCTGGACAGACAGGTTCTACTCCACTGAGTTATCCAGGGATCCAAGCTGGAATGCTGGCTTTGGCATTCTCACCATATACAGGGCTTACTGCTCAGGATATAATGTAGCTGCTCCAGTTTTCATTGTCTGCACTCTCTAGGGAGGTGCACCAGCACAGTGTCCACTTTCTGAAAGCATGTTTTACTTTCATAGTCACATTGATGAGCCATGCTGATAATGCAGTTTCAATCTTCATTATACTTCTCGATCTTGCCGATATGTCTACCCCATCTCCAGCTCATTTATCTAGCCTCTTCATTTGGCACTTCCTCACTCAAATCGTGAGTGAATTATCGTTCCCAAATGTACCATGTCATGTTTGCAATATTTACACAGCATTTTCCATGTTGTTTCCTGTACCTCTAATTCCTTTTCCTTTCTTAGCCTCACGAGCACCTTCTCAGTGTTCAATACACAAATTTCTATGCTTTTGTTCACAATATATTATATACCCAATTATATTGTAAGTTCCTTATAGGCAACTACTATGGCTTACAAATGTCGTTTTGCCATTTCTGAGCTGTGTGACCATGGGCAAGGTATTTAAACTTTCAATGCTTCATTTTTCTTATATAAAATTGGTGATATAATTTATGCTTTCCTCACAGAGGCTAAATAAAAAATGAATGAGATAATCTTTGTGAAGTTCTCTCATAATAGCTCTTTTGTCAGAAATAAAATAAGCATTCAACAAATGTTAGTTATTAACATTTTCTGATCTTTTCTGCACCCAGAATAAGTAGGTCCCTCATAGGATTGATGAGCATTGGTTACTTGATTTTATTTGAAAATCAGCAACCTACATAGGTGTACTTAATAAATTCACAAAAGACATACAACTTGATATATGACTGAGGCTCTAATCAAGAGAATTAGGAAGCAAAGTGATTGTGATGGTCTGGAATGAAGGATAAACCAGGGCCAGGACAATTAAACATAACAGCTTCTATGCATCAAGAGTATTTTCCTCTTAGGCAAGCAAAGATATCATTTCAATTCCATGTCATACTCAGTGCTTCAGGATGAAATTTATTTCTATAATAAATTTCAACATAAATCTCATTTTCTATGTTTTATACTTCTCACCAATATGTCAAACAATTTGACTTAAGAATTCATTGTTTAATATACTTGTACACTTATGCAAATAAGTAAATACAAAGGTGTCTACTAAAATAATATGATTAATAAAATTGTGTAGAAAGTATTTATTTTAAAATATTTTAGCTTATCACTTAAGGCTATATTTTTAGAAGTCAGAGTGATAAGAATAGAAAACATTTTTATGGCTCTTGATATTTATTATTTTGTGATTTGTACATGTTTATTTTCTCATTTGTAAGTGTTCTTTATATATTAAAAATGTTAAACATTGTTTTGCGATTTGCACTCTGCATAATTTCCTCCATTATTTGTCTTTCAATTTTGTTTATGTTGCTTTTCCTATAAGAAAGGTAGAAGATTTAAAAAGTCAAATCTATCAATATTCTTCTTTGTGTCCTTTTGTATTATGCTTAGAAATAACTGTTTCACAAAAAGATTTTCATAAATATTAATCTCTATTTTGTTCCAGTATGCTTATGGACTCATTTAGTGTTTAATTCTTCAAACTATTTGAGGTTTTAGTGAGAGAAAATAACAATTATCCTAGTGTGATTACTTTCATTCTTTCTTCATCAATTCAAAATGGTAGCTTTATATCACATACACCACACACACACAAACACACACACACACACAAAATCTGCAAGTATTTTTATTTTTATCTGAGAGTCTTTGCTATTTGTTGTAGAACTTTAACCTTTTCACATTTTTTTTTCTTCTGGTCATAATGATATAACTTATTTTACATTGAATTTCTGTCTGTATATTGTGCCTCCAGGCTATTCCTATTTTCTGATATTGATACACGGATTCTTTTTAGTTTTATTTTCTTCTCCAGTCTTATTGAGGTATAAGTATATTTTGATTGAACATTGCAACGCAGGAGCTCCAGGCCAGGAACCTGCACCTGGGCCTTGGATGTTCTGAAAAAACCACCAGGAGGACCAGTGGAATGAGACATGCCATTTATTACTCACAACACAGTGAAGTTTTATCACATGGTCAGTTGGAGCTGCAGGAAAAGGCATCTGGCCAAGAGCAGGCATTGTTTTATATGTGAGCAGAGGGGAGGGGGATTGCCTCATCCCGAGGAAAAATGGTCTTCCCCCCAATGGATGAAAACAGGATGTGGTACCTAGCTAGTGTTAGTGTTGGAGAAGACTGGATCAGCTGTGTCCTCAAATGGAGTGGAGAGATAATGTCCATCAGAGTGGCCAAAGGGGCAGATAGTGCCCATTGGAGCAATGGGAAGTGTCCTTGGGGGCAAGCACAACCCAGGGAATACTTGTTCACTGTCCTCCTTGGGGCTGCTGACCAAGCAGTCCTCTTTGCCTCCTGTGGGGCTATGCTTGAATTAATCCCACAAATGTCTATTTTATATGATATAAATATAGCCATTCCTGCTTTCTTTTGGAATATCTTTTTTTTTTATCTTTTCACTTTCAGCCTGTGTGTGTCCTTAAAGCTAAATCAAGTCTCTTATAGTCAGCATATTGTTGGTCCTTGTTTTTTTATCCATTCATCCACTCTGTCTTTTGATTAGAGAATTTATTCCATTTACATTTAAAGTAATTATTGGTAGATAAGGATTTACTATAGACATTTTGCTAATTATATTCTAACTGTTTTGTAGCGCCTTTTTCTTCTCTTACTCCTTGTTGTCTTCCTTTGTATTTGTTTGTTGTTAGTGGTGCTTTTGTTCCTTTATCTTTTGTGCATCTAGTAAAGATTTTTTTTGTGGTTATCCTGAGGCTTACATAAAAGTGTATTTTAAGCTGTTAACAACTTACCTTTATTTGCATACAAACACTTTATACTATACTTCTCTCCCCCATTTTAGTTGTTAATGCCATACTTTACATCTTCTTATAATGTATATCCATTAACAAATAAATATAGCTATAGTTATTTTTAATCCTTTTGTCTTTTATATTAGAGTTAAAAGTGTTTTATATGTACTGCCATTACAGTATTATAGTATTCTGAATTTAACTATATGTTTGCCTTTACCAGTGAATTATATATGTTCATGTATTTTCATGTTGTTAGAATCTTTTCATCTGACTTGAAGAAGCCTCTTTAGTATTTCTTGTAGGAGGGTCCAGTAGTAGTGAACTCCTCAGCTTTCATTTGTTTCAGAATGTCTTTCTCTCTTTCACTTTTGAAAGGTTATTTTGCTGAGTATAGTATTCTTGATTGATAGTTTTATTTTCTTTCAGCACTTAAAATATATCAAATCGCTCTTCTACCTTGGTGGTGTCATGCTTTCCTGATTCTTTTGTATTCCATGTAGCCTGTGTTGGTGGCTGCATTTAAAGGAGAAAGCTTCTCTTCTGCTCTTTACAGACTGTCTTTGGCAGATAAAAATGTTTCTTGTTGTTTCCCCAGGCTAATGGGATTACCTCCAAATTTTCAATTAAGCTAGATTGGAGTTGGGTCACATTACTGTTGCTGGGTTTATAATGGTTTGCATGGTTGATGAACCTATTACCAAGGTCTCAGGCAGACCCAGATCCTGTATGGTGCCTGGATAGATGGGACTGTCCTTTGCTCGGGAGGGTTCGGCACTGTGTAAAGTGTGCTTCAGGGTTCACAGTTGGGCCCGCAGATGTTGGGCCTGTAACAGGTATGCAGATGGCCATGACTTCAACCAGATCCCTGGTAAACCTGCCTGATCACTCAATGAGTCCTTAGGCAGTCAGGACTGGCCCTTGATTTTGGCTGAGAGAGCCTGGAACCAAATTCCATTGCTGTTTCAGGATCCGCAGCCAAGACTAAGGTCGGTATACCCGTTATCCAAGACATGCTCAGGCATGACTCTTCCTGAGTCACTTAGCATATGATGCTCATGGCAGAATCAAAGGAAGGTGGGGTTATAGGTATGTCCACAGGGGAACAAAATTGTTTCTGGGTCTATAGCTGGGAACACTGTCCCTGAGTTAGCCACCTGGGCATGGGCTTGCCTTCTCAAAACAGCCTTCCTTGGTCTTAGACTCCACTGGTATTTCACAATCTCCTACCTGGATCCAAAAGCTCTAGTGAAAGCACAAATGTCTATAGATGGATACTAAATTATTGCTATTGGGGGATGGGGGGCGTGTATGAGCAGGGGACCTTCCATTATACCATATTACTGATCATTTTTTTTGTTTTTTAATTTTTGTCTCTATTGTTTTGTGAACTTTGCAAGAAAAGTTTGCAAACCTTCTGTGATTGATTTTGTTTTTGTTTTGCTATTGTTTCTTCTTTTCCTCTCTATTATAGATAGAAGAAATTTTGGGGAAATTTTGGGGAAATAATTGATCTGTCTCTTATTTTACATTTTCATTATTTTACTTCTGAAACCAGGGAGAATTTCTTGAATTTTATTTTAACTCTATATATTTAGTTTTATGCAAGGTACAAGTGCATACATGCCCACGGCTTAGAAAGGAGCAATAGAATGAGAAATGACAAATAATTTGGTAACAGAGTGTCTAAGAGTGTGAATTTGTATTTGATTTAATTATGCATTCTATTTTCTTTTTATTGGTAAGTCTCTCTCAAACAATGACATGAATAAGTAAAATTAATACAAATATAATTCCTAATATGCCTCATATCTGAAAATTCTTTAGCACTTTTTTTCCTACTTTAATGATGATAGTTGTCAGGATGTTTGTTACTCGAGAACTTCTTGCTTTGTTTGTTAACATTTCAAATACCCTGATCAGGATGGACTTGTTAAATGATTAATCCTGAACAACATTTGGATTATAGATATAGATCCTCAATCAAATGACTATCAATTAATTATTGGATAAATCAGTGTCTGAAAAGGAATCTATAAGTAACCTGGGATAATGACACTGTTTTCTTTGTTTCGTTGTTGTTGTTGTTGTTGTTTTCTGTTGTTTTCTAGTGTAATTGTTTAATGTTACAAATATGTATCCTAACAGATTCTAGTCTCACCATACATATGTATTCATTTTCTTTATTTTTATAAAGGCACCTTGAAAATTTGGAATTGAGGCTCCTAGTTATACAAAATAAATCTATAAAGGTTTTAAAATATCAATTAATTTGAATTATTTTTATTAGGTGCTTTGGAAATAACCTAAAAATAAATATATGAGTTCTTTGGGAAATTTGGACTTGGTGAAAAAAAGCCCATCTCCCTCACTTTCTGAAAGATGCTAAACCCCATAGTATGTATGAAAGTGTATTTTCTTAGTTTCCCATGCCCAGAAGAATCATTATATTCAATAACTGAAGTCTCATACACCTTTGCTACCTTATACCACAGATGGAGTAAATGGGCCTGCAATTCCTCAGAGTTTTAAAAAAATTCACTGTCATAGTTTAGAAAATATGGCTGCATCATTGACTTCTTACCATAACAGCCTGGTTCAGTGTGGCATTCTACATGTAAAGCCTGCATAGATTAAATCTGGAGCTTTGCTTAAAATCTCTTTATGGACCGTTAATCGCCAAAGCAGAGAATATAATGGATTGCAAATATTTACTAGATTCCCACTTATATATACAGCTAGTCCAGGTAGTTTAATCAAGACTTGCAAGATAATTTCTTCCAAAGTTTTGTAATTCCAAATTTAAATAGGGAAAATAACCCAAAAGTATTATACATTACAGTGGTTTTGATTATTGGCCATTAAGTAAAAAGGTTTTCATTTATGACATAACATGTAAAAATTGTAAAAATAGACTTAATATTATCTAGTAACTGCATACAGCTGCACTCTTAGGTTTAAAAAAAAATGCGTGTCTACTTAAAACCTCATTGAAATTTTTCCCATGGGAAAGCAGAAAATTGACAATTCTGTTGAAAGGGCAGAAAAGCAGAATAAAGTGAATACAAATCTAAGGGAAAGGAGTGTCATAGTTTCATTGATGATGCTTTACTTGGCTGATGAACAGAATATTCATTTCAAGTGAGCAACTATATATTATATCTAATTAATAAAAGTCTGTCAAAGATAAGCTTCTTCTTCTCAAGTGGACATTGCTTTATTTAAGATTTTTAAATTGCCTGGTGAGAATTTTAACAGGGGAGTACTTAAGCAGCTGGCAGTGCCCTGATTTGTCATTTTATCAAGTTTGCTTCTTTCTTCAGTCATTATTGTTTTGAAAATGCATATCCGCAAACACAAATCAGCTGTGTAAGTGAATCCTGTAGTAAAACCTGTATGAGGAAACAGAAAGCTCTTATAATAAGTTACATGTAAAAATATTTACCAGTGATGATGATTAAAATTAACTCTGTAAGTTTATTTTCATAAGAACTCATTAAGATAAAAAATTGGTGTTGCAAAACAGTTGTTAGAATAAACTCAAAAAATCTTCACAAAGGAAAACTACTCATAAAGATAAAAAGTTGTGTGTCTTTTATGATGGAACTTTAAATACTGTTAGAAGATTAAAATATTAAGTGAAAAAAATTTAAAAGCATGCAAACTGCTCTACCAGCCTTGTGAGATAGACATTAAATATTTAATGATCCTGTTTCTATATCTACAGAGGGATCTAAATGTCAAGTTAAAGGTCCATATAACGGACCTATCTTGAATAAAATGTAAGAACCAATTACCACAACTTTGTGGCACATACAGAAATAAATGTGCTAAATCAATAAGAAAAAGGTTAATTTGTGTTAATAATCTGTTCTTACAGTATAGCCATTTATTTAAAGTATACTACAGAAAAATAGAGGTATAACGGCTATTTCACAAAGATTCTCCATGTGGAAAGAAGAAAT
Source organism: Pteropus medius (assembly GCF_902729225.1). NCBI lineage: Eukaryota > Metazoa > Chordata > Mammalia > Chiroptera > Pteropodidae > Pteropus > Pteropus medius. The sequence goes on along the minus strand of NW_024342467.1, from coordinate 2,887,051 downwards.
AGAGTATGTAATTAAGGTCTGGGGACACTCTGTTAGGGCTTTAAGGGGTGTGATAATCATGGGAGCAGGGGGGGGTTATGCCACTTGCAACAGAACCAGCATGTGGTATAGTAAACCCCTGAGATTACTGGTGTTGACCACAAAATGAAGCCCCCAGGATATTTTGGGGAGGGGCAGAAAACTGTGTGGGGGCTGTTGGTTGCTTATCCAATATTCCTGCATATCTATAAGCCCAGTTTACTTTTATCGCCTGTAAATTCACCTGCCCTACTTTGGTAGATACAGACATTCCTGCTTAGAATGGCATAGATTAATTTTTTAAAAAAGATATAAACTCAGGGCATATATAAAACCAATTTAAAGGTTAGTCTGTGAAACATGAGGAATGTTTCAAAATGTCAACACATAAAAACTTGGGGATGGGTGGAATGTTTTCAAATGTAATATAACATGATTAAAACAATATTTGAATTGCCTTAATTTCCATGATTTTGAGAAAGAATCTTTATTTTAACATGCTATTACTGTGTCAGTCATAAATCTTACATTCTCTTGGAAAGTGACAATTGTATATATGCCATTGCATTTGTCTATTTTCATTAGAGTCCTCAGGTCATGTGTCTAGTTATTTGGCTGGGAATTTATGTTCTAGCTATTGGTAAGGTGACTTAATTTTTGTTTTTCTTTTCCCTCTGCCTATTGCTATAATTCCAAACTGTTAATGCCAATCTAATTTATCCATGTGTATTTAACTAGATTAAAGACTATTTAAGATGAGTATTTGGAATGGTGTGACTGTTTTGTTAATTAAACTGCACTTGGCAATGCCTCTACCAAGAATGACGTGAAAACTCCTTTTTCTGTTGAGAGTGAGTGGGGCAAACTACAGTCTAACACTAAAAGGATTAAAGATCATGTTAACTCTTTCATTGCTCTATTTAAGTCATGAGAACTTTACAGTTTTCATATAGTCTATTGACAGTCTTTGAATGATATCCCATCAAAGTTTTATCCTGGTTTGTAATACTAAGGAAACTGTTAAGGATAGAATGAAAATAATCTTGGCAAAATAAACTCAAGAGAATAAACACAGACATGCAACTATACTGCATCTGTGTTCTCAAAGAGAGAAAAAAAGAACATCTTAAAGAACATTGAATAATATGAAGATTCTCATCCAACAATCAGAAATAATAAAAGAATATTATTTAGATAGAATGAAGATAAGATTGCCATTGGCTTGCAATTTCTGTGAGCTTTTCTGAGGTTTAAGAGGAAGCCACACTGATAAGGCATTTGAAAACAAATATATTAAATAAAAGACAGTAAGATCCACTTGTCTTTCTTCTAAAACTGTAACAATTGACAGCCAGAATTCTTTCTCGGTGAGTTAACAGGAGAAAAAAAAGAAAAAAAAGAAAATGATGTGTCATGTCTAAAGAAGACCACCGTAAAAGGGTGTGTATGTTGGAAAGAAGGGGGTGAGGGCGGATTCTTCTAGAGACTAAAGAAGTATGAGCCCTGATTGGATCCAAGTTAAAAACACCAACAACTAAAGTATCTTTTTTTTGGTATCATTGATAAAATTTGAGTATGAATTGGTAATTAGTTGTATTAGAGAATTATTGTTTATTTTCTAAAATGTGAAATGTTATACAGTTATGTAGAAGAATATCCTTGTTTTTAGGACTTACTTTTAGGGATGAAATGCCTGGAACTTACTATAAAGTAGTTCAATGACAATAATAAAAATACATATATTGAAAGAAATGAAAAGATATGTTGAAATGTTAAAAAATCTTGTATTGAATCTAGATGGTGGATATAGAGACAGTCATTATAATTTATTTAACTAAAATTTTTATGACAAAATTATGAATAAAATTTATAGAGTTTACAAAGGAGTATAGGAGCCAGCTGAAGAGATCCCAATGGCCAAAGCCAGACCAATTTGAGCAACAAAATAAAATAGTACTGAATTAGAATCTAAAGTAGAAAATGACATCATTATTTGTATTCATCGTAATATAAATAAGTACTTGGTTGAATTAATAAATGAGGGAAAAGGGTCATGATGGCAGAGTAGGTGAATGTTGTGCTCACATCCTCTCATGACCACATCAAAATTACAGCTAAACTGTAGAACAGTCATCATTGAGAATCACCTGAAGTTCCGCTGAACAGAAGTCCTATAACTAAGGATATACAGAAGCCACACTGAGACTCATAGGAGGGGCGGAGACGTGGAATTGGCTTGTCCCCATACCCATGTGTGGTGATTAAAAATCAAGAGGGATTTCTCAGCTGTGGAAGTCCTGCTGGAGGAGCAAGGGGTCCCAGTCCCACACCAGGCTCCTCAGCCCAGGGTTTCAGTACTGGGAAGAGAAGTGCCTACAACTTCTAGTTGTGAAAACCAATGGAGATTTGGGCTGAGTGAGATGGAGGGTGGCTGGACTATCAGAAATTTCTTTTAAAGGGCACATACACAGATTTATTGCTGACAGACTTGCTCTGCACTCTAGCACTGGGACAGCACCTGGGGCGGGGGGCGGTGCCAGGAACATGTGGAAAGGAACCTAGTTGAATGGCCTTAGGGTGAGGGCTAGCCGGGCAGCTTTCTCCCAGACAGAGATGCTGGTAGGTGCTCCTTTGTTGTTCCTTTGTTGAGCCCTCCCATTCTCCAGTGTGCATTCACAGGTGGCCATCGTATCTGAGTCTCCATCAAACTGACCAACACTATTTACCCCACCCTGGTGAGTTCCTGAGACTCCGCCCTACCCAGCTTACGGGCCTACCCAAGCTGCTTCCAGTGGCTTTTTCATTAAAATGCCAGTCTTGGCTTATGCTGTGGACTTCCCTAAAATCTCTCAAAGGGTCGCAAAACCCAAACAAGCAGCATCTGGCCTCTGCATGCCCTGTACCTCTTGATGAGCAATCCCAAGCCCGGCAACAGTTGCAGCCTGCCTCAGTTCACAGCTTAGCCTCTCCCAGGCAACTCCAAGGACAGCTTGGGTGGAAGACAACTGTGGATTGCTTTGTGGCTCATGCCAGGTGGCCCTGGGCAGGGCAAGGTGGCCACTAAACTTGGCTTGTAGCAGGGCCCCTTTGAAGAGGCAGTGAGTCCTCTGGCCCCAGGGCCTGCATGCCTCAGATAAAGCCAGAATACCACCAGGCCACCTCCACAGATTACTGTGCTGTACACCTTAAACAAGGGCAGACTGTGTAGGCACCAGACCCCTGCTAAAGTGAATCCTATTCCACAGGGTCAGCCCCTGCATAACATCATCTTCATTGTAGTCATGACCAGTCCTCACAACCAATCACCCTGAAGATCAGTCCCTCCCATTCAAATGCGAACAGCAACCAAGGCTTAAAAGAGGAAGTACACACAACCCATTCAAGAGACACACTTGAAGCACCTGGCTCAAGTGACCAGGAAAACTGTGACTCTGGGCCACCCAGGACATCTACTACATGAGGCCACTCTTATAAGACTGAGAGACCTAGCAGCTCTACCTAGTACAAGGAAATGAACACGGGGAGGCAGACAAAATAGGGAGACAAAGAAATATGTCCTAAATAAAGAGCAGAACAAAGCTGCAGAAAAAGAACTAAACAAACATGGACAAGAAACCTACCAGATACACAGTTAAAAACACTGATCATAAGGATGCTTATTGATCTCAGAACTTCAACGAAGAGAGAGGAAACATAAAAGTGGAGATAGAAAACATTAAAGAGAACCAATCAGAAATGAAGAATACTATAACTGAAATAAGGAATACATTAGAGGGAATCAATAGTATATTAGGTGAAGCAGAGTTTCGAATCAGTGTTTTAGAAGATATGGTAGCAGAAAACATCCAATCAGCACAGCAACAAGAAAAAGGAATCCAAAAAAAAATGAAGATGGTTTAAGGGGCCTCTGGGATAACATCAAATGTACCAACATTCACATCATAGGCATATGAGGAGAAGAGAGAGCAAGAAATTGAAAACCTGCCTGAAGAAATAATGACGGAAAACTTTATTAACCTGGCAAAGGAAATAGACAGATAAGCCCAGGAAGTACAGAGTCCCAAACAAGATGAACACAAACAGGCCCACACCAAGACACTTAATTGAAATTTCAAAAATTAAAGACAGAGAATCTTAAAAGCAGCAAGAGAAAAGCAGTTAGTTACCCGTAAGAGAGCTTCCATAAGATTGTCAGCTGATATCTCAGCAGAAACTTAGCAAGCCGGAAGGATTGGTATGAAATATTCAAAGTGATGAAAAGCAAGGACTTACAATGAAGATTACTCTACCCAGTAAAGCTATCATTCAGAACCAAAAGACAGATAAAGAACTTCCCAGATGAGGAAAAGATTTAAAAAAAAAAAAGAATAATAAAATGGCAATAATTACATATCTATCAACAATTACTTTTAATGTAAATAGATTAAATGGTCCAATCAAAAGACAAAGGGTGGCTGAATAGATAAGATGCTGCCTATAAGAGACTCGCTTCACATTGAAAGACACATATAGACTGAAATAAAGGGATGGAAAAAGATATTTTATGAAAATGGAAACAACAGAAAAGCTGAGATAGCAATACTTATACCAGACAAAATAGATTTTAAAAGAAAGTCTATAACAAGAGAGAAAAAAGGACCTAGTAATCCCACTTCTGGGTCTTTATTCGAGGAAACCTAAAGCACTATTTTTACATATAAAGAGATATGTTCATTGCAGCATTATTTACAATAGCCAAGATATGGAGGCAACCTGATTGCCCATCAGTGGATGAATGGATAAAGAAGAAGTAGTATACACATACACACACAATGAAATATTAGCCACAAAAAAAGAATGAAATATTGCAATCTACATGAACATGAAAAGATCCAGAGGGTATTGTACTAAGTCAAACAGAGAAAGACAAATGCCATATGATTTCACTTACATGCGGAATCTAAAGAACAAAATAAATGAACAAACCAAAAGAAATAGAGTCATAGATACAGAGAACATTTTGATGGTTGCCAGATGGGAAGGAAGTTGGGGGATATGCGAAAAATGTGAAGGGATTAAGAAGCACAAATTGGTAGTTACAAAATAGTCTCAAAGATGTAAAGTACAGCATAAAGAATATATTCAATAATTTGTAATAATATGCATAATGTCAGATGGGTACTAGATTTATCGAGGTGATCGCTCCATAAACTGCATAATGTCTGATCACTGTGTTGTGCACCTTAAACAAAATAAAATAATAATGAATATCAACTGTACTTAAAAAATAATAATAATAAACAAGGCCACCTTGTACATGTTTGTATATGTCTCCCTGTGCACACATACAAGTTTCTCTCCATTAAACACTCCTATGTGGTATTATTGCTTAGTTACAAGCATGAACATCAGATATTGCCAAGTTATGCTCTAAAACATTTGTTAAATTTTATTCTAGCAATAGTTGATTTCATAAGATTTAAAAATTTTGTCAATCTTGTTTCTACATGTTTCTTCAAAGAATCAACAAATTGGTATTTACCATTTGTTCAAGACTTAGAATTGACTTGCTAAAAGTGGAGAAAATAGAAAATTGTGGGTGCTCAGGAAACTAAAACCCAGTTAAAAGTCAGTACGCACATAACTTAATTAGAAACAACTTAATATATATAAATATATGTGAAAATATATATGTATACATAAAATGACATGTTTATATTACATATCGTTAAGTAATTTATGCTCTGTAACTAGGCAATATACATGTATAAAAATATATGCATATATCAATAAACCAATGTATCTATACAATTATATATCTTTGCCATAAATAATATACACCAAATATGCCCCTTAGGTGGAACTAGACAGTATAGACTATGATAAGAAATTTTTATTTTCCTAAAATATTTTTCTTTACAGGCTTATATATCTTCAAATAGTGACTTGTTTGTGTATATAGAGCCTCCTGTGAAGTCTCATTACATGGAATAGTGTGAATGGAAAGAAAATAAAACTGTGGAACTTGAGGGCAGATAGGTAGTAGTAGGAGCCAGTAAAAACAAAGAATTACAGGAGGAATGTACAAAAATAATGGTGAATGTGCCATAGAAATAAAATGTGCAGCTTTGTCTTGGGTCCACTCCATCCTAAATAATAACAGTAGCTAGTACTGGTGTTGTATTCTTGCATTTTATGTTTTTATTATCTGGAAAGCTTTTCAAATTGTGAAATTATTTCTTTACTAGAATCCAAAACACTATTTTAGGGAATATTTTTTATTAACTTACCCTTCGTATACATACAAGGCCATTTAAAATAAAACATACACTTCATGCACTCCTAACTTTCACATATTCCAGTGAAATTCTAAAGAAAAATATATTTGGCAAGAGATGAATTTAAATGAAATGGGAATACACTATGTTTTATCTACTTCTATGACATTTGGATAAAACATGTAATCCACTCTACAAAAAGATAATACATGTGCATCTGACACATTATAAAATAACAGAAACATCACCAAATTTTTAAAGCACTAACTGGGCATAAGACTAGTCTTGACTTATTAAGACTTTGGGTTTATTTTAATCTAGGGCTGAAAATATCTAGGGCTGATCTTTATTAGTAGCACCTAGAGTTGGGTAGTTTGATTTAAAATGCTTGCTTAAGGCCTGATAATGAGGCAATCATTCAGTATAACTAAAGCCTTCCACATTATATTCATTTTATCTAAACTTAACAACTGTGTAAATGTGATCACCATGACAAGATTTCAAAGTTCTTGATCTACAATTTTAATTCCATTAGAAAAAATTAAAATAAGCCAAATACACATGTAAATATGAAAATGTAAGCATACTCCATTGTTGAGTCAACTTTGTATCTGTTGAATAGTGGACTATTTGCAAAAGTAGTTGCATGCATAAACCTATAAATAAAAACACCCCCCCCGCCCAAAAAACCACAGTAATTTGAATAAGAAATTTAAGTTAAAAAATAATACGTAGGATACTTTTAGATTAAAAAATAGCTCAGTAAAATACAGTTTATTTTTTTCATTAAATATTTCATAAATTTTCTTAAAGATGTATGGAAGACAGAGCATAGCCTATTAATATGTACAGATAATTTCATTTAGAAATCAAAGTTTCAAATATTTATCATACTGAAAAATCAATCAGTAGAGAATTATTAGTAAAAGAAAAATAGCAATGTGGACATGTAAAGCAAATAATTCTCAAAAAGGGGTAAAAGAATTTCATCAGTCTCTAGGGAATTCAAATGAAAACAAATTGAATATACTGATATATATATCTATATAGATATAGATATATATATCTATATATATATCTGCTCTTTATTGTATGTGTATATACATATATATGGCTATACACACATATATGTATATACACATACAAACACATATACATACATAAAGACTCAAATGTGGACTTTCAAAACTCACTGTTCGGATCACCTGCAGGCTTTTTCAGGCCGATTGATGCTCAAGGGAGAGAGACTAGGGAAACCCACTCGGCCTGATCCAATTTAGATATGCAAATTTTATCTTGTGTGCTTGAAAGGAACATTATGGCACTGCATAATTTGCATTTCCAGTTGTAAGATATATTTCTAATCTAATAAAAACATCCCTCCAATCATCCACTTTAACACTCACTATATTTCATCCTATCCATTGTTCTCTTACACTTCTAAACTATACTTTCATATTTTAACCTATCAAATTAGTTTATTAGGCAAAGACAAATATATTATAGAAGTCAGTCTCCGCACAAAAGAGGGAAAAATCTTAAGTGGTATTTAATTGGTAATATATAACATACTTTGGAGGGAACAGACAAAAAGAGTTCTTGGAAGAAATGAGAAAATTGCATTGTTCTGTGGAGAATATACTTTTATTGATGAGTCCGAAGGAAAGTTGAATTTTGGAATGAGAACTAGATTTTTCAATTAACAACATACCTTCACAGAAAGATATTACACTCAACTAAGGTTTTATTGAATTAACTAATGAGCTTTGAAAACTCATTTGAAGAAAGAGACTATTGGGTGAAGGTCTATCTTTAAGTCATATTTTTAGAATGACCTTTTTCTCATTATCAAAACAAGTAAACGTCCACATTACATTAATGATTATTTGTACTATTCATAGATACAAACCTTTAAATAGGAGAAATACATTGTATATCTGCCTTCACGTTAATGCTTCTATCTCATTTCTAATATTTCTGTCAATATGATGTCTACATGGAAAGAATTTAGATAAGACCAAGTTTCATTCAATAGATATTATGAAATTTTTTAAAGTGGTGTCACTTCTTCTGTTGACTCTCAGTCATACTCTTTTCCCTCTATATTACCAAGATGGAGAATGTAAGAAGAGGAGCAATTTAGAAAGAGAAAATAATAGTTCAATTTTGGCCATGTATAATATGTAGAGAAGTGGGAGAATAACATAAGTGGGCAACTGGATATAGAACTCTGGTACACAAAATCGATACTACAACTAAAAGATTTTGGAATTGTAAAAAACAAATACATTTTCAAAAAGTTCATGCTTATTACGCTTCCTCACTCCAAGGCAGTAAAGATTTCACTAGGAAGAAAGTTACAAATTTTATGTTTCTTAAGTTTATTTTACCCTTTCTCCTCCAAGGCAACTTTCATTAACTTGGCTTTGGACCCGCTAACCAAAGAAATGGTCTTTTTTTTTTTGTCTCTGCAATACCTCTCTGCAATACTGTCAGAATGCTTCTATCAAAACCATATTTTTAACACAGAAACCTGATCTGTTTTTTTTTCCCCCCAGCTAAAACATATCCATGATTTTTGTTTTGTTTTTTTTTTCAGAAAAACATCTCAACATTTTAACTTCTTCATCATGTTATTCACATCTACTTCTAGAGCACCATTTCCCTCCTCTCCCCTCACACATAATGAGTATGTGCCCAATATTGCCGTCCCTCAAAGCAGTGTTCAAACTCAGACCTCCTTATCTTTGCTCATGATACATCCTCTTTCTGAAAACACTCTTACCACCTTCTTTATCTGGCTTACCTCCGCTTATACTGTGAAATTTATATCCTTTTTTCTCATTTAGGAGTCCTTTCTTAATCTGTAGACTGAGTTGCATGACCTATGGCACTCTTACAAGTGAGTCATGCTCTGTCCAGGTTCAGAACTCTTAGTTATTTGTCTCTTCAGTCAGGTTGTACATTCTGGGATCTGGTGGTGGTTTTTATAGTTAGTATCACAGCTTCTAGGAGATGTCTGTGTATAGTAAGCACTCTGGATATTTGTTGATTTGAGTTGAATTTGGGTTTTCACATTGAGTGTTCAGCTGATAAATCATCAGGAAATAAATCTTGTGCATATGGAAAAGAATTCAGTTTATTGCATTTATAACTCATTTCCAATTGTCTTCTACTTTGTTTTCTTCATATTACTGTTGTGTCCCTTAATTATTTTTTGAAATCTGTAAACTAGCAATACACATTACTTCAATACTCCCAAACCTTATTGAACCATCAGCAAAGAAGGCATTTCAATTAGTAATTGTTTGCTATCTTGAACTACGTGTTTCATATCTCAGCTTCAGCACTCATTAGCCTGCTGGTCAATTACTTAAATGGTTTAAGCCTCAGTTTTCTTATCTCTAACACAGGATGAATGCTGTATCAGAAAATAGCAGACTTTATTATACTTTTGCAGATTAAATAAGGCTATGCATTTTATGTTCATCTACAGGAGTAAGGATGACAAATATAGCATATTTATACATTTAATAAACTGCAATTAATTTCAACTATATTTACAAACATGAATAAATTTCAAATATAATATTGGATAAGGTCACAAAAAAGATATAAATGGGATTATTCAATTTATGTAAATCTTTAAAACACAGAAAAGTATATGCAATGTTAAAAGTATGTACGGTAACAGACAACCTAAAATTATTTAGAAGTGTACAGGCATGATACACATCAAGTTATTGCCTGTCTTTGTGAAAGCAGAGGGATAAGAAGAAAGCACTTTTAAATATGTTTTCTTCTTTAAAATTTTTGAGAAAATATAGTAAAATTTAACCTTGTTATACTAGACATATAAGTACATAGCGATTGTGAAATCTTGTATGCTTTTAATATTTGAAAGAGTTTATACTGTTGGCTGGAAATTGAAGGGAAATATATTAGCTAGAAACACATTTTTCTAATTTTAAATAATCTGATCAAATAGAGTCAAAGTTACAACTAAAATAGAAAGTTAGATTTACACTCTCTTGCACTATTAATATTGGCTTGGATTTTAATTGACATCATAGAGAGATGTTTGACTTTTCTTTAATAGTGAATTAGTCTTCAAACAAACAAAAAAGTAACCATTTAGCACCAATTTGAAAATTATTAGCAAAATAGTTAGACTTTTAATGACTACGCATATTGATTTCTAAAGCTGGACATTTTGATTAATTATAGAACTCTGAATTAGTAGATCAAGAGAAATGGGGCTTACATTAAATTAAAATACAATTATTTAAAATATTATCACTTTAAATACAAATCATGACAAAAGTACAAATAAAATCCAAATTCATTTTTTATAATTTTGCAGAATATTTAAAACTTTTATACATTCTAACCAAGCCACTACATGAAATAAATAAAATGTAATGCCAGCAACAAAAACAAAAAAATTGATGCTTCAGAATCAACTTTATGCAACAGCATGTAGCAAGAACAAAACTCTATGATTTCTCAAGCCATCATTTTAAAAATAAGGTCTCCTATTAAATTTGGAATTAAACTGTACAAATTTTTATTCATTTTCTTCAACACATTAGCCCATAAGCTTTTCACTATTTTAATATGCTATAATATACTTTTTGATTACTGCATAGTGTAATTGCACTATAATTTACTGAAACACTATCATATTTGGTATTTTGTTTCCAATTTTTAACATCAACATTTCACTATACATTAAGTAATTTTAAGTAAATTCCTACAAGTCAGTCACTGATTTAAATATGTAATTTGTCAAAGAAACTTCATGTTTTAGAAAAGTTTTTAGATTTTCAGAAAAATTCAACAATACCAAATATCCTCATATATCCCATATCCAGTTTCTCATATTATTACCATTTTATGTTAGCATGATAGATATGTTATAATTAGTGTACTGTACTGATTGTTATTGTTAACTAAAATCATAATTCATATTTCTTAGTTTTTTCCTAATGTACTTTTTCCGTTCCAATGTAGTTTTCTGTATCTATCAGGTATTTTGTAACCTGCCCCACTATTGAGATTTATCTGTTGTTTTTCTGATGATAACAATGAGGTTACAAGTTACTGGGAGGAAGACCACAGAGGTAGAATGCCACTTTTTTTTTTTTTGCTTCATATCAAGGGTAACTATCATCCACATAAGTTATTAATGTTGATGCTGACCTTGACCGCCTGGCTTAGATAGTTCCAATGTAAAGTTAGTCTTTATTTTTCCCCATTTGCATCCTGTACTCTTTGAAAGGAAATCAGTATGTTCAATCTACTCATAAGGAATAGGGAGTTATGCTCCTTCTCCTTGAGAGCAGAGTATATACATAATTATTTGGAATTCTTCTGCATGAGATATTTGCCTCTTTTCCTTCTTTTTTTTTTTTTTAGTAATAGTAGAGTTGACATAGTGTCAAGTGTACAGCATAGTGATCAGACATTTATATAATTTATAAATTGAACACCAAGATAAATCCAGTATCCATCTGGTACCATGAATAGTTATTACAATATTAACTATGTTCTTTGTGCTATATTTTTATACTTCTCATGACTTTTTGTAACTACCAATGTTATTCGACCTAGTACTAGAAGTTCTAGCAAGAGCAGTCAAGCAAGAGAAAGAAATAAAAGGCATCTACATTGGGAACGAAGAAGTAAAATTGTCACTTTTTTCAATTGACATTATTCTATATATAGAAAACCCTAAAGATTCCACCAAAAGACTATTAGAAACAATAAACAAACAAAGTTTCAGGATACAAAGTCAGTGTACAAAAATCTGTTGCATTCCTATATACTAACAATGAAATATCTTAAAAGAAATGAAGAAAACAATTCCATCTGCAATTGTTACAAAAAGGATATAATACCTATGAATAAACTTAAAAAAAGCGAAGGACCTATACACTGAAAACTACAAGACAGTGTTGAAAGAAATTGAAGTAAACACAAAGAAATTGAAAGATATTCTATGTTCGTGAATTTGAAGAACCAGCATAGCTAAAATGGCCATATCACGTAAAGTGATATACAGATTTAATGCAATCTTCATCAAATTTGCAATGGCATTTTTCAAAGAAATAGAACAAAAAAATTATCAAATTTATATGAACCACGGAAGATCAGTAGTCAAAGCAATCTTGAGGAAAAAAAACAGCCAGAAGTATCACACTTCATGACTGCAAACTATATTATAAAATTACACTAATCAAAACAGTATAGTATTGGCAGAAAAACAGACACACAGACCGATGGAACAGAATTGAGAACCCAGAAATAAACCCAAATGTATATGGGCAACTAATTTTTGACAAAGGAGCCAAAAACATACAATGAAGAAAGGAAAGCCTCATTGGAAAACCACATGCAAATGAATGAAACTAGACTTCTATTTGACACCATACACAAAAATTAACTCAAAATGGGTTAAAGACAAATATATGACCTGAAACATTAAAATACGTAGAAGAAAACATAGTGATTGAACTTATGAACCCTGGTCTCAAAGAAGTTTTTGTGAATGTGACCCCAAAGGCAAGAGAAATAAAAACAAAAATAAATGAATGGGACTACATCAAACTAAAAAGCTTCCGCACAACAAAGGAAACCATCAACAAAACTAAAAGGCAATCAACCAAATAGGAGAATATATGTGTAGACAATACCTCTGATTAAGGGCTAATATCCAAAGTATATAAAGAATTCATACAACTCAACAACGACAAAATTCAATTAAAAAATGGGCAGAGGACCTGAACAGATACTTCTCCCAGGAAGATATACACATGGCTAACAGATATATGAAATGATGCTCAACTTCACTAGCTATAATGAAAATGCAAATCAAAACTACAATGAGATACCACCTCACATCCATTAGAATAGTTATTATCAATAAGACACAAAATAGCAAGTGATGGAAAGGGAACACTCACACACTGCTGGTGGGAATGTAAATTGGCACAGCCACTGTGGAAAATAGTATTAACATTCCTCAAAAGATTAAGAATAGAATTACCATATGACCCAGTAATCCTTCTTTTGATTATCTACCCCAAAACTTTGAAAACATTTATTCATAAAGATATATGTGTCCCTATGTTCATTGCAGCATTATTAAGAGTAGCCAAGACATGGAAACAACCTAGATGTCCTTTGATGGATGATTGGATAAAGAATGGAATACTACTCAGCCATAAGAAAGGATGAAATATTGCCCTTTGCAACAATATAATGGATTTTAGGATTATTATGCTCAGTGAAATAAGTTAGAAAAGGACAAGAACCATATGATTTCACTCATGTGGGATATAAAACCAAAAGCAACTAATGAACAAACTCATAGACACAGATAATAGTATCTATGGTGGTTACCAGAGGTGAGAGGTAGCGGAGAGGAGGATGAGAGTGTAAAGCGGGTCACATATGGTGATAGAAGGAGACTAGGCTTTGGGTGGTGAGTATACAATGCAATACACAGATGGTGTATTATAGAATTGTACACTTGAAACATCTCATATTATTAACCAATGTTACCCCAATAAATTAAAAAAAATTTTTTTTGAATTTTTCTAAGGGAGCTTTTCTAAATGAAAAAATTACCTATTTAAATGTAAACAAGTAATTTCTTCCCTAAATTATTTTATATGTTCATCAATCCACTTTATATACATTATTATCTTTACGTTAATCCATATGATTAAGTGGTAGTGAAATATGTAGTAGAACATTCCTAAATCGTACAAATGGATTCTAGCACTTATATGGAAATATACACCTCTGTAAATAGTCATTGTAATAAAGAGGGACTGTGGTTCTACTAGATAAATATCACTTTAAAAACAACCAGGCACAACTGGAGGTGTACAAAACTGTGGACGTATAGACAAATCACTGGATAGAAGTTTTGAAACAAACGGAAGTTTGTGATTGTTTAGAATATGATAATGGGAGCATTTCAAATCAGGGAAGAAACAAGAAAACAGGAGATGTTTGGAAATACTATTAGCATTTGGAAGACAGGAATAATAAATTTGTCTTCAGACTTCGAAATAAATTACAGATATATCAAACACATGGTTGTGAATAACAATAAAATTGTATGAGTAGTAAAATAAAATGTGGGATGAAGAGGCCTTTCTAAGAAAGTCAAAACCTCAAGCCATAAAGAAGCCTTATGGCTTCATCATAATTAATTGTCCCATGTAGCAAATAAAATGACTCACCAAAAATAAAGTCACACAACAAAGAAAAACTGGAAAAAGCTTTTTGGTATAATTTTCTTCATTTTTTAACATAAAATCTCTAACAAATTAAGAAAAATTTTTAACAGTACTGTTAAAAAGTGAATAGTTTATCAATAGGCAGTTCACTGAAAATGTTATACAGTTGGTCAAGAAATATGAAAAAATGTTTAACCTTAAAATTTTAAATAGCAATGAGAAGCTAAATTTTTACCTATCATATTAGCCAAAATTGAAATGTTTAATCACATGTAATAGAGTACCTATATTTTGTCTGCACAACACTCTTTCTGGTAAAGAAGTACCATCCCTGCGTTCTATAATAATCTTGCCTGTGTTATATTTTTCATGAAATTGTTAACTGCCCCTGTCTTTCCGAAGTTCCAGGAGTAGCTACGTGCTACTAGTAGTACTAGTAGTAAGTGACAGTGTGGATAAGCCTGCTCTCTCACACTCCGTATGTGGGATCTTGATTAGGTACAACCTCTTTGCAGTTTGGCAATACTCATCAGAAATAAAAAAAGGCAGTACATCCTTTAAGCTATCCAACTTTACAGAGATATATCCTAGAAATATAAGACATATAAGATGCAAAATATAGTATACATTTTCTTCTTATTTTTGTCCTCTAATGATATTTGAATTTTATCTCAAAATAAGCAAGTACTATTTGTATGATTTTTAAAAAATGCTATTTAAAAAAGAAAAACATTAAATTAAATCAGCATTTGTTGAACTAAAAATTCACATTGGAGCAATAGGTAAAATTAAAAATGCACAAAATAAAATTTGTGGTCTAGAGGACAAATGATAGAAATGTACAGAGAATACCGCAAGGAAGTTTCTGAGCTATAATGACCAAAGTGTTAAGTATGGTAGCTAAGTAATATAGTCAGTATAGCTTTCTTGAGAAATTATAACAAAATAAATAATCACATTTCAAAAAGAAAAAAAAATCCTAAAATTGAAAAAAGGAGTCTTCATTTACTTGAACATATATTTGAATAATATAATTAAAAGCATAAACTAACCATGTATTGAACCTCTTCCCTATATAGAGAAAATGTTTTGGATTTTCAGTAATATGTTTCTGTGTTACTGTTATTTTTCTTCCACAAAGGAAACTGGAAGTTACTCTCAGAAGTTAAACTAGAGAGATGTGGGACTCTAGGCAAAATTAAGTGGGGAGGTGAACAACTCTACTGAAACAGGAGGCTTTATATTGAATTGAAAAACCTTTAACCTCTCTTTATGAAGTTCTAAGAATGCTAGAAAAGGGTATATACTCATTTCATAGGAAGGAGACTTGAGAATACCTCTCTGATCAATCCCACCAGAACCAAAGAAAAGAATGATACTGATATTTTCAATGAGCAATGCCTACAGAGTACCTAGAGAATGTCCAATTTAATTTTCAGTGCTTCATTCTTAATTCACAAAAAATAATTCACAGAAAAGCCTTTAAAATGAAAGACATAAACTAAAGCACACACATATAATTTAAAAAGAGAGAGAAGAGATGAAATGAAAGGAACAAAAACAAATAGAAGAAAATGAAATCAGGAAACAAACAAGATGCTATAAAACAGGAATAATCAGAACACAAGAAATAACACTTAAGAATATAGTAGCAGAAATTTAAAAACATTACACAAAGATTTTACTAGGTAAGGTTGAGGAAATATCTCAAAAAGTAAAATTAAAATGGTGAAAAACTTAGTTTCTAATTGACACTTTACTAAGTAGAATAGTTTTTAAAATCCAGGTAATTGTGAATAGTTTTACCAGGTACAAAAATCTTCAAAAACTCTCAGAATCATGAGTTAATAGAAACACGGTATTTTGAATGTTCCTCTTAATCATTTTTTCCAGTTTTATTGAGATATAATTGAACATAACAATATATCAGTTTTAGATATACAACACGATGATATGTGTATAAAGAAAATTTCTGAAAAGAGGGAATAGAAATTGTGAGGTTGAAGAAATATGCAGGCATCTAATTTTGTAGGACATTTTTCTCCTTTAGAGAAAATAATAAATGTTGTGAAAATTGAATTTTATTTTTGATGGGAAATTTTACTGAGGGATCATACATTCCTCTTAAAAAACTTTTACAGAAAATTTAGCTTTTCATGTGCCAAGATTCTGTGACTCTTTTTAGGTCCTTTTTCAGGCATAGCAGCCAAAGTTTTCTTCTCCCCTAAACTTTCTTCTCCAGGGAATGGGTGTTACTAGGATCTAAAACTTTTCACAAGGTAAGCACACTGTAATGGATACTCCTAGTTACAACCCATATGTGCATACACAACATGAATTCTGAGTATCTACTTTTTAGAGACAGTCTGTTCATACTTTCAATTCTAATACTTTGGCAGCTTCTTGTGAGGCAAGCCTACCAAAAGATGGGAGAAACTAAGCACTTTCAAGTTGACCAACATAAATCAACTCTTGATAAAAGTTTCCATACAAAAGACTTTGGGGCAAAGGAGTGTATATCACAAACGCAGCAGTTTGGGTTCCAGGATGCCTTTCGGTCGCTAATTAGGTAAAGTTCACACAATATGCAGTTGAAGAATGTTGACACAGAAACATCTAGTTCAAAAGCAAAACTTGAAACACACTGGCATTATGCCTAAGGCAAAAACTAAATCAGTGGTAAGTCTGGGGTTGGTTTTTGGTCCTTTACTTTTGCAAGGTTGTCTTGTCTAGAATCTAAGCATATCAACTAGTACATTTTTAGACCTGCAAATTATATATAACAAAAAATGTTATGTGCCCTGTGAACTTTTGAAATTTTATTTTGCCGTATTTTTGGACAGTAGCTTAAAATGTACTACATTTTTACAACTCTTAAAATAATACTAGTGTTAGTATCACAAAGGAATTATCATCCTAAAAGAGGAAGAGCTACATTTTCTTCATATTATAATTATGTAAGGAAGAGAAGACCAGTGTTTCTTTTTTCAATCAGTATTTCTCGATTTTAGTTCAAACAGTTATTTTCCATTAAGTATAGTTATCTACATAATTTCAAGCATTTCTATCTTCTGCCTTTTCATTTTGAATTAACCACTCTTATTCCCTTCAAAGGGACAAATAAAAAAATATACTTAATTACTCACTGAATACTGTTACAGCCTTTGGTAAATGGAAGACTATCTAATTATAAGGCTGATGAAATTCAGTTCATGCTGGTTAGACAACACAGCATGAACTAATTTGTCCGAAGTAGGTTTTTTCCTAAAGTTTGCTTTAAATTGGTTTCATGAGCTGTTGGAGTATTTATTTTCTGGTGACATTGTGGAATGGGGTTAGCACCATGGTTCACTCATCCCTAATGTGATTCTTAATATTCAGAGGGCATGTTTGGCAGCACCTTACCTTCGTCATAATAACAACAAAAGGGAAGAAGGTACATATCCTATTGTTCTTTGGCAATTTTGTATAAGGATTGTGATTATGGTGTCTTTACAATTGCATCTAAGATTGTTTTCTCAAAGTAATAAAAAACAGAACACTCATCTTTACAGACTTATTAACTACATAGAGCCCTGTCAAGAATCTCTAATAACTGGCTTCTCAAATTTTCTGCAATATTGGTTAGTTACATCCACTAGATGATGGCTATAATTAACCAGGATCTTACCTTTAGATACTAGTATTGTATACTCTGGTCAATTAAGAATGAACATTAAATTTCTCAATCAATGGCAAAGTACATTAGAGAAATTAGAGACAATTATATTGATGGTGGCTAAAGCCAAAAAGGCTGGCTCATAATTGGCCTAGAATTTCTGTAGAGACATGTCTTTTTCAGCTAGAATTCATAATTAATTCTGTCATTTATGCCTGATCCCAAGGAGTTCATAATACATATCCCTAATCTCAGCCTCTCATTGTGTGCTGAATAATAAAAGATAAGTTGGCTTTTTGATTCTACTTTAAGAATTTTTTTTTAATTTTAATTTTAGGAAAATACTTTAAAAATGCCATCACAAACATCTGTGTACCCACAACTAGAACCGAAAATCATTAACATTTTTCATATTTACATAAAAAATTTTTTATTACTATTTATTATTTATTTATATCTCTGCCTTCCAGACCTTCTATTAGTATTTTTTCATATATTTTTATTAAGTAAAGAAAGAACGTCACATACATGGAATTTGTTTTATAGACCCAAATTCATTCCTTTCCCATCAACAGACCCCCACTATCAAGCACAGTCATCAATTTAGTAGAGATCAGGGTCTCCCGTATTTTCTAGGTACTTACCATGGCCCTGTCTCAGATTGCCAGCACCTGCATCTCTTTTTGCTTTTGGCTGCCTTTGACCACTAGAGCCCACCCACCTCTGGCAGCAGGCCAGAAGTCTCAAGAAATAAACTGCCACCCCACCCCCACCAGCAGTCCTTAACAAGTGACTGATAGAAGCTGGTATCCCTGGTTTCTTAAGTGAGATCTCAAAAGTGCCTGTTCCACACAGTTTTCCAGAGTTCTCCAGCAAGATTGTACTTATCCCATTTACTCACAGTTGTGATTCACTTGATAACACATACTTTACTGTCCATATTTCTTTCCTGTTTCATTTCTCCACTCCCCAATTGATATTCTTTGGGATCACCTCCGAAACATACTATCTTAATGTAGTGCCTCAAAGTATGCTTTGGCACAACCTAAACTGCAATATCTTCCAATTTGTGTTAATAGATGACAAATAATGTTTATTCACTTTAAAATCTTTTGAATGAACACAAATTTATGCATTTTCCTTTTGGTGGTCACTTAGACTGAGTCTACTATTTTGCTATTAACAAGGCTCTCTTCATTATTTACAATAGCCAAGATATGGAAACAACCTAAGTGCCCACCAACAATTGAATGAAAATGATGAGATGCATGTATACAATGGAATATTACTTGGGCTAAAAAAAAAAAATGAGATCTTAACATTTGCAACAACAATGGTGTGAGTTGGCATCCTTGTCTTTTCACTGACCTTAAAGGAAAGCTTTTAGTTTTTCATCATTGAGCATGACATATGGCCATTATTATGTTGAGGTAATTCCTTCTGTGTTTATTGTATTGAGTGTTTTAATCATAAATGGATGTTGTATCAAATGCTTTTTTTGCATCTACTGATATATGATTTTCTTTATTTTGTTAATGTGGTGTATCACATTGATCAATTTACATATATTGAACTATCGTTGCATCCCTGAAATGAACTTCACTTGATTATAATGTATTATTTTTTCATTGTGTTATTGTATTCAATTTCCTAGTATTTTGTTTAGGGTTTTTTGCATCTATATTCATGAGAGATATTGGCTAGTAATTTTTTCGTGTGTGTGTTCTCCATGTCAATTTTGGTATCAGGGTAATGTTGCCCTCATAAAATGAGTTAGGAAGTATTGCCTCTTCTTTAATTTTTTGGAAAAGTTTGAGAAGGATAGGTATTAAATCTTCTTTAAACGTTCAGTAGAATTTACCAGTGAAGCCATCTAGTCCTAGCCTTTTGCTTTTGGGGAATTTTTTGATGATTGTTTCTATTTCCTTATTGTTGATCAGTCTATTTAGATTTTCCAATTCTTTATGAATCAGTCTAGGAAGATTATATATTTCTAAGAATTTTTCCATTTCTTCTAGGTTATTGAATTTGGTGGCATATAGCTTTTCATAATATTCTTCTATAATATTGTATTTCTGTGGTGTTCATCATAACTTCTCATTCATTTCTGATTTTTTTTTAGTCTTTTCTCTTTTTTCCTTAGTGAGGTTAGCCAGAAGTTTGTTAATTTTATTAATCTTTTCAAATAACTAGTTCTTTGTTGCATTTTTTTTATTGTAGTTTTGTTCTCTATTTTGTTAATTCTCTAAATTTTATTATTTCCTACCTTTTACTGATGTT
Organism: Pteropus medius; assembly: GCF_902729225.1. Classification (NCBI taxonomy): domain Eukaryota; kingdom Metazoa; phylum Chordata; class Mammalia; order Chiroptera; family Pteropodidae; genus Pteropus; species Pteropus medius. The sequence goes on along the minus strand of NW_024342467.1, from coordinate 2,866,586 downwards.
GGGCTTCATTTGTTCTCTTTTTTCTAGTTCTTTTAGGTAAAATGTTAGATTGAGATTTTTCTTGTTTCTTGAGGTAGGCCTGTAATGTTACAAACTTTCTTATTACCACTTTTGCTGTATCCTCAAATTTTTGATATGTCGTATTGTCATTCTCATTTGTCTCTGTGTACCTTTCAATCTTTCTTTTTATTTCTTCTTTGATCCAGTTGTTGTTCAGTAGCATATTGTTTAATCTCCACATATTTGTATTGTAGTTTTTCTAGCATTCCTTTTGTAGTTGATTTCCATTTTCAAACTGTTATGGTAGAGAATACGCTTGGTATGGTTTCAATCTTCTCAAATTTTTTGAGAAGTTTTATGCCCCACATATGATCTATCTTTGAGAATGTTCCACTAGAGAAGAATGTATAGTCTGGTGTTCTGGGTTGAAAAAAGTCTATGAATATCAATTATGTCTATTTGATCTAATGTGTCATTTAAGGCCAATATTTCCTTACTGATTTTCTGTTTGCATGATCTATCCATTGCTATCAATGGGAATATTTAGGTCCTCTACTATAATTGCACTTTCGTCAGTTTCTCCCTTTAGTTCTGTTAGTATTTGCTTTATATATTTTCGTACTCCCAGGTTGAGTGCATATACATTGATTTGTGTTATGTCTTCTTGATGCGTTGTCCTCCTTTTCATTGGAAAATGTCCATCGTTGTCTCTTGTTACCTTTTGTTATCTTGCAATGTATTTTGTCTGATATCAGGACTATACCCACTTTTCTCTGGATGCCTTTTCTTGGCGTATCTTCTTCTACCCCTCCACCTTGAGTTTATGTTTGTCTTTGTAGCTGAAATGGCTCTCCTGAAGGCAGCATGTAGTTGGGTCTTGTTTTTCTTAATTCATTCCACTACTCTGTGCCTTTTAATTGGTGAATTCAGTTCATTTACACTTAGGGTGGTTATTGATATCTGAGTACTTCCTATAGCCATTTTATCTTTTGTTATTTTGGTTTCTCTGTGTCTCCATTGTTTCTTTTCCCTTGTGTGTCTGTCTTCTGTTGTAGTTTGGTGGTTTTCTATGATTTTTTTCCTTGTTTCCTCTTTAGTTATGTCATCTGTCTCAGTTCCAGATTTTTGTTCTGTAGTTATCATTATGTTTATGCAAAAAAAAAAAGTTTCATAAGTATAGCACTCTTTTTTCTTCTGATTTCATCTTAGTTGCCTTCACTTATGCAGGTCAGTGTTGTAAGAGATGCCTGCAGTCCTGGCAGGATGTCTGGTGCTTGGAGCAACAAGATCTTTGGAAGAAGATGTGGACTTGCACACAAGGACACGTTATAGGAAGGGCACATACGCCTGACCGATTCCAAGACTTCTTGCTCTAGGGACTAGAAAAAAATACTTAAGAGGATAAGAAAAAGATACTTAAGAGGAAGTAGCTGAGAACACGGAAGTGGCTTTGAGGCTGAATCTGGGAGTTGGCTGTAGCTTATATCTACTGACCTGAGAGTAACTATTATTAAATTACAAAGCTAGCATTGTTGAGAAATTCAATAAAAGGCCATGGATACAGGAGGCGAAGAAATATTGTCCATCCACCTCTCCTTTATCCATGTAAGTTACACATTTCCAGTCTCTGACTCTTCTTCCAAACCATCTCCACTACAGGTCAGTCCTTTCCTTCTCCCCTTTTATGTTTCTGTTGTCACAAACTATCTCTTTTTATGCTGTGCATTCATTTCCAAATTGCAGTAACTATTGTCTTCTTTATTTAAGCTTTCTATTATGTTTAAGTGTTTAGCACTCTATTCTGAACAAGAGTTATAATTTCCTGCTTCTGTATGTCATTTTATTCACAGTTTTGTATCTTTTTCTTTTTTATTTCAGGTAGAAGACCTTCTTTCAGCATTTCTTTTAATGAAGATCTTGTGGTGATAAATTCCCTCAGCTACTGTTTGTCTGGAAAAGCCTTTATTTCTCCATCAAATCTAAAGGATAACTTTTTAAGATATATTATTCTTGACTGGTGATTTCTTTCATTCAATAATTTGAATATTTGATTCCACTCTCTTCTAGCTTGTAGGGTTTCTGCTTAAAGCGAATGGAGTTTCCTTTATAGGTGACCATCTTCTTTTCCCTGGCTACCTTGAGAATTTTTTTCTTGTCATTAACTTGTGACAGCTTTAATATAATGTGCCTTTTAGAAGGCCTTTTTGCATTGAGATAATGAGCTGTCCTATTTGTTTCTTGGATTTGAGGGTCCAGTTCTTTCAATTCTCTTTCTTGTTCAACTTGAGTTATTTCTAGATTTCTATCTTCAGTATCACTAATTCTTTCCTCCATCTGGTCTGGTCTATTTCCTGAGCTTTCTAATTCATTCTTTATCTCATTTATTGAGTTCTTCAGCTCTAGAATTCCTGTTTGGTTCTTTTATATAATATCAGTCTCTTTGGTAAAGTACTCCTTTGGTTTGTTAATTTCATTCCTGAGCTTATTCAACTGCCTTTCTGAATTTTCTTGTATCTCATTGAGTTTTTCAAACCTACAATCTTGAATTCTTTGTCATTTAAATCACTGTCTTCCATGTCTTTGAGTTTATTTTCTGGAGATTTTTCTTTTTCTTTCTGAACTACCTTATTACCTTGGTTATTCATGGCACTTGACGGATTATTTCTCTGCCATGGCTTTTGAGGAAATAAAATCTTTTTTTTTTTTAAGTACTATCTCTGTTTAGCAGGTGAATAAGTAGAGGTCTTTCTTTTGTTTTCCAGTAGGTGGTGGTATAGTGCAAGTTTTTGTTTTCTTTTACGCGCACTACTGGGATTTCTTTGGAGCAGTGTCACCTCTGCCATGGAAAATGCCCTGTATTCCCGTAGGAGGTGGTTATCCTTTTCCTAACTGAGTCACCTCAGTCTCAGGGCACCACCCCAATGGTGGGATGTGGTGGACAATGGGCTCCTGGCTTGTGTGTTCCCAGCACCACTTTCCTGTGACCAGAAGCCACCAGCCACACTGCTTTGTCTGAGGCGACACAGCTGCCTCTACCAGGCTCCTCAGCAATGAGTGGGGGAGGGAGGAGCAGATTCATGTGTTTGTGGCTCTATTCTTTTCAGTGGGTTCAACTACAATGAGTACAGACCACTGAGGCTTGAATGTTCTTTTGCCTCTACATGATCTGTCGAGTGAGGATTGTAATGCTGGTTGGGCTACAGGAGGGAGAGTGTGGATAGATGCCCATATCTATGGTTTTCTTTCTCTGGTGACGGTGACTTATCCACCGCTGCCACCCTTTGCACTGCTTCTCTGCCCCTGACCCTGGGCTCAGCCTCAGTGTGTACTGGCCATTTAGATCACATTGCCACCTTTACCACTCCTGTCTGCGCTGTAACCCTTCACTGCTATCACATCATCTGGGGTTGTGGGGAACACAGGACTGCATCTGAGACTCTTGACTCTGTCCTTCCCCTCATCTGGCTTCCCTCACTTCCTCTGATACACCCACCTTCACATGTGTCAATGCACGATAACTCAAATGCATTCATGTATCAAGCAGGGACTCCTTTGTTGAGTTATAGCTGTCCAACTTATTGTAATATAAAGGGGAGAGACCTAAAGGTTTTCTCATGCTGCCATGATGCTTACCTCATCCAAACTTTCTTTTTATACACATCTTATATATTTCATATTAATCCCTAAGTTCTTTTAGCTTACCTCCTTTATAAATATTAATTGGAATTCCTTTAATTATATTTTCTAACTGATTATTCTTAGTTTTTAGAAAATTAATGATAATTTTATTTATTCATCATTTACTTTTCTGAATTCTCTTATTCATTTTAAAGATTTTTCTATTACTATATTTGGATTTCCCAGATATATATTATTATAATTCTTAGTTACTGATAATTTTCAGTCGTCTTTCTCATAGTTGTCTGTTTTATTTCTTTTGGCTAATTATATTTTCTTATACTATTAAAGTAATAAATCTTTTGTGCCAGTAGTGGCATTTGTATTTTGTTCACTAATTTAGTGAGAATATATTTAAATGTTTAGTAAAGTATATAGTTGCCTTGTGTAGGAGTCATGCATCTTTTGTCATTTTGAAAATATTAATCATTTTTTAGTAAAAAATTTATCAAATTTCTTTTACTATATTATGATAACAAAATGTGTCTTTCTCCCTATGAATATAGGGAAATGTGTAATGTAAATCCTAATGTTTACCTGTCCTTGCATTCTGGGCATGACTCTAACTAATATTATTGTACTGTTCTGTTATTCTACCAAGTAACAATTTGCCAATATCTTATTTAAAAACTTGATATCAATATTTCTTAGTGAAATTAGCCTGTGATTTTGGGGGTGCTATCTTAATTATTATTGTTATATCTTTGAATTATGCTGGCTTCAGTGAAACAAACACAAAAAAGAATGCAACTCTAGATTACATACTAGCTCTATAAATATGTTAATTAGATTAAATTTTAAATAAATTTAGAGAAGATATTAAAATAATATACATTATCTCAAGTAAAGATAGCTTTTTGCTACTCCCTTTCTCTCCTCCAACTAGCCCCACATTAGGCTGTTTCTCTCAGTTAATGCGTCTTATCTTTATTTAAAACAAAATTTGTTTCTGTGAGTCAAGTGAAAATTCTAGGAAAGGTATGATTCATATAGTTATATTTTGGCTTATTTACTTTCAAATGATAAAAAAACAGGATACCCCAACTAATACATAGGTAGTAAATGCGCTTGGAGATATTACTTTAAAGAGTATAAAATAATTATTTCTTACTATACTTTATATTTTCACTAGTACACAACCAAATCATTTTTTTCTTACCACATAGGAAAAAACACAATCCCTTTTTTATTGTCACTTAAGTACTTCTGAACAGTAGCCATCAACCTTTTATGTGAAAATTTAATAGTTTGTCACTGGTATCATCGATGCTAAATTAATGATCAAACTGTTTCGACATCATGATAGTCTTAGTGAGTTGCCATTTATATTCTCTTAATCTAGTTTTCCAATTATATTCTCTTAATAGAGTTTGACTGACTTTGAACTTTTGAAATGAAGGGGTTGCTAAGGCAACTAAGCTTGATTTGCAAGAAAAATTAACTCTTATTGTATTGGGACAGAATTTCAATGAACACTTCTTATTTTTTAAACCTCTTTTGAATTCGCATTTATTAAATGAAATAAATATACCTTTGAACCTGATCTAACCAATCCAAGGCAGAAATGGGATTTAATAAGAGAAAAAACAATGTTAAAGTTACATGCTTACCAAACAAAAAGGAAAATTACTTTATTTAAAAACTGTTACTCAGAGAAAATGAGTTTTATAGTTCTGTGTCTCTAAATATATATGAAATAGTAATATGTTAAATATTTTAAGATATAAAACCTTGACTCTAATCAGTCATTTACTGAAAAAAATAATTTGGAACTTCTATGGATGCTTGGTGGTATAAAGAGCATATATGACTAGATAAACAGTCTGTATAAAATTTTAGTAAAAATAAGGCAATGTTCTTTGGCAAACTAATTCTCTTCAAATTTTCTACTCTTTAAATTCATTTGTTTTATTAAATTTTCTTTTACTTTTTCAATAATCTTCAAGTAATTTTCATTACTTTCATGATATTTGCTAACTGGACCGATATTTACATTAACAATGCATAGCTTTATTAAGAGCATCTATACAACAAGGTTAGTTTATATTTCAAAAGTGCTCAAAGTTACAATTCTGAAGATATAACTCACTTTCCAAAAAGTACTAAACTTTTTGTTGATTTAGTAGTTCAAAGTGAGGAAGGAGGATAATTTTTTAGGTTTTAAAATCATTCCTCCTAACTCAATCAAAAAAATAACAGAAACTTGTTAATATTCAGGATTGAACATATATAGCATGAAACTTAATTTGATAATGATTTCATAGTCTGCCAATGATTCTGTATAAATACAGACTATAAAGTTTAAAACTTTTAAAGCTGATTATTCCAGAAACATTTTAGAGGATAAATTTGTTTATAGCAAGGTCGGAGCAATTGAAGGAGTCTTGCATGGAATTAGACTTGTCAAACCACTAGTATCTGGAACTATGAGATGCTAGATGGTTCTGTGTAATGCAGCAACAACTTAAGTTTCCTACAGCCATATAGGGATATGAAAGTAAAGCTTAATTTCAGAGCAGTATGCACTCGTGACCTTTTTGCTGCAGAACGAACTCTAATTAATGCTTGCATTCAAAATGATTCAATAAGCATTAACAAGAATCTTAACTAAAATATAAACTGAATGAAACTTTTAGTGCAGATTTTACTGGTTTAAAGAAGATTAGACCCTTAATTATAAGAAATTATAACCATCTCTCTCTGTTGTTGCTATTACTAAATGACTTCTTTTTAGAACAAATTGATTTGTGGCATTTAATTACCATATTCGTATTATCTTACTAAAAATAAGTGTAGAAAACTCTACAAATCTGGCTTCTTGTAAATGTTCCTTCATTGGATTACTAAAAGATCTTTAAAATTTCAAAGTAAATTGGTTAGGGAGAATAGCCCACCACCATTCTGGTAACCACAGGCAACGATGAAATTATTTTGCTTAAATTATGATTAGAAACAATAAAAGTAAAAGAAAATTTAATAAAACAAATAAATTTAAAGACTATAAAATTTGAAGAGTATTAATTTGCCAAAAACATAGATATTTTATAGGATATCTATGTAAATATTTTAATAAAAAATGACAAATGAAATGAACCAATATCCAAAGCAGTATTCTTTATAATAATCTCTGGGTCATCATAGTTATTAGGGAATTAGGATTATAAACATGTTAATTAAACTAGAAGTAACCACTATAGTGGAAGACCCAAGATAACTTGGGCATTCTGTAGTTATCTTTGTTGAAACATAGACTTGGTGTTTTGCAAAGAAATCATTTGTTCTGCCTTAGTGAAGCTAATTATTCTCAGCATGCAACCACTGTTTCAAATTGCAAAAGGCACATCAGCCTTTGCTGTATGTTGTAGGAATTAAAACCCAATCAAATGAGATAATAAAGTACATACAAAGAATATGATATCACTTTTGCAATGCAATAAAAGTGAAAGCCATTTAAAGAAATGTTGCAAAATTATAATTTAGAGAGGAAAAACATGCTGTAAAGCAAATGCTTATAATTTTATTTTAATTACTTATTGCTTAGAGGTAAGCATTAGGTTTATTTATTGAGTGGTGAAGATTCTTCTTTTAAAAGACTGAAGAATATAGTGGCTAACAGTCCAATATGAAGCAACATAATGTGGGCACTTTTTTAATTTCCTTGAAAAATAAGGAAATAGTACATATTATGTCAGGGATAAACACATACGCTTGCAGGAACTTTCTGAGACTATTTCAAGCAAATAGTTATTAAAAATAGAAAAGGATTCATGTTCCTTTGTACTTATATGATCTGAAAGAATGAAATACATCAGTGCTCCTATTCATTAAAAAAAGTCTATGCTAACATCAATAACACATTGCCCATTTAAAAATCTCTACTTATTCTTTTTTTTTAAACCTATTTTTTCTAAGAATGCATAAACCATTAGTAGCCCCCATGTATGCATAATGAGCTAATGAAATATTGTGTCTGGGTTTGTGTTCCATTTTACTAAAGAGAAATCTTTGTAATTTAAACCCATTGAGTTAATACTTTTAAAAAATTATTTGCTTTGGTGTTTGCTTTCTTCACACAAGACATTGTCAGTGATGTTTCCTGCCCCCACCAACAGTACTTTTCAAGTCATATGGGATGAAATTAAGAAGGATTATAGGTTTTATTCTTTACTTGTTGCGGGAGAAACCAGATCAAGCTTCCCTTTCAATTGCCAAAAAAGTGCAGTCATCTCAACAGCCCCGAATGTAAAAACAGCAGGATTCAAACATCAGCAATGACAACACAGAGTATGAAGTTTCTGCTCATTACACACTGTGAGGGCTGCCTGTCTGAAGCAGTTTATTCTGGAAAGTATTGATCGAAGATAATGCCTACTGTTAGTTATTTACATAACAACACAATACCCTGGGTATTAGTATATTAATAGGCTTTTCTCGTGATTCAGTGTTCTTTCTTCATATTACATTTTATCTTTGTTTACATAATGCAGATCATATATATTATGTTGTCCCAGAGTCAAGGAACGTTGCAGTTTGACTAGCATATACACTTCCAAGCTCAGTGCCATGCATATATAAAGAATCAGTGAATGGTGCATGAAGTATAAGTCACTGTATCTCAGAGTTTGACACAGTGCTTGGCACGTAGTAGGCACTCAATAAATGTTTTCCCATTGGTTGAATTAATGGGTGAATTTTCATCAATGATTTGATCTGGGGGACATAGTGGAGATCACGTAAGAACTGTGATAAAATAAGTGGGTACTATGAACTTTTCCATAACCACATCTGGATCATGATGGAAAGGGCCTAGATCTAGATATTTGGCTTGCACGATTTTGATGGTGTTGCTGTTAAGTCAGTATTACATTCCTATTTTTAATTTGGCCTAAAAATGTAACAATTTCAGAATATTCTAACAGCTGTAAATGAAGCTTCTGTCACTTTTCATTTAGAGACACATGTGTTTATAAAGGCATCTTGTCCACATTCTCAACCCTCTTATATTGAGTGTTAACAATTTGGTAAGTGAAATATGTTGTGGATTAAATAGTCCTGCTTGCTAATATAGTTTTTAAGAATTACTTTTATTTACATCCCCACATAGCTGCTTATGTTCAACTCTTTTCGGTTAAGTAAAATTGAATGGTGAGCTTTTGTTCAGCTAAAACTTGGCAGCTCTCAATCCATTATTCAACTAGAAAAGAAAAAAAAAATCTTTCTTTTTCTTTATCATCTGGGATCTACTGCAACATTTTCTTTACCACTGACTAGCAAATGAACAAAAAATTATTTTCTTTGTAAATTGCAAAAGGATGCAATATTTATATGCCGAGACAGGTTAGCATCTGTATCTGAAGGGAAAACTTTTGGAAGTAGCAGATCTGCCAGTAGCAATTAATTAGAAAGCTTTTCATACTGTTTTCAGTTACAGGCATGTACTAGCGGCTTGAGAAAATTGGTAGAGACGTCTGCTGTCACCACAGAGTAGTACAATGGATGGAGCAAATTTACTGACATTTGCTTTTTTTCTCAAAGTGTCATATCTTCATCTTACACTGTGCTTGATTTTCATTGCCAAATGGTGAGTTCAGCATAACTATAGACTTTTTTATTGCATTATAATGCGTGGTGTGTGAGATGTAAGCATGACTTACTCTACAAGAACGAGTGCATCTTACACTTGTGAATGCCAAGATATGTTGAACAGCTGGTCTCTTTTCACCACTTACTAAGCAGAAGTATAAAGAAAAGCCACTCTCTTAGCAAAGAAAGATCTATCAACTTAAAATAATCAGTAGCAAGACTGTCAAACATATTTGTTAATTTTTCTAAAACAAATGCAATTTTTATATAATAAATTTTATTTCAAGGACATGCTTGAGTTTTTGAGTTTATTTGTGAGTGATCATTATTGCCAAGATTCATTCTTCCTTAGGAAAGTATTGTTTTTGAAATAATTTTGCATATCTGGTCTTGGAACATTTGGGCACAATTGTTTCTCTCCCTTCCTAATTACTAAATTAAAAAATAATTTAAAAGTTTAGACATGTGAATTATTTATTTAAATTATTTCCTCTTTTCACAAGTACTTATCATACATCAGTTATTGACTTTGTACTATAAATAAATTCAAATTAGACAAGAATTTATGTTTATTATATTTTTTCAGTGCAGAGTTTCTCCATAGAATCACTGGCTTTCAGTAAACTGTTTTTAATTTGGTCAAGAAAATGTATAGAGAAATCATAGTGTCTTAGCACTTTCAAATTCATCACTAACTGCAAGGAAAAGTTGTTAAACCTCTGTGTGTTAAGTTTTTCTTTTTCTTTTTTTTTTGCCACATAGTAGTATCTTCCCTACTTACTTTATCTAATTTGAAAGGTTTAACTGACATTTAACATATGAAAGTAATGAAGATCATTTAAATATTAAAGTTTTATTTTATAGCTGATTAGAAAAATATTAAAAAAAAATAGAAAGTAAAATAATTGACTCCCAATTAAATATGGTGGGTTGAACATAAGAGTTTTCTCTGCTTCATCCTCACTCTCCACTAAAACACCGGCAGCAGAATTTAAAATATATAAGGGCAAATAGAACAGGAGAGGAAGATACAGCAGGTCCTTGAATAATGTTTCATTCAACATTGTTTCATTATAATGCTGAAGTGATACCACGGGAATTTCTGCTTATATCAATTAGCCTATGGTAAAATTGGTCTCATTATATGTTGTTTAACTTAAAGTTGCAGAAACTATCAGTGATGTTAAGTGAGGAATTACTGTAGTACAAAATTGTGTCAAAAAATTTAGAAAGAAATAAAAATTAAAATGGGAGAAAACTTTAAAAATAACTTAGCATCATGGAGGAAGCCGGGATCCTATATGTATCAAAGAGTAAAATAAAAAGTAATTTATCAGGAAAGGTCAGAAATCAGAGATATCATACTCTGAAGGTAGAGTAAAGAAAGGCTGTCATTTTGTACAATCCAATGAGAGCCATTCACACTGTAGTTTATGTGAATGCTATCTAAGGGATTATGAAGTGAAGTCTGAGAACCTGTTGTAAAAACCTGCACAAATATAAAGGGGTAATGTAATATAGAAAACCACTATTTATTCATCTTTCTATCAAAGACACATATTTGTTTTGTGTGTGTGTGTGTGTGTGTGTGTTTTCCTCTCCTGACCTATTTGGACTTACGGATTTATACATTTTAAATTTTGCTGTTCATGTTTTAGTAGGGGTTGGGGATGAAGCAGAGAGGACACTTATGTTCAACCCATCATGTTACCCAGCCTGCCTCCATTTTGAATTTTCTTCCTTATTTGATCGGAGTTGAACCCTAAGAGAGGTATACCATTGCCATCTTGAGCACTACCAGCTCTCTAGAGAATAGACTTTAATATTTACATTTCAATAATTGTGCCCAAAAATTTGACCTGAAAAGATGTAGAGGGTTATGGCATCTAGGTAAGCAAAGAAAAATCATATCTTTTCAGTTGCCTAATTATAGGAATTTATAGCAGAGATATTGCTATGTATTTATTAAATCCATTCTTTTTTCTTCATCGTTGGACTACGTAAAGGCAAATTTTCCAGTTCTTACAGTTCGATTGTGGCTATATGGTATTATGTTGCACAATGACATGTAGAGAGAAATATCTCATATAGAACTCTAGAACTCTCTTTTCCTTCAAACACAATGTAGGCCACCTGTTGAGCTACAGAGTCAAAAGATGGAAGTAAGAGTTGAATCAGTAAACTTTAATATATATCAATAGAAATTATTTAATCTAATAGAGAAAAAAATATATAAAATGAGCAATACTTCAGACAGTAGCAGTCCCAGAGGAAAGGAGAAAAATAGAGAAAAATATATTTGAAGAACTAGTGTTCAAAAACTTTCCAAATTTGATGAGGAACATTAATCTAAACACCTAACAACCTCAATAAACCCTAAGTAGAATACGAGTTCTATATCAAAGACAATAAGAAAATATTATAAAGCATTAAGGGGAAAAAAAAGACTCATCAAATATAGGGGAACCACAGTAAGATTAACAACTAACTTCTCATCAGGAACAATGATTTACAGAAGACTTTGGAATGTTATATTCAAAGAGTTAAGCAAAATAAAAGTGTAATCAAAACATTTTTATTCAGTGAAACCATCCTTCAGAAATAAAGATGAAATAAAGGCATTGCCAGATAAAATCTGAGAGAATTAATTGCTAATAGACCTTCCTTACAAGAAGTACCAATGGAGGTTCATCAATCTGGAAGAAAATGAGACAGTAACTCCAACCCACATGAAGAAATGAAAGGTGTCAGAAATGGTAAACATGTGAGTTTATAAATATATTTACAATTTTCTACTAACCTTTCTAAAATACTTAAGATTTTATATGGCAGTATTTATAACACTGTTCTGTTGAGTTCCTAACATATATAGATCATATAGAAGAGAGGAGAAAAAGGACACAACATATTGGAATAAAGATTCTATATTTTATGGGAATTAAGTAAATAATATTCTGAAGTAGATTGTGAAAAAGCTGAAATAGATATTGTAGTCCTTAGAGTAATCGCTAAAAAGTTAACTTAAAAAATTATTTTTAAAAATCCAGAGGGATTAAAATGGTTTGCTTAAAAAACACAAACAAAGGCATAAAGGGGGAAGAGAAGAGCAAAAAAAGATATGAGGTGTACATAAATATCAACAGCAGAATTATTTATGATAGCCAAAAAATGAAAACAATCCAAATATCTATCAACTGATTAAAAGATTAAAAAATGTAGATTATCTATGCAACAAAATAATATTAAATCATTAAAAACAAGGATGTACTGATTCATGATATATCATGAATCAACTTTGAAAATTTAGGCCGGTGAAAGGAGCCATTCACAAAAGGCCACATATTATGTGATTTCATTTACATAAAATATTCACAATAGGTCAGTCCATTAAGACAGAAAGTGAGTGAGTGGTTTCTAGAGTATGGGGGAGGAAGAGGAGTAACTGCTAATGGGTTTGGGGATTCTTTTTGGCTTAATGAAAATGTTCTAAAATTAGTAGTGGTAATTGTTGTACGACTGTATGCATAAACTAGTGAATTATATACTTTAAAGGGGCACCTTTTATGGTATGTGGACTATGTCTCAATAAAGCTGTTAATAAAAAAAAGATATAAGACAGAATAAATAGCAAAATAACATAAAAATATAATCACATAAATAATTACATTAAGTGCAAAGAATCTAAAGATTCCAATCCAAAGGCAGAGATTATTGGACTGGATAAAGATCAAAGTCAACAATATGCCATCTACAAGAGATTCAAACATACAAGTTGGTTAAAAGTTAAAGGATGGAAAAGATATATGCTATACAAATAGCAACAAGAGCTGGAGTAGCTATATCATCAGAAAAATAGACTTCACTACAAAGAAAAATTGGTACTAATGATAAAAGAGTCAGTATATCAGGAAAATATAATAATCAATGTATTTATGCACACCTAACAACAGAGCTCCCAAATACATGACATAAAAACTGATAGAACCTAAAAGGAAAAATATGCAATTCAACAATAATATCTGGAGCTTTCAATAATCCACTCTCAATAACTGATAAAACAACTAGACAGAATATCAGCCAAGATATAAAATATTTGAACAACACTATCAACTGACTTGAACTATAGAAATACAGAATGCTTGACCCAGTAAAGTACCCAATGAATTGCACATAAAACACTCTTCACTACAGACCATAAGTTGGGTCACAAAACAAGGCTCAGTAAATGTAATATTCTCCATTTCTATTTAACATTGTGCTGGAATAGACAAAATAATTGTGATAGGCAAAATAATATAATAGTAATTGTAATAGTAATAAAGGCTTGCAGATTGAAAAGGAATGAATAAAATCTTTATCTGCAGATGGAAATTTTATATACTGAAGAATTTGAAATTCAGAAAGTATCTATTAGAATTAATAGATGAGTTAAGTGAGATTATAGGATACAAAATCATTATGTAAAAATCAACTTGATTCCTATATTTTAGCAATAAATAATCCAAAATGAAATTCAGAAAATAGTTCTATTCACAAGAACATCAAAAACAATAAAACATTTAGGTGTAATTTAACAAAATAAGTGCATTCTATGCACTGAAAATTATGAAACATTCATGAAAATAACATGACTATAAAATGTTCACGAAAATAAATTATGATTATCTAAATAAATGGAGAGACATTTCGTGTTCATTGGAAGACTCAGTATTGTTAAGATGGCAGTTCAGCTCAAATTGATCTATGGATTTATTGCAATCTCTATCTAAATCTCAGCAGGCAATTTGCAGAAACTGAGAAGTTGATTCTAACATAGGTAAAGAAATGCATAGGACCTAGAATAGCGAAAACATTTTTTAAGAAAGAAAAAAGTTGGAGATCTTACATTACTAGACTTCAAAACTTAGTAGAAGCTACAGTAATCAAGATAGTGTGATATGAGAATAAATAGGCATATGTATCATTGAACAGAAATAAACCATTCATTCCATTTATGGTCACTTGATTTTTGTTAAATCAGTGAGACAGACAATTCAATGAGAAAAATAATAGTCTTTTAAATGGCGCTGGGACAATTGGATATCCATGTGCAAAATAATGAATTTAGAACCTTCATACCATGCATAAAAGTTAACTCAAATGGATAAGAGATTCAAACCTGTGTGACTCTCCTACTGATAGTATGCAAAGAGCTGCCATGGAACTTAATGATGCTGGTGTCCATCTAACCAAACACATTCCTGATGACTTTGACGACTGGTGTGCTCTCTGCCCCCATGGTAGAGCATAATCGTTTCATGGGTCTACTTTTTCTTTACATAATGTATCTACTCCAGGATGTCCCTTCTTTCTTTGTGTCTTTGGTAATTTAGGAGTTTCAGTTTCCATCAGTGTTTTTCCAGGCTTCTAGAAACCACCAGTTTGCACTGTCCCTTTCAGTTCTTTCCACAGTGTTAAATTCCATATCCTTGGAATGTTTTCCCAAGTTGATAAACTCTCTTTTCCTGGCTTAAGTCCATGAATACTATGCTTGCTCTTACTAGTACATCCTAGTTAATTCTTGAAGCGTCTTTCCTGTGTAGTCCTTTTTACTCTCTTAACAGACCCAGTGTATAAGCTGGCAAACTAGGAGAGGTGGTGGGGCAGGCCTTGCAGAGAAGAGGGCCTGCCTGATCTTAGTAGGGAAGGGTGGGCTGCCTCTGAAGCTTTTGAGAGTTCAGAGAAGTCTAGGGAGGCAGACTTTGGGGCATCCACAGAAACATTCTCCCAAATCACCACTGGTGAATTTCTTTTTTGTTAACAATCGGGTTATTATTACCTTTCATTAGGGACTATTTGATGCTTCACATACAACCTAGGCTGGGATCCTTATTGTAAGGTTTTCAGTGAGTGATCCACTGCCAAAAGCCTAGAAGGATCTGAACCAAAATATTCTACATTTTTACCTGATGTTCAAAACAAAGGGTCCTTATTGTAGCAGATCCTTATTGTTTCCAGGTATATTTAGTTTTGACCAACATGAAGAAACCATGGGATTAATTTTCTTTTTGTCAACTATTTGAAATTTAGAATCTGCCCTCCTTTTACTCCGCATATCTACAAGCCAGCAAACTAATCAACGGACTGACCAACAAACAAAACAGAAGTTGTTGTAAAGAAAAAGGAATTGAAAGTAAAATAGAAGGTGAATGTTAGAGTCAGAATTGGGGGGAGAAAAGTAAAATCTTTGGCTTATTGCAAGGATTAAAAGTGAACCGTTTTATCTTTTAATAATTTGGTGGGTGTGGCAAGAAAGTGGGGGATAGTAAGAAGCCCCAAAGAAATTTTATCTACCCCAAATCTTGGTCAAGTATGACACCTAGAGGCCACACAAACAGAATTCCTGTGTGTGTGTGTGTGTGTGTGTGTGTGTGTGTTAATAAGGCAAATGCATTTATATAGAGAAAATTATTAAAAATTTTTATTTCAAAATGGATGTTCTTCGACACTTCTCTAGGTAACACTCTATCAATGAATAACTATATTGCATTTACTTCATCTATTTCATTTGCTTATTTACTGATGACATTAAAAGTTGTTTCCTTTTCTGTGAAGGAGTTGCATTTTTGACAATTGATTTTTAAATATTGGTACTAATCACTGAAAATCAGTGTCTATGTGTCATATGAGTTATGAAGTATGTTTATATGCTTATGTCCTAATAAAAGTGAAAACACGTGAGTAGAATATTCACACTCTCACCCTCTGTTTGGAAATGATAGCAAAAATAATAAAGACAGATGAAAGGACACCACATGAGAGGTGATAGGTTCAGAATTGTCTCATTTCTAAACATTAAAAAATATGCTTTGCATTTTTCATCCATTGGTTTGGAAAACTTTTATAGCCCTGGCTCATTAATACTTGAACAGTTCTTCATGAAAAATGATGTACGATTTACTTCATGGCAGGCTGTACAGATGGTCAATTTAATCTGCATCCTTGAGACTTCTCATGACTAAATTTTGACATCATGTCATTAAACATTTGTGTGTTATTTATATCATTCTAGAAAACAAAGAATACTATGTCTTGCTATCTCTTGCCATCTATCAGTTTTATTGATAGGATTTATCTAACTGGACACTATAGCTTTCACGAAGGAACATGTATCTGAATATATATCACATCTGTCTCCTCAGAGACCAATACATTCTTGTCCTCAAGTGCAATAATGACATTGTTATAGAACAGATATGTGGCAGTGGTGGAGACAAATGTTTATATGACTATAGTTTCTGTAACCTTGTCCAGAGATGTCTTTACTACTGACTGATTGTCATATGTGCGTGTTTATGTGTGATCCTTAAGCCTTGTATAAATTGAAATTAAGAGAAAGAAACTGATTGTTGGGTATTTTCAAACACTACTGTAGAACATTCACCCTAGCTGTATATTTTAAATGGCACATTTCGACTTAGAAATGGTCCTTGTTCTTATGTATAATGCTTGAAGTTGTAGCTACAATGTTTAAATTTTTTCCCAGTTGAGTAATTATTAGATAACCATGGATAAATATATTAGAATCTTAAATTTTCTTTTGACATTATTAAGCTATTAAGTATAGCATCTGATGGCTTTTCGAAGGGCTAAGTAATTACCCCACACATTAAATTGAACTAACTTGAGTCCTTAGATTCTCTGTCTTCTGTTATATAACAAGTTTCTATTTGGTGGATTGATTTGGGACTTCCCAGGAATGCTTAGAATGGGCTGATATTAACAGAGTAATTTCCAGCTGAAGTCCTCCCTGTGCCAGAGTTAGAGGATTTTAAGGTTTAGGGCCCTAACTATAGCTGGAAAATAAAAGCAAACAGGATAGGAAAACACTGCCATTGTAGAGTGGCACTGTAGTTTTCTCTAAGAGGACAAAACTAAGCAGGTCCTATTTTCTTGTTTGATGTAACTGTGGAAACAAATGCTCCTTCAGGGAGCCATACATTAGTTAAGATCAGGCTTCCTTTGTATCCCTTATCAACCTATAATCTTTTGATTGTTGCCTGTTTTTCACCAGTGAAGAAATAGTAACCCACACTAGCTTATCTCTCCTAATCACAGACTCACAGAGCTAAGGGCTCTCTGAGCTTTTAATTCCCTCTTAGAGGCCTAACAGGGTGGAAAGTAAACAAAGACCAAATTTGCAACCTTCAACGTTGCTAATTTCCTCTGATGTCAGAATACTTAAGCAGGCAGGACCTGGGAATTATTTGATCAAACCTGCTTTTAATCTAATGCATGCAGAAGGGCTGTGTCTGGAATGATCTGCAAAAGGACAGGCGTCCCAGGAGAGCTTTATGGAAGGTTTCCTCTTTCAAAAACAGTAGCTTCCTCATTTTAAACTCTTGGATTGGCTTTGTTGATAGAGTAAATTCATAAAGAATAGTTTTCATGCTTTTTAAATTTTATTTTATTTGGCCAAATATTGCTGACCGGATGTGAATAGTTTTCTTTGGCTTTCTGTTTGCTGTATTATTAATTGGCCAAATGCCTTCTGTTATTTTAGCTTTACTAGGAAATAAATTAATAAAAGGTCATTATTGGGAGAAAGAAAAAAAGAGGGCAGAGCATTATCTGACTTGACACACACTCCTCTATTACTACTGGTTTAAGAAAGTAAAAACACAAAAGAACAAAAGACCCAAACCCATGAGGTTTTTAGATTATGAAAGACATTTTTCTACAGTAAGAGTTCAGAGAAATTAATGCCAGAGATTTTTAAGTAAAGAATTTACTAATTTGAAGATATCTAAATAATGGAAACTCAGTTTTCCTTTTAAATTTTACTCACAAATGTGTGGATACTTTAAGGCAGCATATTTTTGACAGAGGTAAGTAGATAAAGGAATCACACTTTTATTTACTCCACATCTGAAATATAAGTTTTTGATTAGTTTTTGTAAAATTTTATCCATGTAACTAAGATAGCATTGCGGACACTTAATTACTAATTCTGTTTTAAAGGCTATTAAAAGACAATGTACTTTGTCAGAGTAGATCAATATTCATCATATTATTATTGAGAATAGATTAAGCTAAAAACATTTTTAAAAGTGTTTAAGTGCATTTAGGCAGCAAGTAAACATCTCTGCGGTTTTACTATGTTTTTGACATCTGATCATAAATACTGCTCCCCACATAAAGTAATTCAGAAGACCGCTTAAAATAAATTATAAACTCTGATGCTTATTGTAAATATACACTAAGAATGACATGCCTCTAGATCTAGCATTTGACTCCTTGGGTGACGAATTTCAATGCTTGTTGTTTGTCATGCTGAAGCCTGTCGGGTGATGATTCTTTTTATTGGTGTATCTTTCCAAACATATTTCATCACACCATGTGCACGGGAGTTCTTTGGGCGGGTATGTTGCATCTGTGTGCCCCCTTCTCCCCTTCGCTCATTTCCTTTCTTGCCCTGGCGCTCTCGCCTCCCCGCTGCCTCCAGCCCGCTCTCCCTCATTTGGGCTCCGGCCCCCCCTTCTCTCTCTCTCCAGCTGGCAGCGGGGGCTGCGCTGCCTCCCAGACCTCCAGGACCTGCTCAGTCAGCTGGGGCCCCCTGTGGACCGCTGCCTCCCTCGCCACTAGGACTTGCCACTCTGCGCGGTATGGCAGCCGCAGCAGCATCCCCGCCAGTGGCGGTGGCAGCGGCAGCCACGGCCGCGGAGGACGCTATTGTTCCCTGGTGTTAAAGGAGCTTTCTTTCCTTTTCATCTGAAACGAACAATAGCAGGGAAGAGCTTTGCTTTCTGAACTCCTTAGGAAGACGTTCCGAGGGCGAAGAAAGATTCCGTGCCAGCCGCGTTCCGGATCTGGATCTTGGAGCAGCAGCACACGGCATGGGGCTGCAAGCGAGGCGCTCCGCGTCCCGGAGCCCGGGAGCTGCGGGCCCGCGCCGGGGCGTCCTGCAGCTGCTCCCGCTGCTGCTGCTGCTGCTGTCGCTGCGCCCGTGCGCCTGCCGGGCTGCAGCTCAGGGCGAGGCTGAGGCACCCACCCTCTATCTGTGGAAGACTGGTAAGTGGGACGGAGTTCCCTCTTCTTCCTATCTTCACATCTGGGTCCACATTTCGAAACTGCTGAGCTTCAGGAGGGACCTCTGTGCTTCTTGATGGCCCGGGTGTGCTGGGATCTTAAGATTTAAAGTACGATTCCTAGGAAGTAATTTAGGACACATCCGATGCTATTGGGGAAGAAAAACCTAACAACTAAGAGTCACTAGTGAGTTATTGGAACGATCTCTCTCTCTCTCTCTCGTCTGTAGCTAATGAGGACAACCAACGCTGTACTTTCCTGATGAAGGATGAAGTGCTGTATTTTTAACCTCAGGATTCTCATTCCACAAGGAGTTTCTTAAATATTTCTAGCAAAGAACAAACAAGCAGTTTAGCTCTGGTCTTTATTCTGTCTTGAGGCAAACTATTTCTTCACTGCCATGATACAGATGAATATAGAGTTGAATTTGTTAAGTATAGCTTAGTGATATGTCGGACACGTGGAAACAAGCCAAACAAGAGCAGTTCTGACAGTTAAAGGCGAATGGGGCTCCAGCGAGGTCACCAAGACCAGATGAAGCTCGGTTCTTAACGAGCGAATTATGAGATTTTTAAAGTGTACAATTGTTAGGATGTTTAGGTTTAAACTTTTCCTGCCTTGAGAAATTTTGCTTTGTTTTCAGCCTACAAATAAAAGCAGCAAAGTGCTGACTAGAAGTCCTGGTGGGGCAGTGACAGGCAGAAAAACAATACCAAGTGAGGAATTACTACTCCCTATTCAGGGAGCGGCTCCTTTCTCTTCCAAAGGACACAGAATTCTTCAACAGACCTGAAACTTCATATATTTATAGGAATAAAGTAGGAAACATCATTGCCATTGGTTACAGTTAGGGATAAATGATGAGTTTCTTGGCAAGGACTTAACATTAAGAAAAAGATTCAGGAGAAGGAAGGGAGAGTGTGTATTGGTCATGGGATTGCAAACAAGTTACTGAGAGGGGAGTCTCTGCTGGCTTCAGCTGTTTTAGCTCCCTGCTGTAGAGACAGATCAATCTGCTCTACAATTATACTGACATCTTGAAATTTTAAAGAAGTTGCATCTATCCAGCGATGTAGTGAGGAAATTGAACAGAAATTTATTTAAAGCTAAAGTACATAATTTGCCTCACAATGTTACATGAAATACACACACATGCACACATGCAGAAACACACACTGGTTTTTAGAAAAGCCATTTCAATTAGTGTTAACCATTCCTGTTAAGCCTTGCCATTTAGAGATCAGTCAATTAGTGGATGGAATCAAATTAATTTATTTCAATTAAAAAAAAGTTGAAGATCTCTAATTTAGCTAATGCCATGGTTTTACTTTTCAAAAGCTCAGTCATAACAAACACTAATCAAACTATAATTTTACCATTAAATGGTATTATTTGGGTGCTTGGTAAGAGCTTCTCAGTAAGTGTTGGACAAAATAGTACTTGCCTGGTTGGAATTTGTACTGTTGAAGTAACAAGAGCCAAGCGGTAATTCTGATAGAAGAGTCTTAGCAACATTCACTGTGCAGTATATGTCAACATAAATGTTGTGCTGGAAGCACGAGACAATAAGCAGTTTAAAATAGTGGAAAGCTCTCAGGAGCAAGGATGTGGAGACCTTGGTTCCAGTGCCAGTTCCAGCTCTTGTTAGCTACAGGAATGTTGACAGTTCACTTAACTTTTAATACCTAGTTTTTTCAACTGCATATAAATATCATATCTTCTCTGACTATTCATGGTTTTATGAAGTTCAGATGAGTGAGTTATGAGAAAATAATCTGTAAACTCCAAAGTTACATGCATGTGCAGATATAAGCTAGTATGATGAGGATGATGATGGCATCTCTTTTATGGCGATCTTTGGTTTTGTGAAGAAAAAGGTGAATTAAACTGGAGAGCAAAATAATGACCTCTGTATTTTTTTTTTTTTTTTTTTTTTGAGAGGGAAAGGAGACTTTCCCATATCTGTAAAGGAGTAAAGGAATTGAGAGTAGTTATCAAAGGAACCAGGAAATATTTAAAGGGGGGATACACTGTAAATGAAAATATAGAGATCACAGACTCATGTGTTTCTCACTTGATGAAAATAAAGAGCAGGAAGGAAATTGGGAGAGAAAATGAGGTGAAACAGTCCAGGATATCTATTACAGTAGAATAAACTTGGTCTTGGTACAGCAGATTATAGGGAGTCAAATTATTGGTGAGATCATTGAATTAAAGTGATGTAGTGAAAGATACACTGGATGAGAAGCTAGGACAGGAACTCTAACACTGTGTTTATCACTAACAAGTTGTGGAACATTGGCAAAGTCATTTAATGATTTTGGTTCTTGGTTTTCTATTTTGTAATTTCATTGATTGGAAATGCTGATCAAAAAAAAAAAAAAAGATAAGGTGATATCTAAGGGCTTTTTCAGCCTGCAAGTGCTTCATGTCTATGTATACATATGTGCATACATACATCATAAACACACATTATGCAAAAATGCACAAATATATAGTGTATTAACGTGTGCACATATATAGTGTATTATTTACATAATACATGAAGTTTATGATACGTGATATATATAATGTATGCTGTATGAAAATTTAATATATAATGTATATTATATGGAAGTTTTGTCAAGGCAACTCACAACAAAGAGTTATTGAGGACTCACCGTGTCACTTATATGTATAAGTTACTGTGGTAGAGGCTGACTAGGATATTGTCATCCTTGCCCTCAAGAAATTCACTATCAAATAATCTGTAAATACACAACAATTATGACATGGCATACCATACTCATAAATAAAACACTACGAGAGCAGAAAGGTTGTATAGCTTATAAATGGGACCATGGAGGGTTTCCAAGAGGAGTTAATGTTGCTCTGGATTTGAAGGAAGAGCTAGACCTTCACTCAGGGAAGAGTAGAGTCCATTCAAAGCAGAAGAATAGAGAAACTAAAAGTGAAAGGCATGGCGACATTCCTTGGTCTTGGAAGTGCTGCAGCTCAAGCCCAGGATGGTTGGTGGGAATGAATGGATTTAATGCCAATGAGGTAAATCGGGACAGATTGTTAAGAAAACCTTCAAACCATGGTAAATATGTTAAACCTTAATCTATAAGCAGGTGGAAGCCATTGGAAGCTTTGAGCAGGGTATTTACATATTCTTTGCCCAGAATGGAGCGAAGTAAGTTGAGAAGCTGGGAAGTCAGTAAGGAGAGGGACGGAGAGGCAAACGGGAGCAAAACTAGGGCCATAGAAGTTTTGGTGACAAGAGGGTAGAGGAGAACAAGGGGTCACAGTGCAGAAGTTTTAGCTGAGGTTTAGAGTCCTAGAGACAGAGTCTTCAGAGAAGAGGAGGAACTACTGCCATCAAGACCTCCATCATGTCTGCACCTAGTTTCTTGAGACAGAGGATATGAGAGAAGGAAGAGAAGATTTCTTGGGGTTGGGAGGAAGAATATCGATTTAATGCAGAGATACTGAACTTGAGGTAGCAATAATCCATTCAGATGAATAGATCTAATGGAAAACTTAGTAGGTAGATAGTTTAGGATAAAGAGTATGCTTGGAACTATAAATATGTGATATTTTAAGGTGTGGAAGTGAGAGGGATCATTAGAAGAAGAAAAATATTGCAAAAAGGAGACAGGATACCTCACAGAGAATATTGAGATTTAAAGAGCCATTATAGTAGAGAAACTCATGAAAGAGCCTAAGAAAGTGTGATCAGAACAGGTCCAAGGAAAATGGCAATAGGTACTAAATGGAAGAAGATATTTTATGAAGGAGATGGTGGCAAAAAGTATAAAAATTTTCTAAAAAGCTGGAAAGGGATTATGAAATATTTCAGAAAAGATCAAATGAAAAGAGGATTGGTAAGATAATTAGCAATGTTTTAGGAAAGGGCATTTTAAGTAGAGTGGTAGAGATATAAACTTGATTAAATAATAATCAAGATCGTGGAAAAGGTGTAGTATCAATAAAGTTGAATAACCAAGCGTTTTTTTAAATCTCTCCACAACACTGTTGTTTTTAACAGAGAAAACCCAAGAATGTAAGATATTAAAAATATTTATTAAAATATAGAAAGTAAATGTTTCAACAGTTTTGTGTCACAGTCATTTGAAAGGTAACTTTCAACTTATCTTTATATGAATTATTGGAAAACATTTCATACACACAGAGGTAAAACATCTATACTGATAAGTGTTAATTTTTCACTTGTTGATATTCTAGAATATGGAATTGTTTCAATAATAACTATGGCTTGCCTTACAGTTCCAAATTAAGAGTATCACTGCATTGAACAAAATGTGGTTGACTTAACACGAGTCAGACAGAAAACAGTGAAGACATTCATTCAATTTCTATCAACTTCTGTCATAAAGATATATTTTCAAAAATGTCTTAATGAAGTAATTGAATTAATTTTTATAGTAATAAAATCACACTGGAATTCAAGAAGCAGGTATACACTAGCTATTGTTCAGAATTCAGGTGATGAGATATTTATAGGTGTGAGTTTCTCTCAAGGAAATGATTTCTCTCATTAAATGCTTTTGAACTAGGTTCATCCAATGAAAGATTATTCTATTAATGACAATCACTATCATTTACATGGTAAATTGGGCATAAAATAATCTCGTACTTCAATATAAAATAAAAATAAGTGTTATCCTTTTCTTTTTCTTCCATGTACTTGTACTAATATAAAATATTCTACAATGTATATAGAAAAAATATCAGTCTTAATCCTACTATTCATTAAATAGCAAAGGTGAGGGGGATGTCATTCCAGGTAGTAGTAACATGAGGGCAGCATTATCTTAATAAAAGTATTTTGCACTTCAGTTGTACTTACAGTTTGCTTTAATTTGGAATATGAGATAGTTACTCTTTAAATGGAGGATAGAGACAGTGTGGGCCTCAATGTCAGTTAATCCAGAGCAACATGGATCAAAACATATCCATGTTACCTATAAAATGATTTCATCTTCCTGAATCTTTTTTCCCCCATCTTCAATATGAATAAGTAATATGTATTCCATAGAGATTTTCTGAGGATTAAATATAGTAACATATGTAATGTACTAGTAGAGTGCTTGATACATATTAGAACTTCAGTAAATGTAGTTTTATTATTGCTATTATTCTGTTATATAATACAATGGCTATTTAATTTTATGACCTGGCACCAGTCCAGTAATGTGCATTAGCTTTCTCTAAAGCATCTCTCTCTCTCTCTCTCTTTTTGTAAATGAACTAGAAATTATAAATTGATAAAGTTAGAGTGCTAAATACTCTAACAAATTATAAAGGAGGCAGCATTATGGGATGGAAAGAACATGGACTTTGGCATGACAGAAACCACTGTTTAAATCTTGCTTCTTTCTGTTTGGTCAGGTTACTCAAACTCTCTGACTTTGTTTTCTTACCTTAAAATGGTGACTGAAGTTTTGAAGTGAGAGTACGTTTGTCACATTTTGATAGGTAGTAAATAGCAAGTATCTAGCACAATGACCTAAATATAGTAGACATTCAAAAAATGTTACTTCTCTTCCCATTCTTTATCTTTTTATCCCTTAAAAATGACATAACTTGCAGGAATTTTATTGATCCAACACATTTTTCTGTCTTCAACTAAGGGACAGCATGGAAAACAAAACAATTCTAGAAAGAGAATTTTATTATATGCTTGTCTTTTATATTAACACTTTTATATTTAACACTTACATGTAGACAACACTGACCAGAGACGATAAAAGTGTTTTAAGTGGTAAATTCAGGGTGAATTATTTAATTAGAATTTTTATACCTCATTTTGTGAGTGTCTTAGGAGATGTCTCAAGAATCTAACTTTTCACATTCTTGCGATTAACATCGTCACATATGCCTTCCAAATTAAATGATTTCACAGTAGAATTATTTGTGGTTTGTGTATTGTTTTGTTTTACTTCTTACGTGATTAAATAAACTTAAAAATATGACAGTATTTCTTGGTTTCCTACCCTTCTTTCTTAGCATACATAGCACAGTTAGTGTTCAAAATTAATCAATCGACTATTTGGATCAAAAATCAAAGTCAGGTGGATTTGTGAAGCTTTAATATCTCATTGAACTCTGGTACCTCAGGTCATTCCTTATGCCAATTAAAAGTGGCTACCTGGTTTGCAAAATGATGGAGGCCTCAATGAGGACTGAGATTAGGAGTGCTATAAAACAGTATACTCCCAGACTTATTTCTACGTGTAAAGAACTCCCTTGATGGTGGTGGGATCAGATGCTGACATTCTGATTATGTTATTTGGGAAGTGTGATGTGCCTTGAGTCATTTTAGGAGGAAATTAAGCCTCTCAACCTCTGATGTAAGTTAGAATGGTGACACTGGGCAGTGGGGTCTCTTTGGAAGGAGAAGAGTAGAAGTCTCTCAGACTGGCAAATACATAGAACAGGCTTCAACTGGAATTAATATAAAGGCACATTAGAGTGGTCCTTGGAATTAATATAAAGGCACATTAGAGTGGTCCTTAATGAAGCATTAGGAAAGTAGCATTCAGGAAAATATATCTTTCCTATCACAATAGCATCATAGAGTGTGAGTTAGAGGTGCTAATGAATTGTAAGGTTGAGATTTTTTCTATTTTTTTTTTTTTTCATCAGAGGTTTACTCTTGACACTTTAGAATGCATTAAAATAATGAATGGTTTAGGAAGTTGCATTTAGTCCCCAGGTACCCGAGCAATAAAAAAGTAATATTTAAAGGAAGTGATATAACAATTGCAAACACATTGGGAAAGAGTAGGGGAAACATGGCAGTACTTAAAACAGTGATACCCAATAAGTAATCTATTGCTTCTGATACATAATTAGACCTAACCAAAGGATGTTATTTCATCTTCTAGAAGAACTATTGAGCTAATTGATATTTTTGCAAAGTTTGCCATGTGAAATCATAGTCTTTCTTGTATTGTGTATCATACAGTTTAGTTTTACTGACCTAAAAATCCTCTGTTTTTCCTATCCATCCAATCATCCCTCTCTCTCCTCTTCTAAATCCATGATAACCACTGATCTTTTTTCTGTTCTATACTTGTGCTTTTTCAAGGTCATGTAGTTGGAATAATACAATATGTAGTCTTTTTATAATGGCTTCATTCACTCAGTAATGTGCATTTAAGTTTTCACGTCTTTTCATGGCTTGATAACGCATTTCTTTTAATTACCGAATAAAATTCTATTGTGTGAATATAGCACAATTTATCATTTACCTGTTGAAGGACATCTTGATGGCTTCCAATTTTGAAAATTATGAATAAAGCTGCTATAAACATCCATGAGCAGGGTTTTGTATGGACATAGTTTTTGACTCCGTTGGGTGAATACCAAAGAGCAAGACTGCTGGATATGGTAAGAGTATGTTTAGTTTGTAAAGAAGTGCTGAACTATCTTCCAAAGTGGCTGGATCATTTTGCATTCCCACCAACAACGAAAGTTTCTGTTGCTTCACATCCTTGTTCGTGTTTTGAATTTCAGCTATTTTAATAGGTGTGTACTTGTATCTCATCATTGTTGTAATTCATCTGTTTACTTGTTATTTGCATGTCTTCTCTGGTGAGGGATCTGCATTATTTTCATATTATGGGTAAGAGTAGCAAGAGCAGGTAGAACTCTTGTGTGACAGAGTTCAAAGTTTCAGTCCAGCCTCTGCTGCACGTGCTCTACTTCTTGCTGCCCTGATGCTATGCCCCACACCAAAGACAATTGTTACACACACACACACACACACACACACACAGAGAGAGATTAAGTAAAGCATAAAGAATAAATGAATATGGGCCTAAACTTGGTGTAGTTTATTCCACCTTGAGGGGAATACCTCGGGAGAGAGTTTGGGACAGATGACTGGTAACTTGAAATGGTCTGATATATTAAAGATTAAATTAGTAAGCTGAACTGGGAACTGAGTTGTCAAGGCAACCTGCTACTTAAATTGCTCCCACAGACCTTCCAATGGACACATATTGTTGAGCACCCCCAGAATGAGAGTAGTAGAACAGTGACTTAGCTTGTGTGCATAGGGACACAGGACACTACTCAAGTAGCTAACTTTGAACTATAGAGAGAGCTTGATGGAAAATTGATTTTCCCAAGCAAATGTACCAGGCAAATGCATTGCTTATGTCGGAATAGTTTAACTTACGGTATATGGCCAATGCAGGGCTTTCTAATTGTGCCACACATCCTGGATAAAAAGTTATCCCTTGGATTAAAATAAATGTCAATAACAGGACATTCTGAGTA
Organism: Pteropus medius; assembly: GCF_902729225.1. Lineage (NCBI taxonomy): Eukaryota > Metazoa > Chordata > Mammalia > Chiroptera > Pteropodidae > Pteropus > Pteropus medius. The sequence continues at coordinate 2,838,965 of NW_024342467.1, read as the reverse complement.
TTGTAAATGGATGTGTTTGCAAGTATGTTATTATATATTGTGCCTGCTAAAGAATGGCACCAGAACACAAATAGCACCTATTTGTGTTGCACTATTTAAAGATTATTTTTGTTTTCTCTACAAAAATCAGAGTATACAACTCTAATTGGCAGAGAGGTCCACTGTATTCAGACACTTCCCTTGACAGTGAGATTAGTTGAAAAGAATTGAACCCATAGCTTGAAATGAAAGAAGCAATGATTGTTTAGGTAAATATATGTTTGTGTGCATTTGCATGTGTGTAATAAATAAAATGAGATGTTTAAGAACAAACTTTGAACTAGACAGACATGAATCTTGACTTGAATTCTTAATGAATCTTGTAATTTATTAACGATAAGATCTCTAATCCCTCTGTGTCTCTTGTTCCTCAGCCACGCCATAAGTATGATATCCATAAATTGAGATAAACTTGTAGAGCACTTAGATGGTGCCTGGCACATCAGTGTTCAGTAAATGTTATCTCTTATTCAGTGTGATCCTGGTGTGTGAGCTGCGACTGCCTCCTCTCTGGGATAGAGTTTCTCTCCTGGATCTGTCTGCATCCCTTCCTTTTTCATTTTGATTCTTCTTCCTGTTTGAATTCTCATATGCATCTCAAGCTTCTCTGCATCTGACATGGCTCTGCTTTCTACCTGCTATCACAGCCAACAGCAGAGTTGTAAAGCCCTCGGCTTTGCCTGTTTGCAGAGTTGTGATTGTGCATATCGCCATGCGGGAAATGCTGGAGGTGTGACTCTAAGTGGGACTGTGCATTCCAAAATTTCTTTGTGTGGAAACACCTAAGAATGTTCTTGGGAAGACTTTTGTGGTCTATGATGTTGTGAGTGAAAAGGTGTAGGTAGTCTACAGTGAATGCTAAGGCTTCCTCTCTCAAAGTCCTCTTTCTTTAAGTATATATTCTCTCTATATATCTATATCTATCCATATTTATATCTGTCTTTATCTATATCTGTACATACCTCAATATATGTGGTTCCAAATCTTCTGAAAGATTGATTTTCAAATTGAAGGGGGAGATAGTTATTTAACTGTTTCATGCCCATTACAACCTGTTTATCTGTACATTCTCTAAAATTTATGGAACATTCATAGACCTATAGAATTACAATAATTTAATGCACCATTACAAGCATACTCACATATATAGGCGTACATACCTAAATGTATAAATATAAGCAACATACATGCACATTCAAACAGCACAGTCATTTATGATTAAATTACTACACAAGTCTTCATAATTTATCTTGTGCTGTGGAAATTTTTATACGTCAAATGTGCTTTATGTTTGGTATTTATAGTGGTGACTTTTAAAATTATGTGTAATTATAAACTTTTTGGTAAAATATACAAAAATATGTTAAAATTTTCTTTTGACAAATTTTATGCCAACCTTAAGTTCATCAAGAACCCACTCATATAAAAGATCTTATAAATCCTTGGATTACCTCCTACTAACTTAGAACTTTTAAGATTCTTTTAATTTAATCATCTTCCTGTGTTTGCCTCTCTGGTACCTGAACAATGTGTTCGAATTGCAGTGCCTGCAAAAATTTCTAAGAAGTACTTTTTTTCTAATAGCATCTGCCTGCCAGCATATTCATCAACATCATTTATATAAAATATAACTTATAGTTTACAATTGATTATGCTATTATTAGGAAATAATATGGATCAACTATTTTTTTGTGTGTGTGAGTATAATAAATACATTGTATGTGATGAATATTTGTTTTCAATAAAAATAGAATTCATTCAGAGCCACTACATTTCACGACTTCAGGGACTCCTGTCATAGTTGAAATTAGGTGACCTTTTTCTTTACCAGTTTTCGTCAATTTAGTAAAAGTGGCAGGTGCTTAGTGTCTGTTTTATGCCAAGCTCTGTGCTAGGAGCTGAGGAGCAAACATGAGTAGTACGTGGACCCAACTCTCTGAAATTCTCTATCATGTATAAATAAGTAATTCTTGTTTAGTGAACTTACTGCAAAAAATAGAAGCATATGTAAATACATATATAGAACAAAGAAGGGATGATTATCTTGCAGAAGGAGACAGGGAAGGGAAAATTTTATAAAACACAAGTTTGAAAAACAGTTTACAAAATGGACAAAGAGAGAATTCCAGGCAAAGAGGAGCAGTTGTGAAGAAATTAAATGGCATGTGTAACCAATGGCAGCGGGAAGTTCTGAGGCATAAAAAGCAGGGAGTGGTTTGGGGTGGGAGAAAGAGTGGCTCCTGTGTGAGGGAGGCCGTGGGAGGGCTGCACCGAGCTGGCTGTAGTAGGGAGTCCGACCTTTGCTGTTGTTCGACTCATGGAATCTAGAAGCCCAAGTCTATTTGGATTCATAAAATATTACCAAGAATTAAGGAATATATTTGCAAAGATTCAGTCACATGTGAATTTATGAATTTTATAAGATTGTTAATTATATGCATGAACTATTATAATTCTCTTTGCAAATTTTCCATGAAAAATGCTCTTTAGGTAATAATAATTAAACATTTATTTTAATAGTGGGGTGTCTTTTCTGGTACATATATAAGGGTGTTTTAGTTTTTTGTTTTTTTTCCTCTACAGTTTTGATTAGACCAGTGTTAAAATCAATCAACCTTTAATCAATGTACTCTTACTCTGGTGAGGTCAGCGACAGAGAATATAAATAAGTAAAGTAGATCAGGTATGGTTAAAGCCTGATTGTTCTAACTCGCCTGTGTGGACTTGCTTAATTAAAGAAGCAACACCATCTTTTACCCTGCTGCAGGACTGTCATTTGCCATCATTCAGGGGTGGGGTTCAATTTTTAAAAGATCTCTTAAGGGACAACATTGTTGACCAAATATAATATCTAGTGAACCAAAGTTAGATTATGGGGTTTATAACCTCTGCCTTTGGTAATCATTTCAGGTTTTTCAAAATCTGAAGCTTAAATATAGAGACAAAAATATATTTAAAAAGTACTTTTTTGAGTTTTAGACAATGATTACATGAGAATATATGGAACACCAAAATCAAACTAAAATGTCTGAACAGTACTGTTGCCAGCCAACAATATTTCTCTCCACTTCTCTGAATGCTGTGCTTCATTAGTTCTCATTAGTTAACGGGCCCTGTGGAATGAGAGGAGCTAGGAGCTAGCAGGAGCAAGGCATCTGCTGCCCATAGCTGGCACGTGTAATCACAAAAATGCAGCCAAGATCATAGGATTCAATCACTCTATAAAACAGCTTCTTCTGACAGTTTGCAGTGGTGACTACACATCTCTAATGGGAGAGTCATCGAAATGGATTTGGATTTATGGAATCAAATAATTCATAAGGAAAGCTTGGACTGCTGCTGAGAAAAATTTCTCTCCCTATCTCTTTCTGCAAGATTTAATGTAACTTCTTTAGTTCCCTTGGCTTGTTTTATAAAACAACTGGCTTTGAGCTGCTTCAACTGTAAAAATTCCACAAGAAGACCATAAATATTATAGAGCATACAAGGTGGTCTTTCAGCCTTGGTTGATCAGGTGCTGCCACAGCCACAAACATCGTGATATCCCAAATCATGACAAAAGTTTTCAGAGTTTTCAAGATTATTCTTCTCAAAGTAGTTTTCTATCTTGCTAGAATCACCTGATGGCTAAATTAACTTGATTAGTTAATGAAAAAATGTGAAAATTAGAGGAAAAAGCGATTCTTCTGTGATGTCATATGTATAAGATGAATCTGCTTTGTCAGCCATATGTTGAATATTGGAATTGCTATCACAAAGCCAGTTTTTAACAGCTTTTTGGATGTAATTCAAAAACCATACAATCCGCCTACTTAAAGTGTACAATTCAATGTCTTTTAGTATATTCATAGGATTGTGTATCCATGACTATACTCAATTTTAGAACATTTTCGTTATTCCAAAAAGAAATCCTGTACCCCTTAGCCGTCACTACCAAACTCCCCATTCTTCCCTGTCAGGCACAGCTATAAGCACATACTAGTCTACCTTCCACCTCAATAGATAGCTTATTCTAGACATTTCATAGAAGTGAAATCATGCCTTATGTGGTCTTTGGACTAGATTATTTTACTTACCATATTTTCAAGATTTATCCATATTGTAGCATGTATCAGTACTTCATTTCTTTTACTGCTGACTAATATTCCACGGTATAGATATACCATATTTTATTTTTCCATTCATCAGTTGATGGACATTTGGATTGTTTCCACTTTTTGGCTATAATGTATAATGCTGCTATGGACATTTGTATACAAGTTTTTGTATATTTTCATCTCTCTCGAATATATACTTAGGAGTGGAATTGCTAGGTTTTATGGTAAATGATCTTAAGGAACTGTCAGAATCTTCAGAAATTTTAAAGAATAATAGGGAACTGTCAGACTATTTGAGCCATTTTTTTTTGAACGCAGCACAGTATAAAATATGTTATGTTTTCTAAGAACTTCAATTCGATATAGTTGTCTTTTGAGAAAATACATTAAAGTTCCAATAAAAATATCATTGTGTAATTAGAAGGTAAGTCGTAAATATAGGAAAGTGCTTTAGGGGACCTAGTTCATAAAGACGAAAGCACATTTAGGAGGAAAATCTGCTGAAGTAATCATTAGCACACTTGATAGGATGCCTACAAGAAGCTCCTTTTGGATTTTTAATCTGATCACATAATGAAGACTTCACTAAAGAAAAAAATATGGTAGTTGGGGTGAGAGTACTGTGATGACTTAAAGAAAGAGAGGATGACTTAATAACATGTATTTAAAGTGCACAGAGAAATCGAAGTGATACCAATGAAAAGTTTAAATGTTAATGCAGTTTGGAAGTTGCTCGTTTGGTCTTTACAGTTTAATGGTTATGTTCTCACGGTACTCTACAATTCTTCAAGCACTCATACTCACATGTTCTTTTGCTAGATTCACAATTTCTTCATTAATATAGGGCAAGAAGTAATGCCCTTCTCCTTTAATGAAAGAGTAAACTCAGGTACCTGAGGTTAAATGTTTTGACCTAAATCTCTTAATAGAAGACTAGCAGCCAGAACAAATATCTTAGTGTCTTTTATTCCATGATATACACAAAACCAATACTTTTATACAAAATACTTTGAAATATACTCCTAGTATTTTCCTTAAAGAAGCAAAGTCAGGGCAAATAATCTTTGGTTGTGTGAAGAGTAAGCTTCAAATATTTAAATGAGCATTATATGGTATAAATAATAGGCAATAACAGAGTTTATTTTTAATACTTTTAGACATAGGGAAGTGCAGTAAATGATTGCAGATTTGTGTTTTGATAGACTATTCCATATCTTAACTGAGCATTTGACAGTGTTCTTGAAATATTAAAGTTTACTTTCATAGCTTTTTACAGTTTGTGACATAGAATAATGATATATTTAATCTAAATAATTTATTGCCCTATAATCAAATATAAACATATTCTCATATTGTTCCATGAGGCAATGAATGTTAACATTTAAAGGTATAAAGTGACGCTTCAAGCCATAACTCAGTATTTAGTTTCAGTATGTCGATGTTATCTTCTTTATTTCATTTCAAAAAATGTTATGTAGATTGAAAATGTATTTTCTTGACAGTATAATACTGGAGTTTATACTGTACACAATATAATAAAACATTCTAAATTCGACTTTACATTTCTCGAAATACCCCACAGAGCTTCTCTTTCTCTCCCTCGCCCTGCAGCCCCTTCCCCCTTCCTCCCACACACTCCTACATGCAATCTCTCCTTTACCTCTCCTATTTAGTCTCAGATTTCTTTCCCTTTCTCCTTAAATTTCTCTTTATGACCAAGCTCTTCCTTCCCTTTTCTCTTACCTTCCATGTCTGAACATCTGTTATGTTTGAGTACAGTGTGAAGTCTACCTTTAATCTCAGGGAATCATTTCTAAGTATTTAAACTGATAAAATTTCTTGAATAGGAACATTATTGACAACAGAAATGCTGACTTTTTCAGTGTGCTATCCAGGGAGACTTGCATTCCAGCTGTAGTTCTCATTTTCTTTTTTTCCCTAAAAGAGACAAAGTGAAAACCTGCCGGCATCATATGTTTGTTTACAGGCAGCTAAACTATGATATATTCAGTGTAGACTGTTGTATATGATACAGCTGTGAAATGAGCTAGAATTTATTATTGAAAGTAAAAGGATGAGTGTAAATTTATTCAAATGAAATCCTTTGGAAACATTACAGTAAATAGGCTTTGGAAACATTCTCATTCTGTCTCTTGTACTTTAAAAATGACTTTTCTGAAGATACTACATATCTCAGGGCCTGTGATGAAAGAGATGGAAATTGGGATTGTTAGTATTCAAAGATTTGCTCTTACCGCCAGTGTAATAGGATTTTTAATTTGAATTCAGATCTATGCTTGTATCTTCCTAAATATTGGAACAATATCTAAAATTCCTCTTGACAAAGTGGATAATTAGCTACTCCTACAGGCATCATGAGTACATTGTGGAAGCATTTTACTCTTTAAGTATATACTACAATTTTATCCCAGATAGCAATTTTACTCCAGAGGAAAACTTGGAATATTCTTTCCATTTGGAAGGTCTTTATAAAACTTTTGTACAGTGCATGTCCTTATTTTAAGTTGTTTTTCTGTGTGTGTGAGTGTGCATTTGATAATTCTCTTGGCCAGTGTGCACAGGAAATTTGTATTTTAATCAAAGTCTGCTTAATGGACAGAAGAGACATCGTACACAAATCACCAAGTTTTAAAATATTATAAACCAATAAAATGTACTTAACGCTAACATCATATTGCCCATAATTTAATCTGTAGTTTATCATGATGCATAAATGATTTCAGTATATTGAAGTGTACCAGAGTCTTCATAATGAACAAAAATTTATTGCTCTAATAGAACTGTGAGGAAATTCTAGTTGGTAGGATGCTGAATTAAACCATGTTTGAAGAATCTTTTAGTCTTTTTCATTTAGTTGTATACTTTTAAGGCATATTTAAAAGTATTAATATTTTTCTTAATGATTTTCTACATTCAAAAATTTACAGAGACTCATATTATCCTACTCACATCCATACTTTTAAGAGTTGAAATTAAACCAGTCTAAGGCTGTGCTAATATCTTTAATGGTTTTACCTACATGTACATGTGTATAGTATTTATTTTATTATTTTTTTGCATGATATTAATCCATCTAGAATGAAACGATAAATTTGAGATGAAGACAAAATGTTTCCTGTTTTATCTTTCAAGTAAAGCTGTTCTGAGACTCCCCCTTCCTTGTTTTAATCTATTACAAACATATTGGTGATGTCAGCATAAGATGTGGTGCCCTCTGAGCTCCTTTACTTACTGCCCATTGTACTGATCTCAGAACTAGATCTTCAAGCTATAGGAAAATATAGATACATATGACTGGTCCCTTGGTCACTGACAAGCTCATATCTTTGTAATCGGGGCTATCAAGGAGGCATGTGTGGAGTGCTCTAAGGACACTGAAGAGGGAGTGATTGATTCACCTGGGTTGGGAAGGGCAAGGACCAGGAGAGGCCTGCCAGAGGTGCTGACAATTAACCTGGGCTTGAAAGGGTAAGTAAAAACTGGAGAGATGACAAGATGCACATAGTAAAGGCACAAAGGTGTAAATTAACAACTAAGTGGCTTTTACATTCTGGAAATTCTCTCTCTACCTCAGAACCCTACAGAAACTCCCTACAGGTATCCTCAACAAACTCAGTGATCCCTGCCAGTTTCACCTCTTGTCCTCCTTCCTAAACCTGCCAGCTTTAGGGAACAGCTACAGTTTCCACCTGGTTTCTATTTTGTTCAGTCTCTCAAAATGCTTACATGGGATGCTTGAGTTCTAAATTCTGACTGTATTCCTGGTCAGTTACTTTTCCAAATTGCTCAGTCTCATGTTTTTTAACCAGATTGTCAGTTGAGTTTAACTTCCTTGTCAATCCCATGTTCCAGAACTCCTAACTACAGTGTGAGCCCAGAAATAGCAAATAACTAAAATTGGATATTAAGATACAACTTTTAGCCATATTTACCTTTAACCATGTATCGCACCATTTATGCTTTGGTACATACAAGACCTATTTGGAGGCTTTAATGGGAAAACCGATTAAAATCTCTTTGTGAGAAATACCTTGTGAGTATTTTTATTAGGCCTAGGAATTGAGTAAGTAAACAAGTTCCAGATTTACTTAAAATAGTTCATTCAAATTTTTTAAATATTTTAGTTCTGTTTTATTTGATGATATAATAGTGCTTATTCTAATTTGTAGCATGGTTAATTCTTTTCATTCCTCTTCACATAAAATGTGGTATAATACCTCCATAAGTCCATGAAAATCTCCCTCTAATAAGTGAGCCGAGATTTTCTTACACTCACAGAGGACAACAGAAAGGGAGGAGAAGTTGAGAGTAGCAAATGTAATATTTTCTTCAAAGTTCCTGGTACATAAGCAACACATAGCCATAACTCCGAGAGTGGAAGATTACAGTCCAAAAATTGTCCTCCTGTCAGGACTTGGCTCAAGTGCCACTTCCTCCGTGAAACTTCCTGTGATCTTCCTCCCTGATTTATGGTGGCTCTTCTGCGATACTTGTTTTTTTTTCTTGTTTTTTTTTTTTTGCACCCTTGTGTATGTAGTGTGTACCTCCACCACAGTACCTGTTAAATTTTTTTGTTGTTGTTCTTTATTGTGTATATATATCTTACTATTAAAATGTGAACTCCTTTAGTCAGGGAGTATCCTAGTCATCTTTGTTCCTCAGTCTGTATTACATACTAGATGTCAATGAATGACTGATGAATAAATTACTGAAACTTATTTTAGCTTATATAATTTTATATCATTTTTTTACTTCAAAACATTCACAATAATTTTTTTATTATTAAATATCCTCAGAAAATTTGATACTTTTTAATGAAGTATGTTTTCTATTATATAATACTGGCCATTTAGATTTCATTCTTTTTCACTATGGAGAAGATGCTGTCAATTATATTGTTGTAGGTATAACTTTTTGCACATTTCTGAGTATTTCTCTGTTATACATTCCTAAAAAAGGCAGTCACTCAGTTAAAGGGATGAACATTTTTAACATTCTTGATATGCATTGTCAAATTATTATACCTACTAGTAGAGAATGAAGGTGCTTATTCCATATGACCAAAACTTGTCATAAAGGTTTAAAAACATTTGCCAATACTACAAATCTCAAGTCTTCTATCTCAATATTCATTTTTTTAAGTTATAACTTTTAAATGTGATTTAAAATATATTTTTTTCTATTTTGTTGTATAGTTGGGTTCGTTTTTTGTTTGTTTGTTTGTCTCTAAACTACCCTGAAGAGGATGGAGTGGGTGCGTGGAGGTGCTCCAGCCTGGCATACTCAGAACAGCTCAGGACGGGAAACGAGGCTTCTGTGGAGCTGTGCATGGATAGATGGGTGGATAGGTGGAGAGCAATTAGAGCCCTTCTGAGATGCTATAGACCGGATAACAATGTGGGCATTTAGAAGACAGGCATTAGGTAGGTACCAATAGTCCTTGAAAAGTGTTTTGTTTGTTAGTTATCATTAATTTTGGTATTACTTCATTTAGAGTTATTTATCTAAGTTGAGAACTTGGAAAACAGGCTTAGAAAGTTAGCTTTGCAGGAGACCAACCCATTTTTACCAAAAAAGAATGAATTCAGGCATATGTATTACAGTTGTAACAAAATACTCATTGATTTAATACTCATGTCAGGTGGTCTTTAAGAGAGTGAACTGCTCAGACCAAGCTGTGGGTGTTACAAATCTTTTCTGATAAATAAAAAGTATATTGTATTAATTTCCAGTAATAAAATAATGCTGTGAATAATTCAGTTCACATTTAAATGGTTTATTCAAAATAAATTTGGGTTCAGATGGGGTTGAACATTATAATATTTAATGTTATTCCAGTTTGGTGTACAGTTATATAAATCTTCAAATGAAAAAGATGATAAAGCCAATAACTTGCTGTGTACTTTTACCTTCTTTTGTTATTTTTATATCATCTGTATACATGTAAGAAAGCAGACTTTTACTTGATTAAAAATATAGTAAATAATTATGGTTCTTCTCAATACCCAGTATAAGAGGTATGTGGGATTACCTCTCTCTCAACCTCTTATTTCAGGCTATCTCTTGACCAGTAACTAATTGCCAATATGAAATATTTAAGCTAATAAGATCTTGCCTCCATGTTTATGAAGCCTGCTTCCTCACAGGTCTTAGGACTAGCCTTGTGTCATGTGATCATTGTAGCATTTACCCACATGACCACAGACATTTACCACATGTAATTTAGAAGGCCTGAGGGTATAACAGACAGAATATATATAAATAAAAATCTATATTTTGCTAATATTCATTAGGAAAAATGCAAAAGATACACCTAAGAAACATTTCTTTTATTAAAATGTTTCAGAGGAAAAAGATAGTTAATGGTAGTCACTTGGGTATATGTCAGTTAAGCTTAAAACATTAAAACAAATTAGAAGTTCCTAGAAGGAGAGAGTGCATGAGAGTGACAATGAGAGCAGGAGTAAGAAAGAGAGAGATAGAGATGAGAGAGAGAGAGAGATTGAGAGAGAGAGAGAGAGAGAAGGAGGGAGGGAGAGGAAAGGTTAATTGATTTCAGTCTATAAAAATAATAATTATGCGCTGAATATTTTGTGCAGAGGAGGAATTATGCTAGAGGTCTTAGATTAGCAGTGAAGAGGAAACGTAAAGTTCCAAGGGTATTTGCATGGGAAAAGTAGAAAGCTTAAGAAACAAATGCATAACAGAGAGGAGAGTCCTTGTGGGCTGGCACCTGCATTCTCTTAGCTGCAAACTGAGCACCTCTCTTCCACCAGCTCTCTGCTCACTGCCCAGGCCCCATGAGCCTTTATGGCTCACATACCCTGAGGTTTCAAACAATGCTTTGTTTATTATCCAATAACTGTTGGGGCAAAACATCGATCTGTTTTAATACATGACCATTTTTCACATCAGAAGCTCCATCATACTTCTTTTTTATATTAAAAAAAAAAAATTATACCAGCAATCACTTCTAAACTCTGTGGACTAAAACTGAAGTCCCATATTTATAAATCCAAATGTTATTTTCCTTTTTACATTTCTTTGGAAAAATGAACTGTATAGTCCATGTTCCAAAAGCTCTATATTTTGCACATTGTATGTTTTAATTCCTGGTGACTTATTTCTAATAAAAGGTTTAATTTATGTTTTACATACCTTTTGAAATAAATTTAGGGAATTATTTCTATTTAGATATATATTTTTTTTCTGAAATAAAAAATGCATTTGTGGGATTTATTACATAAGTTGAAGTTAGAACATAATTAAAAATAAATGTTTAAAAAATGTGATGTGGAGTTACAATTCCTGACCTGTAGCACTGTAAGGAAGATATATGTGAATATTTAGCTGATCGTAGGGCATTAAATAGATTCAGTTTTGCTTACAAAAATTAAAAGTGCTTTAGCTGTTACCGAGAAATCCAGAAAAGTGTGACAATTATTTTTGCTTTTTGAATGAAGATCCAAATAAAAATAAAGAATCCATCACTGACTAGTTCTCCATTTGCCCTTGTAAACAGCTGAAATTATTCAGTAAGGCAAATATAATTTGTATTATCCTTTCTAAAATAATCTATTAGTTACAATCAAAACAAATGAAATTTTGAGACCCAAATATGTTATAACTGCACCATATTTTTAAAATAGTGATATGTAAGTGATGTTGAATGTAAGCAGATTACAACCATTTTTGAATAAAATTATTGTCATTTTTGATATTTCAAATGATTTAACATTGCATATGATTGTTTGTCTTAAAGTTGAAATAGTTATGGTTTCTTTTAAATTATAAGTTACTAACTGACATTTTTAAACCATGTAACCAGATATGAATCAATAAGAATTATCAACAAATCTTTTCACCTGTGTATGGTATAAGGAAATTGTATTCTCTAAAGAAGCTTTAGAGAGATGTTAAAATATTTATTTAATTAGAATATTATGCACAATATAGAGACCATTAAAACTGTGATTTTATATTTTTGTCTTAAAACATTGTATTAACAACATAATTATAGTTACAGTGATATATCAAGTGTGTATACTTTTATTGAGTAAAGAAAGGTAATATTGTATTATCACATTTTTGTGTTTCTGTAGGTGCTAAACATAATAAATACAGCATAATGTTTCAATTAATATTCTGATGACTGGGGGCTCAATCAGTGATGATAATGTAGGTACTGTGCCTACATCAATGTTAGAGGAACTTAAGCCCTAGGAACTCTTATTTTGGGAAGAAAAGATATTTTGAAGGGTTTCTTAGGTATGGAGCAAGGAAGTGATACAGTTGGGAAGATTCTTGTACTCTAAAAACAGGATATGTCAGCCTTGGGAAAACAAACTCTCATTGTTGAGACTAAAAAGTTTTGTAAAGAGCATAGGGGTGTCTTTGCTTAGAGATAGTTACATCATATACAATTGGTAGAAAAACTGTCAGTATTAAATGGCTTTAAAAATCATACTGAAATACCACCTATGAAATGAGAAATTTTCATTTTGCTAAAAATAACACTGGGATCATTTATGTGAACTGATTTAAATGTGTTCCTAATAACCATGCAGTGTGAGAGTATGCATGTATATTCTTAAACACGTGTCACTGCAATTTTGTAGTAAGTTTTGCCTAATTAGAACGATATACTATGTGCATAATATCTCTGACTTTTAAAATTATTGCTGTTGAACACATTAGAAAAAACATGATTATAACTTTCAGATTCCTATGGTTATTTTTGTTATTGTTCTATATTTTTGTCATTGTTTATGCTGTTTAATTTTTCCCACTCACTTTTCCAAATCTAAACAGAATTTACTTATGTTTTTCCAATTCTTTGGGAAAATCTTTTACAAATATGAAGTTATATGTATTAAACTTTTATATAGTTAGACACAATTATTTAGAAATACAGCTCAGCCAGTAATGTAGACTACCTTAATTTGGAATCCATGATTCTTTGTGGGACAATGAAAGTTCTGAACTCAAATGACCCTGTTTAAAATCCTGTTTCTGGCACTCTCTAGCATGTTAACTTGGACAAGTTTCTTAAGCTCATTATGCCTCACTTCACTCATCTATACATCACAGTTTTTGTCAGCATTAGATAAAATAACATATGTGAAAGTCTTACTATGGTTTTTGGAAAAGAATAGATCTCACTTTAAAAAAAAAAAAATTGATGAGTCAGTATAGACACCTAATATCAGGTCCAGCAACATGACTTTCTGAACTGCTGTAGGACAATGGACTCCTCTTGAGACTCCTGCAGTCCTTCTTTATAGGCACATGCCCTCCTGACTCCGCTTCCCTGGGTTCCCGGTTCTCCTGCTTGTGATTTAGACTCACACAGTGGAGACAGCGTCTTATACTCCTGTAGATCAGTTAACCGTCTCCAAAAGATTTTCATGTATCATACTTGGCACATGGGAGCTTCATTCTATGTTATTTTTATATATGTGCACTATAGTATCAAAATCTACAATTCTGCTGATTAACTATGTAATCTTGAGCTTCAACAACTGTAACAAGTGAATTGGATTTTTATCTATACCTAAATCCAGCTCTTAAAATCTCCAATTCTATAATGTTTCCTTAAGTAATATTCTTTCTATATCATACCAATTTGGATCTGGTTTTGTGTATAATAGCTAAGTATTAAATGAAGAGTAGTTTTTTAAATATGCATGGGAAATTTTAATAAGAGATAAAACCCAAAATTTCTTTTACTGCCAATAAACAACACAGTTGAATGTTTTAGGGTGACAACCAGGAATAAGATCTAGGGCATGAGCTCATTCATACTGTAGGCATTCTTATTTATTTAAGAAGATTGATGAAGCCTCTTAGAATAAAAAATCTTTATTTTCTAAATAAATATATTATTAGTTCTCCCTGTTAAGCAAAATGGAATACCTTTATTAACTGAGCATTATGTTTTCCTGACACAGTTTTGAAGTAATGTAAGTTGGAACATGGTGTAGTATAAAAACAATGTATTATACTAAGTCATTACAAAATAAAAGGACATCAGTGTTGTAGAATTGTCTACAGTGGAAACTAAAAGACTTATTTGTTCAAATTCAGATGCCAATTCTAACCATTCTTGAAGCTAAAACAGTGATTATTTTTTTTTGTGACTGTAAGCATAAAAGTTGTTGAATTAGACTCTCAAACTTGAGACCAAATAGAGAAATAGGGGGAAAATGCTTTTTACATTAATTACTAATATGATTAATATTATTCCTTTTATATAGCACAGTTTTCCCCCTAATCTGAATGCCATTAATCTATGTGCATGGTGTTGTTCTTGATTTGCCAAAATGAATGAAATGATTTAAAGAGGATCATCTGATTTATTAGTTATATACTGAATTCACACGTTAATAACAAAAAAAATATGTCCATGTTTGCCAGTTGCATCCTTGTACATATTTAAAAAAATGAAAATGTTACTCAAATCCTCTAAATAATGATGACTCAGGTGTGCTCAATTCATGAATATTCATCAACAACACATAATTTGTATACATTTTTGTGTACATCTTTTATTTCTTCAAAAACTAAGAAAAAACAGGTAAATCTATTATAGTATTAATAAGATAGTGCCAATAACACTCCATTCTCTTCATGGTACTAGAACAATATGATTAGATGAATTCTATACAAACTTTTAATCACAACTGTGCATTAGTTCTGATCAATGCTTCTTCCTTTGCTTCAAGCCCCCTCCTGCCTACACATTTCTCACAATGCCTATATTCTGGGTTGGAGATCTAGATGGCTGAGTTAAATTTTCTCTGGTAAATTATTTAAAATATTATTAGTCTCTTAAGTAATATTCTAAATTAAATGCAAGTGGATGACACTATATTAATTGAGTTAAAATTTAAATCATATTATAATGGCTATTTTTTCAGTGTCATCCAAAAGAGCGATATATTCTTATCTTTGAGATGACATACTATTTTTTTATTTATAAAGTAATTTAGCACTTTAAAGTGAAATTCTACATTCATCTACTATCAGAAAAGTAAAATTGAGAAAGCAAAATGAATAATGTGGAAATTAGATTGCTGCAATGAGCATGAAATTTAAATGTTATATATAAATAGCACCAGTATTATGAAATGAGTCAGTTAAATTTGAAAGCAATTTTTTTTCATTTCTACTAGAAGAAAAAAGTATGAAAATAAACAAAAACATAATGAAGTGTAAATGTTTGACCAAAGAGTTGTTTTGATTAGCACAAAGTTTCTGAGAAGAGTTTCAGATTGTTGGTAGAGTCTAACTAGAATATGCCTCAGTTAATATTATCTATTTATTGGCTCCTTATAGAGAGAATTCTTTTCACTCTTAGAAGTGAAAACAAGAATCAAAAAAATATTGTCTACCACACATTCAATTTGTTATTCAGATTTAATTAACATTTTGAGTGGAAATTCAGCAATGTTATTATAGTTTACATTTATGCAATGACTGTTATGTACAAAAGGTAACAGAATAGCAAAATATTAGCATTGATGGGAAAGTTCACTAAGTGGCTATATGTAAGATAAATATACATAAATTAATATTTATTTTTAAAGTAACTAGGCAAACATAGAAAATGGAGGAAGTGTGCCTTTCCTATTATCTGCAAAAATAACAATAGCGACAAACACATCAAATATGTAGGGATAAATTTAACAAGGAGCAAGTAAGACTTAAATGAAAATGATTATATTCCATAGAATACCATAAAGCAAATACTGAGTAAAAAGCAAAATATTCCATATTCTGAATGGCAAACAATATCAGAAGCATGAAAATGATTTTCAAATTAATATACAAGTGTGATGCTGTTGTAATTATAATACCAATGGATTTTTGTAGAGATCTGTACAAAATTATTTTGAAGTTCCTGTGGAAAATAAATACAGGAGAAATGGCAGTATATTTTTTAAAACAATATGAGAGAGTGGACATTTCTTACTAGATATTAAAATTTAATGAACATTATTTTAAGCAAAACAGTAAATTTTGGCACAAGAATAGAAACATATATCACTGTAAAGAATATAGTGTAGAATTATATACAAATACATATGGAAGCAAGATACTTATGAAGCTTATATTTTAAACCATACAACACCTGAGATAATCATAAAGGCTAATTGATGCTTGCTAAGTGTCTACATTAGTTAACCTTTTAAGGGATCATGATTGTTATAAAAAGCATTAGATGAATGTAATTTCAAAGACGTACCAAAAATACATGTTTTAATACAGTTCTAGGTAACAGTTTAAACATAAATAAGAGTACTACAATTTATAATGATTTAAATTTCATTGGAAAATAGAAAACTTTATATAAGGTCAACCTTATATAAAATTTTGAAGTTGATGAAGTTTTGCTTACTCTTGATGAAGATGTTTGCTGACTCTTCAGTTGGGTCTTCTTTGATCCCATATTCTTTGTTCCACTCTCTTCTTCTCAAATATCTTTAATATTTTCCAGGGCCTCTCATTTCAGCTGTTCATTGTATATTCTGGTCCATTGTTCTCAAATGTTTTTGTCTCTATCCTGATCAGGAAGCAGAAGGGAAGGGAACAGAGAATGCGCTAATGAATTTCTATCTATTTGTAAATTATATGCAAGTTTTTCTGAAATAATATGATATATATATTTGAATTATAAGTAAATATTCTTATTTCAGTGAAAGCTAAAAGATAAACCTATGGACTAATAAAATCTGTTATAATAACTGGAGCCTACAAATTGTGTTAGATTAATTTTTTTTTTTTTTTTAAGTCAGGCCATTTCCAGAAATGTAATTGAGGGCCATCTGTTATTTGTAAAACATGAATTTAATTGTGATTTCCTGTATGTAGGATAGTATCATTTTCTGACAAATCATAAATGGCTGTTAATGCTAATGGGGGTTGAGTTTAGGATTATTACAATATTACTGTGACTCTTGAGATTTTAATATTTTTTTTCTTTTGTCCCTAAAAAGGCATTAGTTATGTGTATGCTTGTGTGTGTGCTTGTGTGAATATGTGGACATTCACATATATATTTTTTTTTAATTTAAAGTGTTGTCAGTTTTCTAGAGAATGCTGTAATTCTTTAAAATGAATGAATATCTTGCTATTGTTTTATAGAACCCAAGGTTGGGCATCTCTTGCAGTAAAAACAAAACAAAACAAAAACAAAAACTCCTTGCAACATTTCATTAAAATATAATTTAAAAAACAGCACACTACTAAATCCTTTAACTTCTACATATAATAATGTGCAACTCATGTATGCTTGAAACTGTTCTAGAGTACAAAAAGCTTAGAAGGAAATGATAGTATTTATGAGGTATATAATTTATTTCATTGTTCTAGAAATGTAGAAAAACAAAATCTTGTTTCTCTTCCATTTATGTCATATTGTCTCTAAATATAGCACAGTTAAAAAAGTAAACTGGTTCACAGTACTCTAACATAGTTTGATTCTATTCTGAAGGAGCCAAAGATCGCATGTGTGCTTTTGTATGATAATAAAGTGGTTGGGAGGGATGGTGAAAAATGTTTCACTGGCAAAGAGACTTATGTTTCAAGTGACTTTATGAAGATGAACCCCTGATTATTGATTGATTCTTAGATCTTAGGCAATGATATAAAGCTTACTGGAAAATTAAGCAAGCTTAAATACTGGTACAGACACCTCAGTAATGCTGCTTTTCCCTTCACAGTGTGGATTAGTAAGAGATTGACCTGAATTAAATCTTTATATAATGCTGCCTGATACAAAAGAAGTGGCGATGTGGGGGGTGGGGGGGTGGGGGTAGGGAAGAGTGGGGAGAAAGAAGTGGATTTGTAGAAGAGATTTCTGCTTTCTATTTGGTTTGAAAGACATCACTAATGATCATTAATTCCTGAGCAGAAGTTTGATATGGATATGATTATAGGCCAAGAAGAGTCTATTCAATTTAGTTTAATAAGAAATTCTCAAATTATGTGGGGAAACACTGTTAAGCTCAGAAGTACTGACTGTAATTTTTTATATTCTGAGTAAAGTTGTTATGCATCTGTGTTGTATATCCTTTACTTTTATATTTTAAAAAATCTTTGAATGGACGACATCTGTGGATTGCTTTATGGCTTATGTCAGGTGACTCTGGACAGGGCACAGGTGGCAGTTGAACTTGGCCAGGAAGCCCCAGGGCCAGCACACCTGGTGGCCAGCTTCAGACCATGCCAGAGCACCACCTGGCTAAAGAAGCTGTGGTACATATATACGATGGAATACTACTCAGCCATAAGAAGAGATGAAATACTGCCATTTGTGACAACATGGATGGACCTCAAGATAATCATGCTAAGCCAGACAGAAAAAGTTGAAAATCACATAATATCACTTATATGTGGGATATAAACCTAAAAGTAACAAATGTGCAGGACAAACAAACAGAGACTCATGGACATGGTCTATAGACTAGTGGTTACCAGAGGACTATAAAGTAGTGGTTACTAGTGGAGTGGGGGAAGAGGGGTCAAGTAGATGGAGTAAAAGGGGTCAAATATAGGGTTTAGGGGGAAGGTGTAGTGGGTAAAGGGGATCAAATATATGGTAGCTGAAGGAAACTGGACTGTAGGTGGTAAACACACAATAGAATATACAGATGTCAAATGATAATGTACACCTAAAAATTATATAATTGTATTAACCAATGTTACCCCAATAAACTTAATTAAAAAAAAAAGTCTATGAGGTATATCCATGTATCTTGACCACACACACTTTATTTTTTACTATCCATGTTTTACTGATTTTAAAGGAAATAAATGTTAGAACATGAACATAATTAAGTGAAATATAATTTAAGAAAATCTTTCTGCACTTGAAAATTCTTCAGTTTTTTAGAATGGAACCTAAAATTTGTTTTTTTTCCTTCCTTAACTCTCCAAAATTCTAGGTCATTTTACATTTGATAATCTGATCAACAGATTGAAAATACATTTGCATATTTGGTTTTCATTTATTTCTGGTCCTTTGAAATTTGAAAAAAGAAAGGAATACATAAGGAATACATAAAATACTCTATATTAGAATTCCAAGACAACATAATTAACATTAATCACGAGTCTTTTCATTATGTTTTATTCAGTTTAAAAAAATAGTTGGAATGTGCTGTTTATAAATTTTTATATCTGATTATTTTTACTTGAAAGGTATAGTGTAGCATTTCCACATGAGTTTTAAAAAGCATCATCTTATTTAATGACTACATGATATTCATTTTTGTAATCTCATAATTTTTTGACATTTATGTTTCTTCATTTTTTAATATTAAAACAATACATCTTCTTTGATATTTTTAATTTTAATCTATTTCCTTAGTTTAGATTTCTGAAAGAAAAAAATATAGTGCATTATGTTGTAATTTCTAGATTCTTCGGGTTTTGATTTTTTTTTTTTAGTCTAAATTTCATTTCTGTGAAAATTTTTCTGATTTCTTTCACAGAGGCAGAAAGTTCATTCTTTAGTCCATGTATGTCATAGCTCTCTTTGTCATGGCTTTATGTTTTTCTATTATGTACCAGAAGAATCATTTGTAGTTTTTCTCATATGGCTGATGATTTTGGTATTGTTGTTCTGTTTTTCTTATAAATATTAATTCGATGTCTTGAAATACTTCTTACCTCCTCAGTCTTTCTTTTTCGTTTCCTCTTATTGTCTTCCCAGCTCATCCTCTTAGCATAATTTTTCTTGTGGTTGTCCCTTTCTATTGCATAGAGACTGTGTAATTCTTTTGTTCATTTGGAGATACCAAACAGGTTTATGTACCTTTTTTGTATCTCCAACAATAACATTAAATACACAACAAACTCTTAATTGATCCATCTTACTTTGAAATCATGATGCTATGATACATTGCAGAGATTGAAAAACTACAACCCACAGGTCAAATCTTGATCACAGTCTGTTTATATAAATAAAATTTTATTGGCACACAGCCCTGTCCATTCCTTTGTATATTATGTATGGTTGCCTCTGGCCTGCAATGGAGAGGTGAATAATTGTGACAAAGACTGCATGGACTAAAAACCCTAAACTATTTACTATTTGGCCCTGTATAGAAAATATTCACTGATGTTTAATAGAGTGGAAATTTAAAAAAATATATATTTTATTATGTTTGCTTTTGGCTGTCCAGCCATTTCCCCTCTTCTAAGAGCTTCCAGTATCCTTTATTGAAATTATGGATTCCTCATTGGACACAATTGGGAGGAATTGCATTTACTACATGCGCTGAGCAGATTACCTTGGCTAGTTTATTCAGATGAACTGCTATTGGAATTTGTGTTTGAGTACATTATACTGTATGGTGAAACCCTGATTAGATTGTTCTCACTCAAAGCTTTCTACTAGATATATTGGGAGAAGAGCAGAGTTGATAGAGCTTAGAGTTAGGAGTCGGATTACTAAGGACTCATATACCATGAAGAGTAGTTTGCAATAGGCAGCCATCAAGGACTTTTCACCAGGAAAATGACATTCAGATTTATGCTTTAGGGCAGGCAGACCACTGCTGACCATGGAAAAACTGTTTTAAAGTTGAAAAGCTTTTGCATTACCAGCAGAATGATCAGTTTTGACTCAGAATAATCCAAGCCAGAAAGAGTAAGACACTTCAGTTAAGTAATAATGATGGAGTGGTAATAGGGTGATATTTAGAGAGTAAAAGCAATGACAGATAAGATGGCAAAAGGGAAAAGGAAGCAGGGGAAAACATAGTTCCAAGCGTTCTAGTTTAGGTGACGATGTTTAGGGTAGGAAATGCACAGACAACAGTGGTTTTACTAGAAATAAAATGTTCACTTTTTAGAAATATGGAGTTGGAGGTGTCTGCGAAGCATCTAATGAAGTTATAAAATGGATAGGCCACCAGTAAACAAAAGTAAAATTAGGAAAAGTCCTTTTCGGATAGTACAAGGAAGTGTCCCAAAGTGGGGAGTAAGCAAAGAAGAGGAAGCAGCAAACAGGAACAGGATGAGTCATCTAGAGAAAGGAAACTGCAGTACACCATTATTTAATATGCTTCACTCATTTCATGTAGTTCATCTGTAACTTTAGAATGTAGAAATTATTTTCCATTTGCTTTTATGAAAGAAAAATAGCCATTTGTATCAAAATAGGAAATTTAAAGAACTAGACCATCTAAGTTATGAACTCTTAAGTCCAAATATATTCTTAAAAGGAAGATAACAGTAGAGCCTAGGCTGCTATAATTTACTAAGGAATTTGCTCTATGGAAATTTGTTCCTATCAGCAGACAAAACCTCACTATGTAAGACACTTTAAAGAAAACCCTCAACTGTCACAATCAACTCAACTTTGGGATTACAACTTTTTTCCCAACCTTAACAGAGGGCAGCAAACATATCTGACCTTACCACTTGTACTACAAATTTTTTTTAAGAAAAGGAGATCATGGGCTTGGGGGAATAACATTTTTATCAGTATGAGAGAAAAACAATCCAATAACATTTTCATAGCTATCTGTCATAAGATATAGCAAATACCAGTTGCCAAGTAAATTAGATGGAGGACTCTGGGTGATTAAAAAAAAATGGTGAAGGCAGGGAGAGGTATGTGAGTAGTCAACCAGGTGAAAAAAACTTTATTTTAAATTTTACTTTTACGTAAAAATTACAGAAAAAAATTTAAAATCACCTATTGTCTCACTGACTTGTCAGAATGAGTGTCTGCCAGTCTTGATTTGTATGCTATTTTTATAAATTTACAATATACATATATATGTAGCATTTATATGAACATATATGTAAAATTGAGTCTTAAGTATTTTAAGTAAAAATCGTTTAGTAAAAGTTTTCCTAGACTATTAAATACATCACATATTTATCAGTATTTGTCAGCCTAATACTCCAGCAAAATTTTTATATAATTTTAGGAAATTTTTAAGTAGAGAAAAATTCCATCATTTTAATGTAATGTTTAGTTTGCTCCTACAGAAGTACTCCTTTTGTCTCTCATTAGAACAGTCTTATTTTATAAATTTGAATCCTGCCTGTTGTGCTAAAATGAACCGACATATAAGAATTTGAAGAGTTTGAGTATGAAACCATTCTATTGCAAAGTAAAGAATTGGGTGCTCTTTTCCAAAGCTCTCCCACATCTCTGGATAATTGTTCTTACTGTTTCTTTTGGGTAAATGTTGCCAATTAGAAAATATCAGTTTACAACTTAGTTCCCTTAAGTAGAGTGTATGATTATTTTATTTTCTCAACAAATTAGTTACCTTATACAATACCATTCTTTTTCTATTTTATTTATTTTCATTTTCCATATAGGATAGCAGTATTTGAGCTGCTTAATTTGATTTTCAACCCAAAACAATTTGATTGCCTTCATTATAAAATACTCAGCACTTTTAGCTCAATCATTTGTGCTTTTATTTTGACTCTGGTTGAAACATCAATAAATATTTAATTTACCCCTTTTTGACTTGAAAAAGTGAGTGTCTTTACTTCACTTATAATCTACATTTCAGTATACATTTTGTCTCCTTGCCTGTTCTTATTTGTATGTCTATAAGTTTTAAATTTCAAATAAATATTGAAAAAATATCAATACAGTACAAATATTTCATTATTCATATTTTCTAGCATCTAGTATATATAGAATATTTTATTCTATATATACAAAATTAGATGGATGAAATTACTTTTTCCAGCAAATATTTATGACACAAAATTGCAGAACCAGTTTAATTTTTTCAGATTGAATTTTTTTGCTTAGTAATGTGTATTTAAATTTTTTTCATGTCATTTCATGGGTTGATGAGTCATTTCTTTTTAGCACTGGATAACATCCCATTGTCTGGTTGTACCACAGTTTATTTATCCATTTATTTACTGAAGGACATCTTGGTTGCTTCCAAATGTTGGCAATTATAAATAGAACTGCTAGAAACATCAATGAGTAGGTTTTTGCATGGACATAAATTTTCAGCTATTTTGGGTAAATATCAAGGAGTGTGATTGCTGGAGATCATATGGTATGAGTCTTTAGTTTTGTAAGAAACTGCCAAACTGTCTTCGAAAGTGGCTGTACCATTTACATTTCTATCAGCAATGCATGTGAGTTCTGTTGCTCCACATCCTTGTTAGCATTTAGTGTTGTCAGTGTTTTGGATTTTAGCCATTCTAATAGATGTGTAGTGGTATCTTATTGCCATTTAAATTTGCAGTTCTCTAATGACATTACATGGAGCGTTGTTTCATATGCTTATTTGTCATGCGTATATCTTTTTTGGTGAGATGCCGGTTCAACTTTTTGGCCCATTTTTAAATCTGTTTTTTTTTTCCTTATTGTTGAGTTTTAGGAGTTCTTTGTGTATTTTGGATAACAGTCGTGTGTCAGATATGTGTTTTGCAAGTATTTTCCCCCAACCCGTGGCTTGTCTTTTCATTCTCTTGACAGTATAATTTATAGAGCAGATGCTTTTAATTGTAATGAAGTCCAGCTTATCAATTGTTTCTTTCATTGATCATGGTTTTAACGTTGTATATAAAAAAGTCATTTTCATACCCAAAGTCATCTAGATTTTTTGTATGTTATCTTCTGGGGTTTCATACTTCGCGGTTTACATTTTGATCTGTGATACATTTTGAGTTGATTTTTGTGAAGGGTATGGTATGAGATCTGTGTTTAGAATTATTATCTTTTGCATGTGAATGTCCAGACCATTGTTGAATGGACATCATTTTCTCCATTGTATTGTTTGCTTCAGTTTCAAAAGCAGCCATTAACAATTCCATCTGTGCTGCTTCAGGATGTAAGGGGTCAGTCCAATGTTAACTGATCTTTTTTTGTTTTGATGAACCCAGCAATCAAAAAAGCTAACATTTTCTAATGCTTAAGTATTGGTAATGAATTTAAAATTTGTATAAACTCTTTAGAGCCAAGCATACTATCGCTTGGTACTAATATCAGTTTATCTCCACTGCTTTGTAATGAAAGGTTGATGGCAAAATAGAAACAGCAAGCATATACAGTTTGATTAGTGTTTTAATTTTTTTGTCAACTGGGTGTGGGGGTTATGGAGAGGTGAAAGAAAAGTATCTTCAATATCATATTGGCAAGTAACAAAAATAAAACTACAGTCATTTTCTGTGTGTGTGTGTGTGTGTGTGTGTGTGTGTGTGTGTGTGTTTAATGGTGGTTCATTTTTCCCTTAGCAAGAACTCTGGAGTGAGGCATCTAGGGAGTTCTGTAGCTGAAAATATATCAAAGCCCCAGGTACTTTCTGTTTTTCTACTTCCCCTTTCTTAGCATTTTTGTAAGGTTGTGACTTATGGTTGCAAGACAACTGCTGCACCTCTAGACTTAACAACCACATTCCAGGCAGAAAGAGCCAGGGAGGCAAAGAGAGGAAAGTTATTTCTCCTGGCAAGACTTTGTCTTTCTTTATAATGTGGAAATCTCTCATCTGGGTTTTCTAGCTATGTTTTATTGCTCACAACCATGAAACATGGCTATTTGTTACTGCAGAGGAGGATGTACAATTGAATAATTTGGCTTATTTGCCTCTATTATATAGAGGAGATTTGCCTCTATTATATAGGGCTAATGATGGCTCTTGTGTGATTGGTCCAGTATCTGCCACAATGTTGTGCTAAGAGAGGAGTGAGTAGGAAAATTTAAAATATTTTAGAACAGGGTGAAGGATCTGTTGAAGAAGGAACAATTGAAGATTCAAAAGAAGAAGACATTATAAGTAAAACAAATTATTGTTTGAAAAGAGAAGGGGGAAAGAAATAGATTAATATGCAGAGATACTCCGTAATGGATAAACCAGTTTAAAGGAAAGCATTTCAGATTGAAATGGGAAATGAGATCCAGGAGAAAGCAGAGAAATATCTCAAAGATTTAGTAAAAGATGAATTAGAGAATACAAATTAGCCCTAAGAGCCCATCTGAGTTGTGAGAGAGTTATTTTGTAGAGCAAAAGATTAGCCTATTACTTTTTTCATTAAGGCTTGGCAAACTGATTGCAACTGTGTGTGAAGTTCAGTTGAGGCTAGGATATAGTCAGTGATTATGATTAAAAAAGCAGATTACAATATAAAATATGGAGAATACATGTGAGTGAATTTAAAGTGCTTATTAGAACTTATTTTAATAATCATGGATTCCATGAATATGGAAGAAATAAAAGCATAATGGGACACATAATGTGCTGAAGAAATAGGAGATATTTGAGAGGCAGGATTAACAATGAAGATTAAAAGCGTGTGAAAGGCATGAACAGATGAAATTACTGTGAACATACTGTGAAATACTACAAATCATGAGTGTGTACTGTGTATTACAAAATGTAAATGTGGAGTGAAATGTCTTAACATTAAAAGTAGGGGTGAGCTCATAAGAATGGAAAGGAAGTTTGAAGGACCAAAAATAAAATTAGTCCGAAATTCAGAGTTATTAACTCTATAGTGAAGCCAAGACTGACCTCAGAAGGTTACAAGTCTAGAAATCAGAGGATTTGTAATTTTGTAGGAATCTGAGGACAGGAGAACAGCCCATAGAGTTTGAGAAGTAGGTAGTTGGAATTTAAACCTCCCATCCAAAGATCAGATTCAAAAAGGGGTACATCTGTGCATAATATAGATCCTGTAACAAAGACTAGGGGGAAACTACAAATGGCATTATTAAAACACAAATTTTAGTGCATGAAATTATTGGCTCCATTCTGCAGAATAAGTATGTGTAGAATGATTAAGAATTTAAATATAAAAAAAAACTTTTGGGAAAAGAAAAAGATACTCTCCAAGAGGACCAGGCATATTTGAAAGGGAAAGAAATAAACATAGAAACAAAACAAAACAAAATCTGTGGATCAATTAACAGCAGATTAGACACAGATGAATGGAGAATTAGTTAACTGGAAGAAGAGGAAATTAAATTTAATGCAAAAAAATTTGGAAATTATGAAAGAGCTTAAGAGACATGGAGGGAAAAATAAGATGATCTAACATATCTAATTGGAATTTCAGATGGCAATATTTGAAGTAGTATTGGTTGAGAATTTTTCAGAATTGATGGAAGTCCTAAGATTCGGGAAGCATAAAAATTTGCAATCAATAGACATTCATGAACTGTTATGTTTATCATTTTACAGAAATTGTAATATAGCAGATATGGCCAGTGCTCTACTTATATCCCCTCTAACTCACTAGCTAGTTGACTTCTAATTGCCCAGATCTGTATTTATTCATCTGAGGGCCTTTTTCTGGCCATTAATGTCTGCTTTCACTGCCTTTGGAGGAAGCCAAAAATGCTGGAAAATTAATGTTCCTGGCTACAGCCCTCAAACAGTGGCCTATGAGAGTTAGTGTATAAATGCCACAGCTCCCTGGCCTCTTGGTGGGATGACTCTGAATTGTACCTTCTCTATTGGCTCTCAGATTAAGCTTCAGTTGCTTTCAGTGACAGCTCTTTTAACCATGAGCCCTTCGTTGGCTGCCCCACTTCTATTTCTCACTTTTCCATCCTTCTACCAATGTTTCTTTTACCAGAAAATAAATTATGCACACTCAATTTATTCTATCAGAGTCAGCTTCTGCAGAAACTAAAACAAAAAGTAGTATAGTTTTTCTAATTGTATGATCAAGATTCCAATAATCAAGTAAATGACTCACCAATTATTCAAGTGGAAAAATTTATATAATTTTAGCATTCATTATAATTAAGTGTTCCAAAATACCTTGTAATATTGCAAAGAAGTTCTTAATACTACAAAAATCATTCTCTTTGCTGTCTATAGCCATGGGTGCCACAGCAAAACATTTCATGGCAGAAATAGCTGTAATTTTAATGCATAGGAGAGACTTACAAACATAATATTTTTATTTCTCTTTTGAGACTGTTAATAAAACAGTTTCTGTTCTTAATTTATTCAAGAACTTTCATTAATTTAGCTCATGTTTACTCTTTACTCAGCTTTGAAAGTTTCAACAAAACAGACTTTGGATTGTGATTTCTGTCATCCTGGTACTTAAAGGTTTTTGCTTTTGTTCTTCCTTAAGTAAAAAAGTTTGCAGTTAATTTGTTCACCTGCTAGAACTACTGAGAATAAATGGCTAGTTTTTCCATGGGTGGAAGAGAGAAGGTGGGGAGAGGGAGATTGATTAAAAGCCTTATTTATTTTCTGTAATAAAGACATATACCCACCTAAAATATATTTTCCTATTGATTCCTAACATCAGGATGATCATTTGTGACACTCCGGCAGATTATTATAACTATGGCAGATGGCCTCAGACTATCTAATCAGAAAATCCAAACTGAAGGTTCTGGAATTTTCTTTATATTTTATCCTTTGGTATAAAGTGCTGCAGAACAGATAGGAATAGTCCAACATGTTGAAACACATTTTTTTTCAGTAAATGCTTATAAAATATATTACATCCTTGTATTTGTAGCAGTAGTCCTTAATTTCAGCTCTCCCCTCCCAGGAACATATGTCGAAGTCTGCAAACATTATGATGCTGTGGCATGGCAAAGAAAATGGTGCCACTGGCATCTGGTGGGTTGAGGCCAAGGATGCTGCTAAGGATCGTACAATACAGAGGAAAACCCCTGGACAAAGCACATGTAGAGTAGACATGGGGAGAGCCTGGCTTGTATGTTAGAAGAATTTGCATATTTTCTTTTACTTTACAGCTAATTAAAGTATTCTTTATCTCCATACCTTGTAGAGTACTTTATACAACATATGTTTCTACTGTTTCATATCTAGCACCCGTTTTAATTCTCTATCCAGGATATTTTTTTTCTACATAATAATCTCTATAACATTAAAGCTCTCTTCTATTATTTTTATCCATTGCTGTAAAAATTTGTCATTGCTGTGTAATTTATCCATTGCTATGTAATTTATCCATTGAGGTGTAAGTTTTGCTGCTATGCAAAACTTACTGGCTTGACACACAGTCTTTTGTGGATCAGAATCTGGGGAATGGATTACCTGAGTGACTCTTACATAAGATCTCTCATGAAGTTGCAGTCAAGATGCTGAGTGGAATTGGCAAATCTACTTCCAAGGTAGCTCACTCACATGCCCAGCACTGAATAGCCTGCTCTTAGTTGGAAACCAGTTTCTCACCACATGAACCTCAACGTGACCCCATACTCTAAGAAGACTCTATAGGGCTCCTTGAGCATCCTCAAAACATGGCAGCAGGCTTGCACCAGAGCTACGGACCTAAATGATAGCAAGGCAAAAACCAAAATATTTTGTATATCGTCACTACGAAAGTCACGCAGTCTATCATTGCCACAATATTTGATTGGTTACATAGGTCAGCATTTTTTCAGTGTGAGAGGAAACTATACAAGACAGTAACCAGAAGATGCCGATCACTGGGGGCATCAGTGATTCTTGTTCACATACTTCTGCTATATTAGATAAAATATTTTACTATCATTAGCCAATGTTTTTACTTTCTTTTAGATGTCACAGAGTATGTTCATAAATTATTTAGTTGTGTTTATATTAATTCTGCAATTCATTGATTGATGACTTGAAAAGGAAAGAGACTAGAAGTAGAAAAATCCATAAGCAAGTTAATGTAACGATTCATTCAAAGGATGATGGGGAACAGGCCTGTGGAAGCACAAATAAATTAGTGATAGGACATAAATGGAGAGATGTGAGATTGAATAAGCTTTGGATGTAAATTAGAGGCTTTAACTGTAGATGATTCTGAGAATTTCTGCCTCTGCTCATGGAAAAAACATGACCTTAAGTAAGATAGCAAAACACACAGGTAAAGAGTACTTTCAGATAATGAGTCTAGTTTTGATCCTGACAACCTTAATATGTCAGACAAATAAATCCACATAAATTTATCCAAAAGCAATTGGAGACTTGGGTCTATTCAATGGGAGAGGACACTTAATTAGAAATTTTGTCTAGAATTAACTGGTAATAGGGATAGTTAAGGAGGGCAATGGAGAGAGAGAGAAAAAGGGAGAGATATTAACATTGAGAAGTAGATATTTCTGAAAGGTGGGTGAAATACTTCTTGGTAGTTCATAATAGAATTGATGGAGTAAATGTTTTTTCCTAATTAAAATAACAGTATAGTGAAAACAATATTACATTGGATGTCAGATTTATCTCTGGTACTAACCGGCAGATTGATCTTTGGAAAAATCACTTAATTTCATTTATCTTTACTTTTCACACCAATTAGAGACTTAACCTAGGAAATCTCTGCAATGCATCTAGGTCAGAAAATTAATGATACCAATTATGTTTATATTTGTTATGTGAATATTAATACTGTTGTTCATAGGATTGGTATAAGAACAAAATTAATGTATGTTAAAGCACTTCATAAATTATTAATGCAGAGTCTGCACGGTATTTAAAAATTAATAAGGATATTATATATTTTGTTTGTGTATACTGTTTGTAGAATCATTGGTATATTTTTCAGTGTATGATTTCAGTGTGACAATTTCTGTTCATATGAACAAAGTTTTGAAAAATTATAATTTGCAGTTACTTTCTTTTAATTGTCCCTCTGAGGCATAACGATTGAACTGTGATTTCTGAATATACATATCATTCTTCACAATTTTAAAAGTGTTTCATTAGTTTTTAAATATAACTTTATTCTAAGCTGGCGAATTTCCTAAAAAAACCTTATTCTTCTCTTCTTTCTCCATTCTCCAATTTCTTTTCTTAGTTTCCTTTTAGTTTGATCTCCTTGAAAACAGAGACTAAATATCTTGAGTTTTATTTTGTTGGCATTGTTTATCAAGTATAGTTTTTCAAAAATAGTTTTGAAAATATAGATACCCATTAAATAAGTATTACAACTTGGTTAGTCATAACTAAAGCATTATCTGGTGAGGAATAATAAATGGCTTTATTTTTGAATAAAGTCTTAAAATGTGTGAGAAGGAAGTTTTTATCTTATAGAAAAAGGAATCTACTTAATGAATTATCTTTTCCAAAACCCAGTCTAGATGCTGATACCCCATCTGTTAATGTATCTATTACACAGTTTTTCTTGTTGTTAGAGCAGGAACCATTTTAACCGCTTCCAAAGTGTGATATATTCAGGATTATAACAGAAAAAAAAAAATCAAGTTCAAACGTGTACCAAGGCACAATTCCCATTCTAGTCATTACATTCTTTTTAAATACACTATATCATAGATGCTGGCCATATTTAGCTCTAGGCAACAAGCTAAAGTATGTGTGTGTGTATGTGTGTTAACTTAATTTATATTTGAAATAGCTTTTTTATACCATTATGGCAGAATGATGGCTTTTCTTGTCAGTTTATTGGGTATATTGGCTCTAATATTCTCCATGTTGTTGGACATGTGAGTATTCTCTTTATTGAGTTTTGGTCTCCTTGTGGAAAAAAAAAAGAAAAAAGTAGTGAATCTCTTGAAAATGCTGTCAAATGGTATCAAATATCCCCTTCTGCCAATAGAAACAACTATAAGTGCATCCTATAAAGGAAATGGAGTTTTCAGAAATTGAGCTGAGCAATTTATATTACTTTTTGCACTTTTCTTCATCGTACATTATGTCTGGTGATATGCTGTCATGCAAAGTAAGCATCACTTTCCATTTTATTCTCGAAAATGGTGTGTTATATTTTTAATGCTTTTATAACAATTGAGAATACACACAGAATAAATGCCTAAATGAGCAAATGTAGGATGTTAAACTTCTTGATGTTAAATCAACTGCAAAATATATCTGCAAAATATATAGCAGTGTTTCAAAAGCTAATAGTGGGTTGCAGCTGATGGCTGAAATGCCTTAAGTTTATACTGGTCTCTATGAGAGAGAACCACTAATAATTGGTGCTTCAAATTATAAATTCTATGGAATATTTTCAAATTCCATAATGTTTGGACTTTTATATGAAAATAATTTTATTCTTAGGATGGGCCTTTGGCTCTTTTAGAACAGTTCTATAATGTTTTATCAGTTCATTCGTGATTACATATATATATATATATCTCCACATTTTCAGAAGCTGATTTTTAAATATTTTACAAATTGTGTTTGAAGAATAGAATGATAAAATCCTCTGTTTTACAAAACAGAGCAAACATTCAGAAGAATCCAAAAGAGACAAACATGATATAGTGCTTCATTCACCATAAAATGAATTTAAAGTAGGTTCTATATAAAGTCATTAAACAGAAAATGAGATCTGATTATAATGGACCACCCTCTCCATTAGCAAATAAGGTTGTGAATAGTGACCAGATAATAAAGAAAGGGCTTTATTTTATTTTATTTTTCTCTCTAGGGAATTCTGAAAAATTATAAAGCCTTCAACATTTTTCTTCCAGGCATTATAGTCACAGCAGCTTGATGTGTTCCATTATTGTTCCATTATTTTTCATATGCAGATCCAGTCTCTGGGGCAAAATTTCATATGCGAGGTTAGAATAGCTCCTTCTACAAATTTGTTAGCTGCCCTGGAGGAGAAAATGAAATATAGGCCCCGACTTTCATGTTTCAGATCTTTGGTGGTCTGGAAAGAGGTAGTTTTTTTTTTCCACCTAATAGAAGCTATCCAGAGAATCATTTTCAGCTTGCTTCATTGAAATTGTCACACCCTGGTGCCAATCATGTCTTAGGAAACTGCTTCACCATCAGAAGAGGTCTACAAAGGAAACCTACTTTACTACATCTTACTTTTTAAAAGAATATTAGATTTAATTTATTTTACTTACCAAATGTACCTTTATAGTTATAATAGTGAAGATATTTTGGGGACAAAATTTAGAAAATAGGTTAACTATTTCATTATTTGAATGTTCATAGTTATTTTTAATTAACCTATAAGAAGTTTACTTTGCTTTCTTTTTTAGTTTTTTAAACTGTGGTAAAATATACATAACATAAAATTTACCATTTTCACTATTTTTAAGTGTACATTTCTGTGATAGTATGTTCACACTGTTGTGCAACCAGACCATAATTTATCTCCAGAACGTTTTACATTTTGCAAAACTGAAACACTGTACTCATTAAAAAAATAGCTCCCCCCATGCCCTGGCAGCCACCATCTACAATTCTGTCTCTATGGACTTCACTACTCTAGTTACTTCACATAAGTGGAATCACAGAGCGTTTGTTCTTTTGCGGCTAGCTTATTTCACTTATGTCTTCAGGGTTCATCCGTGTCAGAGCATGTGGCAAAATCACCTTCCTCTTTTAAGGCTGATTAACATTGCATTGTATGTACATACCACAATTTGTTTATCTGTTCATCCATCAATGGGCACTTTGTCTTTTGGCTGTTGTAAATAATGCTGCTCTGAACATGAATTTACAGATATTTCTTCATGACTCTGTTTTCAATTCTGTGGGGTATACACCCAGAACTATAACAGCTGGATCATATGGTAATTCCATTTTAAATTTTTTAAGGAACCACTGTTACTGTTTTTAATAGTGACTGTACCATTTTACATCCCCATCAATGACACAAGGTTGCAATTTTTCCACATACTTGTCTATACTGGTTATTTTCTGTTTTTTAAAAGATAATAGCCGTTTTAATGGGTGTGTCAATTCCATTGTTTATTTAAGTAATACTGCAGTAAATAATCTTTTACTTCAGTTTTATATTTTTTTCCTTTACACTGCATTTCTAGTTTGAGATTTACTGGCATAAAGGCAAAGTTAATTGTATAATTCTTAGCAAATTGTTTTACAAATTATCATTATAATTTATATGCTTGCTATATATGAGTGCCACTTTCACCAAATACCTACCAATACTGATTATTAATGTTATTTAAGTTTGCGTCATTTTTATTGTTGAAACAGAATGTTATTTTAATTTGTTGATTATTATTAGGTAATTTTGGATATTTATTTCTGGTCATTTATTCTGTCTATGTGAGCATTTTTGTGAATAGTGTCTTCATGCTATTTGTTCATTAATAGCATGTTAGTTTAATAAACCACATTATGTGCAATTTTTCTTAATTTTTAAAAATAATTTTACCATGTAGAAATGTAGTCTTATGCATTCAAATATGTTTTGTCTCTTTTGTGTAATCATTCATATTTAGGTCATTTCTCACTGTTTGTAATGATTGTCATTTCTCACTGTAATATTTAACAATAATTAAATATTTCTCCTAATGCTATTATTGTTTACATTATTGATTTTACATTTAACTGTTAAAATATGTGGAGTTTATTTTGTGTTATCGCAGACTCTTAAAGAAATATCTTTTTTCCTTAAATATATTTTTTATTTTTCAATTATAGTTGGCATGCAAAATTATATTAGTTTCAGGTGTACGACATAGTGATTAGACATTTATGTAACTTACAAAGCGATCACACCAATAAATCTAGTACCCATCTGCACTGTACATAATAATTACAATATTATTGACTATATTCCTTGTGCTATACTTTACATCCCCATAACTATTACGTAACTGTCAGTTGATACTTCTTATTTCCTTCTCCTTTTTCAATCATCCTCCCAACCCCCTCTTCCATCTGGCAACCATCAAAATGTTCTCTGTATCTATGAGTTTGTTTCTGTTTTGTTTATTTTGTTCTTTTGATTACACATAAGTGAAATCATATGGTATTTGTCTTTCTCTCTGACTTCACTCAGCACAATACCTTCTAGGTCCATCAATGTTGTTGCAAATGGCAAGATTTCATTCTCTTTTATATCCGAGTAATATTCCATTGTATATATATACCACCTCTTCTTTATTAATTTATTCATTGATGGACACTCAGTTTGCTTCCATATCTTGACTATTGTAAATAATACTACAAGAACATATAGATTCACATGTCTCTTCAAAATAGTGTTTTGGGATTCTTTGGATAAATACTCAGTTCTCACTGAGTTCATCTACTCTTTCTCTAAGTTCATTGAGGATGCTTATAACCAATGTTTTGAATTCTGCATCTGATAGATTGCTTGTCTCCATTTTGTTTAGTTCTTTTTCTGGAGCTTTGTTCTGTTCTTTCATTTGGGACATGTTTCTTTGTCTCCCCGTTTTGGCTGCCTCCTGTGTTTGTATATATGTATTAGGTAGAGCTTCTATATCTTCCAGTCAATATAGGGTGGCCTTATATATTCGATTTCCTATGGGTCCCAGTGGCACAGTCTCCCTGGTCACCTGAGCTGGGTGCTCCAAGTGTGTCCCTTGTATGGGTTATGTGTGCCCTCTTGTTGTAGTTAAGCCTCGGTTGCTGTTTGCACGTCATTGGGAGGGATTGACCCTCAGGATGATTAGTTGTGAGGACTGACTGGTGACTACAGTGGAGGAGTTGTGGTGCAGGGGCTGACCTTATGGAACAGGATTCACTTTAGTTCTGGTGCCTGCCCAGTCTGTTCTTTGGGTG
Organism: Pteropus medius; assembly: GCF_902729225.1. Lineage (NCBI taxonomy): Eukaryota > Metazoa > Chordata > Mammalia > Chiroptera > Pteropodidae > Pteropus > Pteropus medius. The sequence continues at coordinate 2,804,368 of NW_024342467.1, read as the reverse complement.
TGTCATCCTTGTATGTAGCCCCTGGTGGTGCTCTGGCTGAGACTGAAGCCAGCCACTGGCTGTGCAGGCCAGTGCCTCCTGGGAAGAGACACACTGCAGGCCAAGATTAGCCACAGCCTGTACACTCTCCAGGGCCACCTGGCATAAGCCACAAAGCAATCCACATATGGGTGCCACCCACACTGAGCTTGGATGTTCCTCAAGACGCCAACCTGCGAACTGAGGCTGACTGCCATTAGGGCTGCTCAGCAAGTGGTACCAGACACACTGAGGCCAGATGCTGCTTGTTCCTGGTTTGTGAACCTTTGAGAGATTTTAGGAAAGTCCGCAGCATAAGCCAAGACAGGACATTTTGTGGGGCAGGGCCCACAAGTTGGGTGGGGCAGGATCTTGAATCACCTGGGGAGAGCGACCTGTGTTAGCCAGATTCATGGAGATTCAGATATGGAACCCACTTGTGTCTGCACACTGGGTATGGGGAGGGCTCAGCAAAGGAACTTTGGTCTCCTCTAGCCCTTCCGTTTGGGAGAAAGCTACCCCTCCAGACCTCATCTTAAATTCAGACAATTCACTTCCTCCCTATATGTCCCTAATGCCTTTTGAGTTGCTGCCCCAGCAATGAAACTCAGAGCAGGTTTGTCATCAGGTTAGTTCATGCGCTGGCCCTCTAAGAGAAATGCCTGGGACTCCCACAGCCCTCCATCTCACTCACCTACAATCTCTGCTGTTTTTCATATCCATATTTTGTGGGGTCTTCTCTTCGTGGTATTGGAATCCTGGGCTGAGGAGTCTAGTGGGCTAGTCCCCCCTCTAAGGGGACCTCTGCAGCTGAGATATCCCTCCTGATTTTTAACCACCATATGCGGGTATGAGATCAGCCAGTTCCATGTCTCCACCCCTCCCAGCAGTCTCGAGGTGGCTTCTTCTGTATGTCTATAGTTGCAGGACTTTTGTTTAGGAGACTTTAGGCGATTTTCAATGATGGCTGTTTCTGTAGTTTAGCTGTAATTTTGATGTGGTCCTGAGAGGAGGCAAGTGCAGTGTCTACCTTCTTGCCATCTTGACCAGAATCCTAAGGAAGTATCTTTTTATGTCTGAAAAATATTCTTTTGTTTCTAACAAACATGTGATGGTACCTTTATTATTTATCAAATTCTTAGATATCAAATTCTAAGTCTTACTTAGGCTCTTCATTCTATTTCACTAATATTATTGTTGATTACTACATGAGTATCAGTGTTAATTAATGTAGCTTTAAAAAACATCTCTTTAAAACACAATTTGGCCTCATTGCTATACTTCTTCCAAGTTACCTTGGCTGTTGTTGAACTTTTATTCTTTAAAGTTTTCCGAACTCCAGGAAAAATATCATTGGAATTTTGATTAGAATTGCATAGAGTAATGTGGAAATAAAATGTTATCTTTATAATAGCATTTCAATATAGATTGTAATTTTATTACTTCCATTTCATTTGTCAATGTTTTAAATGAGCTATTTCACATTAGCTGTATTTATTTTCTGCTTCTATATTGAATTATAAATATACACTAATTTCTTCATATGTCAGACATTTCTCTCTGTATTTATAACATTGTCAGTGGCTTCATATAGTCTTGTTTTTATTTTTTTCTAATGATCATTAAATTAAAACTCTGATTGTTGTGTCCAATTATTCATCTTTATTATTAGAAGTGTATAGAATGCAATTAGTAGCCAAATTGTACCAAGTTGAAAAATGTCACTGTTCATTTTTATAATTGGGGAGAAATAGTTATAAAAACATTTATGGGCTTTTAAATTATTCCATAAAGATGTTTTATGATATTAATTTTGATGTAGAATATTTTAATGGTCAGTGTTAATATATGTATCTTTTTCAGACTTGAAAAATTAGCCATGGAGGAAAAAATTAAAATAGATGGGTATTATGGGATACTTTTGTGGAGAACTTATCTATTCTTTTTTTAGCCTTCTATACTTCAAAAAATGCAAACATTTTAAATTACAATATTTATTAGGCAATCTTATATATAAGAATGCATTTTTTTTCTTTCATATGCAACTATTATCTTTGTTTTTATAAAATTGAATATATTACAAAGAATCCTATCTTTTACTAAACCATAAATAATTTTGTCTAGTCAAGAGTTCTTGATACATTTCAGTATATTCAGTAGATCTGAAGATAAAGAGTATTAACCCATACTGACCTTGCTTAAGTATTTTTTTATAAAGTGCACATATTAACTATTTTTTTTAAAAAGGTAGTGCTGTCATGCATATTTTCTTAAAATACTGGTAGTTTAAAACAAATCATTTAAACCACACATTCTAGAATTATCTGTGATAATCCTATTCGAGATTCATTTTTTATACTGTGTTTAATCCTTGGAGTAGAAAAGATGTTTCTAGGATGATCTGAGTAATGATAAAGTTCAAAAGTCAGATTGAAACTATCATTTGTCAGTTTCCAACTTATAATATTAGTCCTTTTCTTGGAGAACACTGGTAAAAAGTGGCTCACGATCAGGAGTAACTCTGCTCTTTAAAGTACACTCTTGACTTTAGAAAAACAGAAAATGTGTTCTGTAATTTCAAGTATAGAATGATTTTGTTAAGATCATATATTGAGCAAACCTAAGATTAAATCAGATTATTGCAATTGCAGTTGAAATATAATTCTTGGAATGTTATTAAACCATTAGAAAAATAAATATTTGGCTTGGTTTCTATGTGCAGCCTTAATTATTTAAACATTAATTACTTAAAATTAACACTGATTTAACTTGATCCTTTTATTGATTAAATGTCTTTGAGTATGATAAAATAATATTCAAATAAGTAATTGAAAATAAAATAATTTTATGAAAGCATTCATGATAATTCAATGTTATTTTTCTTCAAGTATTTTTTAATTCTTTGTTTTTTGTTTTTTTGTTTTTTGATTTACATAAAGATCAGAGAATTGTCAGTTCACTGTATAAAAAAAGAATGAGCACCTTTGGAACAGTGGTATGAATATTTAGATCACCACTATTGACAGTCAACTTCTAACATATGTCTTTTGACATATCTTATAATATTTCATGTTAGCATGAAATGCAGTAGTGACAAGGAAGTGCAATTTAAGATTATAATAATATAAATGAAATATATAGTTTGCAAAAATGTTTACATTATTTAATTTTTAAGATGTTTGAATTAATAATTGCTGTATGTTGCAAATAATCATAAAGACATTTTTAGATTACAGTTAACAGGAGGAGGACTCATTTAGAATTAAACTGCTAGTGAATAAAACTAAATATGAAAATATTTTGAGTATAAATAAATCAACTTGTTATAAATAAACCGATAAACAAAAATATTTATTTGCTGTACATAATTAAAAAGAAAAGCTGCAAGTAGTACTTTGTAAATAGTAGGAACTAAAGGTCTATTTTCAAAAATTAATAAATCAGGTGAGATAGAATCACATGGGGAGTAGTAAATGCCTAAATGTGTTTGTAGAAGTATTTGTAGCTAAATGTATTCAATACAGTTTTGCTTAGAAAAGTATATTTCCCTTGGGACTCTTTCTTGGAGAATAGATTCCTGACCAAAAAAGATAAATGTCTAGTTAATTTATCATCAAAAGCCAATGTTAAATGGCAACCCAGTGATAACCTATGGACTCACATTCTTAAGTCCCAACTAAGGGACCATTTCGTTGATTATTTAATAACTAATCACTATTTGGTTACAGATATATTTGAAATGATTTTTTCAGAATAGGCTGTTTTACAAGCAATAATTTTAAAATCCATTAAATATATTATGATAGGCCATGTGTTTGAAAATATAAAATATTGTGATTCTTGGGACGTTGAGGCTGATTGTGTCCTAGAAAATTTGTAAACTAAGTTATTGTAATTCAAATATTTATTTTCACTTAAATATTATGTTCTTAGAAAATCTTAAAAAACAAAGTATTTTATATTATTAATTAACAATGAACAATAAGCTGTCCTTAATTTCATCTTGTCTTTTTAAAAACTAAGATTTATATTCCACACATGGAAAATCTCCCAACATTTTTTAAGTGAAACCATGATCTCAATGTCGTTTCAGAAGTCTCCTTATAGAGCTTATCACAGGATAGAGTTGATCACATGATAGAGTTGATCACATGATAGAGTTGATGTCACTTTTTATCACACCCATTACTAATTTCCTAAATAAGTAGCTCTAGTACCCAGGAAAAGTGACAATGTGTAATGCATACCGTGAAAAGAAGTTTTGAGTGTCATGGCTTCCAACCTCAAGATTCCTAACCATCTCTCTCCACTCAGAAACTTTTAAGTGACTTCACGTTGCTGCAAGCACCCATTGCATGTCATTGTTTATATATTTCCTATGGCGTCAAGCCAGTTTATGATTGCAGTTGGTTTACATTAGCATTTGAAATATGGAGAACTTATTAGGTGATTTTGCCTCAAGACAAGCATATGGTTCCATTTGCCAATATCCTTGGATATACTGTAGGACAAAGAAAATTGGTAAAATCCCAGGCTCTTTTATAAATGAGCTTTGAAGGAATATAACATAATCTCAACATGAATACAGTCATTGGATTAGGATACTAAGTAATCTGACAAGTATGGTCTTGTAATTTAAATTTTGGTTGAATATTTCTTGCATGTTACTTATCACATATTTCATGCATATCTCACTATATTACATTTATGCTAAACACTTTGATTGTAAATGAGCTTTCTCACATTATAAAATATTTAGAAAATACTTAATATGTTTATTTCACTTCTCTTTTAGCTCTCCATTTATATTGTAAAAATAAACAATTATCTAAGATATCTTGAGATTATCTCTTATTCCAACTTCTTATTCCTTGGATCTCCTTCCAGATTTCTTTCTCTCTATGTTGAGCTCTTTCCTCCTTGGGCTTTTATCTTCCCCAACCCTTTGTATTTCACTAAAAAATTTCATACAGATCTTTCATTTCCTAACTGAAAGGAAAGCCATAAAGCTATTCGTCCATTAAACTTTCCACAAGAATTAAAAATCTTATCATGTGCCAGAAACTCTTTTAGATTTTCCCACAAACAGCTCCCCAACCCCTATCCCCACCAAATCCATCAGTCTTGGAGCTTACTTTGGGGTAATGCATATAATAAAAGTGAATATACTATGTAAGCAAAAATAACATTTTGATAAATGATACAAAAAATATAGAGGAGATTAACATGTGTTACAGCTGAGTTACAATTTTAAAAAAGGTAGACTAGGTCTCATTGAGGTGTTTTTATTTTTAAATAGGAACTAACACATCTTAAAGAATGATATTCTAGGGCTAATAACTTTGAGAAACAGAATATATGGCAGTGTGGCTGGAATGAATACACAAAAGGAGAAGAATTATAGCAAATAGATCAGAGAGATTATGAGGAAGCAGATCATGTTGGGTCTTGCAGGCCACTGTAAAGAATGGCCTACTTCAGAATAAAATGGCATACCAATACAGGTGTATGAGCAGAGGAATAACATGATCTGATTTATAAAAATTTAGTTGTCTTAAACCAACAGAAAATTGAAATAATATGCAACGTACCCCTGTATGACCTTCCCCTGGATTCATGAACTCTTTATCCCTTCCCATAGTAGCTCAGTCTACACACACACACACCCCTCCCACTTTGCCAAGTCATTAAAGGTTGTTTACAAATAGCATTACATTTCTCCCTAAACACTTCAGTTTGCATTTCCCAGGAAAAAAAGACCTTCTCCTACACTGCTATATCCCATTACCACACCTAAGACAATAAATAGGAGTTTCAAATTTCCCCAATTTTTCTTAAAATGGCCTTTTTTTTTCAGTGTGGTTGTTCTTTAATCTTGAATAAACCAAGGCCCACTCACTGCATTGGCCGAGTTGTCTCTATTCTCTCCTAACTTGAGTACTTCTGCTTCCCTCTGTTTTTTACGCCATTTAATCTGGAAGAATTCAGATCACTTGTCTTGTAGATTACCCCTTATTTTGGATCTGTGTGACAGACTCATTATTAGATTCAGGTCATGACATCATAATATACTTTGGGTTTGTTTGCTTTTTTTTTTTTTTTTTCATACTCATTGCTTGGATTGTTTGGCAGAGAAAGTCAAATTATATTTATAAAGTCCACATGACATTCACTCGTGTAGTCTCTATAAGGACAAAGTTGAACTAACAAGAGTTATTTCTAAAAGTCATATTCCATTTAAAAGATAAATGACACTCTTGGGAGAGTATGATCTTGGGTTCAATATTCTATGAGTTTGCCTTGGAAAGTTGTGTCTTATTTACCTATTTCATTTTTCCCATAAGGCAGGCAGTTGATTTCTAAATTTTGGAACATTCTAGTTAGATGTGTTATTGATGAAATTGCTGTTCAGGTCTGATGACAATTTAATATAGAGAAAAACTGGATTGAGTGACCTTCGCTGCAACTGTTGTTGGCCTTTCTTTTTGTTAAGTGACTGGACAATTTATCTAACTTATAGGAAATATTGTGATTGCTAAATGGACTGTCATAGATAAAGATATACACCATTCATCTTGAAAAGGTTCACTGGGCAATAGTAATAAGAGAAGGTTAAGGGGCATGGGACTTCATAAACCTTCTTTTAAAATTCATTGTCCTTCCACACATAAGTAGCTGCATTTTTTTCTCTTTTAACTATTTACTCACAGTCCAGAATCACTGTGTAGACACTGTGATATGCAATTTTTAGAATACGTTTTCTTAAATCATTACAAAGTCACACAATTTAGATTTGTGTCTAGGATAAAAACAAGCTCTGTTTAGTCTTTGAGATAGGAACTCAGGCTCAGATAATTATTATTATTCAGCTAAGTTGCTCAGGTTCTGACCTCTATGAAAATTAGCTGTTTTCTTATAGTGTTGTACATGTTTGGAGTATGTATAGGCTAGAGGTGACAAAAGAATAGAATCATAACTAGTTTGGGGATAAAATGGAATACTGCTATGTACTTGTATGAAACTACTCAAGGGAATCATTCTTTCTTCAGGGGAATCAAAACAGGTGAAATATATAGTATTCTCAGTGATAGAATATGTGACTAAAATAAACTAAGAAAATCTAGTTCAAAAACAAAATTGAGGTTGGCAATGGCTGAAAGTTTTCTCTAGAAGTGATTATACAAACTATATGTATTGTAACTGTTCATTTAGCCTAAGCAGCTTTCAAGTAGTAAAGCATTTGTTAGTTCTGACCTAATGTAAATTTGATATTCTTCATAGGCACCTGATCACCTGTAGGACTGATGAAAAGTGCTACTCACGTTGCTATTGACTGGTATGTCTCACTAACACTGAGCAAATCTTTTCTGGGTCTTTATAAAAAGCATAATAAAGCATTTTAAAGCATATTCATAATTCTATGAGGAAGTGTTCTAAGGTAAGATAACAAATTTAGATATGGACATCAAAAGTTCATATCTCTGTGGGTTAAAATATGATGACATAAAGTTTATTCTTCTCCTTTATAGTGAACTAACTGCTAACTAATAAGTCCCTGAACTATTTTCTATTAATGAATCGGTATTTTTCTATATCTTATTTACCCATTTTCAAATATGTTTCTCACCAAAGTGAATTTTTGCTTTTGGTGGGTTTTTCTTATATCTTCTTTTTGAAAATGACTTACACATTATTTATCTCACAAATTTATGGATATTTAAAGATGTCTGCTACCTTAGGGTTATCATTAAGAGTTTCCATACAGGTATATACTTTCAAACTGTTTCTCCTTACATTAGCCTCTTAAAATCCTTGTCTTATTTTTCATAGTTTTTCTTAAGTTTAGACTTAATAAACTATATAACCAGGGAAATTCACTTAATTTTTTTAAATTTAGTTGCTTCATTAGAAATACTGTTATATGCCAGAAGGCTGGAGTTGAAAAAATTTAATTCTTGAAGTGTCTACTAAATGCTGTGATCTATTAGCTTACTAAATTGGTTCACTCATAATTACTCAAAATTATTATGAAATAAGATTTGGTTTTTAATATTTCAGGATATTGATCTTATTCTGTTTTTGATGTTTTCATGAGAAACTATATAAGATCATTATAACTTTATTTTTTTCCCTTTATTTTCTTGTTTATTCATTTTATAGTATAGGTTATTTATAAATGTAATTTATTTAATTTCAATTGATATTTAATAACAAAGACAACCATCTTGTCAAATACTGATCCTGTCAGTCCATATCTTTTTGGCTTAGTCTGTCATTCAATTTCTAAGATTTAAGATAGAATTGGATAATCATCTTGTACTGAATTAATCTCGTAGAACAATAAATTAGTAATTATGTGTTTAAAATGAAGATTTGCAGGATTTATCTTTAGTCTTTTTCTGATTTTTGATTGGAAGGATGGAAGAAAAATTAGAGAAAGGAGGAAAAATTTACTATAATGAATAACTAACTGATCATATGGTTCGTTTTTTTAAAGAGTTTTATAAAATCTGAGTTAGCCTCTCTTCATACCAATCATAGTCTTATTGTAACTATTCCACAAAGAAATTTTGTTATCCTTCCAACTGATATATTTTTATAAGACACTTTATCTTTAAATCCTAATAAAATTAGCAATAGAGAAGAGCATTGAGAAAATCTAAGGCGATTATTGAAATATCCTTTTCCTCAAAAGGCAGGAACAATATTTAATGACCAGCCACAAATACTGCTATAATATAATCATTAAGGAAAATTATGTTCTAAGGGTGAATCAAGGTGGTAAAAACTGATTTTTTAGTTGTTAAACTAAATTAGAAGAGCTGTTAAGCCTTATTGATTTATTTACTTGACTTTTTGAGTAAACTGTTTTCAGGCACTATGCTATAAAAAAAATACATATTCATACACATTTATATATCTATATTTATGATATCTGTAGACACATATATGTACATATATGTGTCTGTATGTACATATATATACACAGACATATCTATGTATATATATGCATACATACATATATATATACACACATGACAATATATTGTAAAAACATTTTAAATTTCTATGAACAGAGGAGGAAGTATCTAACTTGGCTAAATGGAGATAGAGACAGCCAAGAATTACCCTAGGAAGTGACGTTTTAGCTAAGACCTGGAAGGTGAATAGTGTTGATAAGGTAGATGAAGACAGACTGGAGAAGGCACCTGAGGCTGACAGAACAGCATGCGCATCTATTTGGCTGTGGGATGATTTGGTTACCAATAGGATAGGTGTATAGTTTTGGGTTTTTTTTTTTTTTGAGGTAATAGTTGTAAAGGAAGATTAAATTAAACAATTCAGAATGGCCGTATGTGCTATAGTAAAGTATTTTTTAATTTTTTGTTTCGGTTGGTGATAGGGGCACAATAAAGTATTTTGAACAAAGGGAAGATATGAGTTAGAAAGGCAAGTGTGATATCAAAATGGAGAATGGTTTAAAGGGCGTGGCACGAGTGAAAGGCTTTTAGAATTTGTCAGTTTGCAGCTCTTTGAAAATATTACTTCCCATTCACGTGAATAGATCTCCTTAAGGACACACTTTACATATACAATGAAATAATGCCCCTTATAATAAAACATCTGTGCTAAAAGCGTCTTCCTGAAATAAGCTTTAAGAAAGTGTGTTTCTATATAAGTTATTCTGTCTGCAAAGACGTCATGTATTGATTAGACTGTAATGGTCAGAGGCATTATGTCATTTTCAATTTTAGATTAACAGATTTTAAATTTCCCTTTCCCACAAAAACGATATTGATTATTATATCTCATTTAACCACTAATGAAATATGTTTCATTAATGAACACCTAGGGCAATCTTTGTATTTAGAAATCAGTTTACCTTTTAAGAATTGACTATAAAGGTCTTAAGCAGTGTTTTATGTCATTGATGTTTTCCTCAAGTTTTAGAAACAGCAATTAAATCTTTGGACTCGGCCGAAAGAATTTTTTGTTTGTTCGACACATTTATAATTTTGTGTTAGACATGTTTGTAGTTTATCATCATTTTAACACTATAACAAGTTTATATTAGAATTGTAAATTAGAATACTATCATTGATTATTTTTGTGTTCCAAAAGATGTAGTTAGTGGATTATTAGCTTTTAAGTACTTCTTAAAAAAAATAAATGATTATTTATTGTTATCACATTAGAACGAATTTAAACCTCATAAATTATTTCTAGTTAAAACTAATAATTTTGGTTATCTGGTTTTTAATTGATTGCTGATATTATTAATTAGCACAGTATGTGCTAAAGCCTCTGGTACAACATGAAAGCTGTAATAAAATCTACTGTAAACCATCCATGAAGGGGACTTTTACAGATGTGATTATGTGAGCCTGGAGGCTACATTGCAATAATTGGCCTCCTGCGAGGCTGCAGTTCTGCAGTTGTTCCTGGAAACTCAGTGAACAAGAAGATTGGATTTCACAATGTTTACATTTGTTGACTGATACTTTGAGTTAGCAACATCCACGTAATGATGAACAGCAGTTCAAACTTGAATCACTATTCTTTGGATATAAATAAAAATTATATCCGGTTTCTTTTTATTTCCCCACTACAGATTCAGCTAAGTTAATATTTTGAAATCACTGTTCAGTAAATATTACTGAATGTTTAATTTCAACACATATTTCCTGCCTCTGTGTAATTGTATTTAACTCTACTTGTAATCCTCTAAGTCTCCTCAGACACCATTCAATTGATTTTTTTATCTTCTAGTTTGAAAATTTTACATTTTTTTACTATTTAGTGGTTATAATAGTTATGTTATCAAAAATATTTAACAAATTCTAAAGTTAATTATTTTTCTCTCCATTCCCCAAAATACAAGTACCTTTAGAATGTTTTAATCCTAATCACCCCTTCATGATATTGTTTATATGATAACTTATATGATATTGTTTATGATATTTAGGTTTTGAAATTTTTTTATTCTCTGTTAGATAGTTTTATTAAGTCTTTATATAGTCAATAGGACCTTAAATCCACCTGAATATATATACTGTTTCTCAGATATTTGCGTTCAATAACTTATTTATGAAGTACATTCTTTAGCAGTTCTATTTGTAAGAATATGCAGTGGTAAACTGTCTCAATTTGTGGGTGTCTTGAAACAACTTTAGTTTGCCATTATTATAAAATAATGCTTTTCACAGTATATAATTCTAGGTTGACAAATATTTTATCTCAGCACTTTGAGAAAATTTAATAGATTCCTTTGTTTCTGGTGTTCTGCTTCTAGATGTAATTAAACATATATATATATCTATATATTTCTAAGTGTATACATATATATGTATATATATACACATATATATATATACATATATATATATATGTATATATATATATACTTGTAAGGATTTACTTGACTTTCTGAATCTAAGAACTGATATCTTTCATCGACTCTGAAAATTTCTTATTATTTCTTCCAAAACTGCCTTCCCCCATTCTTAGAACACTAATTACATCTTAGACCTTCTTATCTTTATTCTCCTTGCCATATATTCATGTCTTTGTCACACTGTGAATGATTTCTACAGGTCAATATTTCAATTGATTAATTTTCTCTTCTGCTGTACCTAATTGTCTATTTAACATTCTTACTAAATTGCTAATTTTAAGCAAATTTTTATTTGTGATTATTTCATTGGTTCTTTTTTAAACTATGTGGTCATTTTTATAGCCTTTTTTTTTTTAGCATACTTTTACTACATGCTGTTATTCTTTTAAATAAGTAAACATTCTTACATTAAACTTTCATTACTTGCTGTCTTTGTATATCTTAACTGTAATATGTTGTTTCTGTTGACTTTTGCTTATGGTTTTTCCTTTCCTGTTGAACTTATGTTACTTGGAACATTATTTATGGGAATTCTTTGAATCCTGAGTTTGAAATATTTTCTCCAAAAGTGATTTGTATTTGCTTCCTCCAGGTCCCTAAATCAGCATGGGACCACTTAAAGCTAATTTTTTTACTTAAAGTACTTTTGTCCAGAAATCAGTAAATTATAGCCTGCAGAATACATTCAGCCTGCTTTCTGCTTTTAATAAAGTTTTATTGGAACACAGCCACAGTTATTCTTTGTCCTTGGCTGCTTTCCCTACTACAATGGCAGAATTAAGTGGCTTCAACAGAGACCACATAGTTCACAGTCTAAAATAGTCACTATCTGGCCCTTCATAGAGGAACTTTGTCAACTACTGTGAAGACCATACAGGTAATATGAATTTCACCACAGTCTTTTAAAGGTAAGTTTATGCTTATGAATTCTCATAGGAGCCTTTTTTTCTTATTCCCTTTCAAACAGAGACTATGATGTGACAGAAAACTGTCTTCACCTTCTATCTTTGGTTTAGTGACTGATAGATTCACCTGGTGGGAGTCCTGGCATCCTACATAGGTATTTAATTTGACTTCCTATTTTGAGCTACTTTAGGATTTTGTCATACGTCCAGTCCATCTTTAAACTTTAAAGCCAAACACTGTATTATCAAAGGTAAATGAAAAGATACCAGTGGCAAATATACATTTCAGCATCTACTTGTCTCATCGAATACATGTTTCCATATCATTTCTGCATCTGAGATTTCCCTTTCCTATTAGCTTAGCCATGCATTCAAATTTATGTATGTTATATTTCATCTTGTATTTTTTAGGTATTCTATGCTAACAGGATTTTTCTAGACATCAGTTTCACCATAGTACCAGATATGGAGCATAGTCTATTTTAGGGATGATCTTAAACTATATCAGCTTGAAGGAAACTGGATTCAGACTGGCTGGCTCTGGATTTAGATTTCTGGACACAGTTCACTGTCCATCACTTTCTTTATATGTGGCCTTGGTTTAGTTTTGTAACCACCGTAAGTCATTATTCATCTCAGTAAAATGAGAATAATAAATGCACATATTTCTTAGTAACTTTATGACAAAAGAAATAAAACCTTATATAAATATAAATACATATGTATATATATTGTTAGTACTTTTTGGTCAGCAACAGTAAGTGGTTGATAAAAATTATATATAGTAATAATATATACTTCTAGTAGCTTCTCATCTCTCTAAGAATAAAATTCAAATTCCTTACCCTCATTATCTAAGCCCTGTATGATTTAACCACTTTGTGATTTGACTCTCTCATCTCATCTCCCATTTTCTCATCTATTTTAGTCTCCAATCACATCTGCCTCTTTGCTTTTCTTGGCAAGCCAAGGATGCATCCATCTCAACATGGTTGTCCTTTCTATCTTCTCTATTTTTTTTCACCTCAAATGTTACTATCAGAGAGGGCTTTACTGGCTACCCTACCTATAATAGCACATTACCCCATCACTTTCTGCACTATGACCCTTCTTTGTATTTCTTCCTTTTTTCTATGTCTCTTATATTATTAATTATTTATGTGTTCGATGTCTTAATTTCCCCACTAAAATATAAATTCCATGAGATTAGAGACATTGACTTGTTCATGATAGTATACCAAGTGCCTGGACAAGCTCTTGGCATAAAACATGGGTTCAATTAATATTATTTGAGCAAAAGATGAATTCAAACTCCGACTTACACAGACTGCAACATGAAAATTTGCCCCTTCCTTTGCACCACACTCTTATTCCTGATTTCTGATGTTGAGTTATGTATTCATGTTTAAAGCCTTTCCTCACCTTTCAATCTGATGCTTAGTATTTATATAATTTCAACTATCTTCTTTTTTCCACAAACATGATTTTGAATTTCGGCATTGACTACAACCCAACAATTCGACCTAAGAGCATCCTCTCCTACCCCACCATATTTTTTTCTGGATTCATCAGTGAGATCCAGATACCCATTGTGTATCAAAATAAATCTAAACTTCAGAAACTGGTAATCAGTAATCTCTAGGTTCTAAAATCAAAGTGATAAAATCTGAGACTGAGTGTCCAAGACAGTTGGAAAGTAGGAAAGAATCCGTGCCATTAACTTCAGGGGCAACAAGTACATAAAAAGTTATGTTTACATTGTTTTCTCTATGGACATTTCCTGAGTCTAATATAAGCTATAGGAGGGCAGGGATTTTTGACTCAATATCCCACATACTTAGAACTTACTACCTAGTAGGGGCTGAATACATAGATTTTGAATGTATAAATTGATAGATTTTGAAGGTAGATTCAATAGCATGTGCTTGTGAACTGGATGTGATAAAGTAAAAAAGAAAGAAGTCGATAATTGACAAAGATAATTTTCATTTATAGGAGAGAGAAAACTGGGAAAGGAATAGGTTTATGGAGGGAATAAAGGATCTATTTATGACATGTTAAATTGGGGATGTGTGTAAGATATCAAAGCGGAGATACTGAATAGATATATGACTTAGGAATTCAAGGGAAAGGTTGAGGCTGGTGATATCAGTTTGGAAGTCATCCATATGTGGCTAGATAATAGGTGTACTGGACAGTAAAAGATTCTCTGAAGGGCACTTGTAAAGGATGGGATATGCTTTCAGAAAATTATTTTTGTTACAATGAAAACAAAGAAATGTAGAAGAAACTACATGAAGTAGGAAATTATTATTTTATGTAAAATAAATGCAAAAGGTAAAGAGGTCCTGAAGAAGAATAGGAACAAGAGTAAAAGAAAGGCAAAATGTCTTTAAGAGCAATTAAGAAGGTGGAATCTTCTGGTTTTAGTAACATACTAGATATAGAGGAGAAAGAAGAAAAATAATCAAAGGACCCTGAATGAATAACCTGGTGCATTGACTATGTAAATAAACTAGACGATAATGACATTGAAAAGCTTATATCATAATAAAGTTGCTTTGAGATAGGTTGAGTAAAGGATCTTTCAGTCATCGTTAAGATTTTTAGCTGAAACATGAAAATAGAAGTGTATGTGCTTTTAAAACTATCTAACATATTTTTCTTTTTCATTAGAAGTTATACATACATAATTACACAGCGATCCCTTTCTATTTTATTTCATATAATTAAACTGAAAAAAAACTTAGATATATTTCCAAGAAGTATTTCTTTGAAATTTAAACATATTAAAAAGTATGCCTAACTTCTCATTATAACAAATGAACTGCACAACTCATATGTCTTGAATACATGCATTTATTAATTCAGAGATATGATTAAAATTTAAATCATCAAAACTCAAAATGAATGACATCGATGGTTTCCTAAATATAACATTCTCTTTTTATTTTGCTATTAGATGATATTTTTTCAACTGTGTTATTGAAGGTAGTAGAAAAAAAAGTTTTCCTGTTGAATGATTTCAAATAACTATTGCAGTGGTCATGCAAGTGGATTGCTCAGATCTTTGAGAGAATATGCTATAAAACACATGCTTCACTGACAGCCTCTAGCTGCCATACCTTCAGATCAGCTGGAGTGTCAAGATCATACTTCTCCTGGGCTATTCCCAGCCAGTGACTGTGCATAGCAGGGGTATTAGAGCCAAGACATTTTGCTTGATGTGGGATTCTTCAAATTTGTATTGTTGGTCAAAACATTTCCCATCAGTCTGAGATTTTCTCAAAATTGTGTTGCAGTCTGAGGCTTTTTTCTACCCAATCCTTTCTTCCCTATCTCTGTCATAGGAGCGAGAACTGCATGAGGGTCTGAAGGGCTCTCCATGGCTTCTGCCTCTTCCCTTTTATCCTTAATAAGCTTTATCCCCATAAATGTCATGCATGTCCAATTATATCTTGTCATCTGCTTCGTGGGGGACCCCAAAATGATATACCTATACAATGGAGTTCATGGTTTTAGGATTTTTGTCTGTGATCACATAGTTTTAATATTTATGGTTTTAGTTGGAATTATAATAACTCAATGTAGATGCTTGTGATTTTGAGAAATACTTTATTCAGGATTTGTATGAAAAGTTCACTTATCATATACCATGTATCTAAACCAAGTTTCTCAACCTTGGCACTAAAAATATTTTATGATAATTCTTTGACTAGAATTATCTAAAAATATTATTGACTAGATAATGTTTTTTGTTTTTGGCAAGCTGTCCTATGCATTGTATGAAGTTCAGCAGCATCCCTGTACCCTCTACCCACCATATACCAGTAGCAGACATCCTTCAGTTTGCAAATATTGTCAGATGTCTTCACAAATTACCAAATGGCCTCTCATAGACAAAAGCATTCCCAGTTGTAGAAATAGAGTATCTTGGAGACTCAACCATGCCTGAGGAAATAAGATATGTCTATTACAGCTGAAAAAGTAAGAAAAGTTTTTAGGAGATGGCACTGAGGCAAATTTTGAGGAGTGACAAATATTTGCTTGCCTTCCAGGAAGGATTAATTGCATGACCCAAGTCATAGAAGCAGAAATAAAAACACATAAGAGAAAGCCCTTTTGAAGGAGACTGTCTTGTCAGAATCAGAAGAAAGAGCCATCCTGGTGGTGGTACAATAGTAAATATATAACTTCTTCAATAGTAATATTCTCTAAGGCTTAAAACTAAGTATTTCCCCCACTTCACTCCCTTTATTTTGTCATTTGCTATATAAATCTTGTGTGTGGCTTCCTTGTGTCACTTAAGTGTGTCTTTTCTCCATTGTAGTGCAGGCTCCTAAACCTGTGCTCTTTGTACTGCCATAACATCCACTTACCTTGAGTCCCTATTCCCAGTTATTCCCTAGATGTTGTAGTTTTGATCCTTTTATTGATGGTTTGTATTTTGTGAGAGACTGTTCACATATTTTCCTTTAGTTCTTAAACATATTTTCTCTTATTTCTTTGATTATATTTATAATATTTGATTTAAAGTCTTTGTCTAGTAAGTCCAACCTCAGAGCTTCTTCGAGGACTATTTCTACTGATTGGTTTTTTTTTTCTGTATATGGGCCAGCCTTTCCAGTTCCTTCATCTGTCTTCTGATTATTTTAGTTAGAACCTAGAAATTTAATATAATGTAGCAATTCTGGAAATTATATCTCTCCCCTCCATGTAGTTTCTGTTTGTTACTATTATTGTCATGTTGCTATGTATCTGTTTAGTGACTTTTATTAACTAATTTTGTAAACTCTGGATATAATTCTTTTAAAATCTATAGTGACACCCCTTCTTTATTTTTTATATTGGTAATTTACGTTCTCCATCATTCTCCTCCCTTCCCCACTCTCATCACTTTTACCAAGAATTTATAAGCATATTAATCTTTTCAAAGAGCAACTTTCTTGAGTATTTTTCACATGTGTGGTCTTAGGCCTTAGAGCACTCCAGAATGCAAGATGGGTCCTTCCCTAATCTAGGAACTGTTTGGCTCCAGATTAATAGTGGTGACAGTGGCAGCTATAGCAGAAACAGTGATGGTAGCACTGACTGCAACCTCAAGAGAGAAATGATTCTATGCAGTCAGTGCTGAAACCCACAGTCAGAGACTAGTTTGCCAGTCCATGCCCCAGTTCCATACCTACAGCTTCTGTACAAATATTAACCATCTGGCCTGAGGGCTGGGATAGGTACTCAGGCAGTAAACTTTGTCAATAAATTATTACAAAAAAATAGTGTATAAGTGGTCATTTCAAAAAAGCATATCAGGGACTTATCCAAATTCTTATAAAAGTTTAGATCTCTTATTTTGAAAGCTGCTGTAACAATGCAAGACTAAAAATATCAGTTTAGAAATACAAATTAAATTTAAAGATCATCAGTCAGTGGAAAATAACACAAATTTATATGATCTCCAAATGTACCAATTAGAGAGAAAGACAATTTTAAAATTAATTTTCCTGTAATTGAAAATACAATGATAGATTACATAAATAGGCATTTTGAATTATGTACAAAGCATATCAAATTTCTTTTACAACCTCTACAAGTTCCAGACAACATCAGAAGTATTAAAATGCTATTGTATAAATTTACACTTAATTTAAAACTTACACAATACTGATTTATATAGAGTTAAATCTTTTTAGAATTTTTTTTGCATGTTGAATCATCAGCTATTCTAAAATTTATATTTCAGAATAATGAATCAGAATTTATCCTATTGTTGCACCTTGTAAAATACACTTAGCTTCAGTAATAGTTGCACTAGCAGAAATATCTTTCTCAAAATTAAAAATAATCAAAAATTACTTTTGATCTTATGATCTTACAATGTCCAAAAAGGAGTGACATTGATTTCAGTTTTATCAATGAACAATAAAGTATAAAAGTATAAATTATAATGACCTTGTAAAAATGTGAGTGAAAAATTTTATGAGTAATAAAAATATCACAACAAAGTATTATTTATTGTATTATCTAAACTGTGACATCAAAAATGTTATTTTTTTGTAATTTATAAGTTTATATTTGTGTATCCCTATCGCTCCATTTACATTTTATAATTAATAAAATATATTTAAGAGAAAACTTTATATTTCAGTACCTTTAACACATTCTCTTTTTAAAAAGAAACTTTTTTAGAGCAGCATTAGGTTTGTTACAAAATTGAGATGAAAGTACAAAGATATCCTATATACTCCCTGCCTCCACAAATGGATAGCCTCTTCCATTATCAAGATCACTCACCAAAATGGTACATTATATTACCAAGGATGAACCTACTTTGACATATCATAATCACCCAAAGTCCATAGTTTACTTTACAGTTCACTCTTGATATTGTACATTCTACAGATTTGGACAAATGTGTAACAATATATATCCATCATATGGTATCATACAGCATGTTTTTACTGTCTTCAAAATTTTATGTTCTGTGTATTCATCCCTCTCCCCACCAAACTTCTGGGAATCACTGATCTTTTTATTATCTCCATAGTTTTGCCTTTTCCAGAATGTTGTATAGTTGGACTTCACAGTATGTAGTCTTTTCAGATTGGCTTCTTTTGCTTAGTATATGTATGTAAAATTCCTTCATGCCTCTTCATGACTTGATTGCACATCTCTTTTTAGAACTGAATAACATTCTATTGTCTGGAAGTATCAAAGCCTGATTTTTTTTATTTTTTTTATTTTTTTTTTTTACTGAAATACATCTTGGTTGCTTCCAAGTTTGGGCTGTTATAAATAAGGCTGCTATAAACTTATGTACTGTTTTTTTGTGTTTGTGGACATAGTTTTCAATGTCTTTGGGTAAATACCAAAGAGTTTTATTATTGGATCATGTGGCAAGAAATTATGTAAGAAACCACCAACATGTCTTCCGAAGTGGCTGTACCATTTTGCATTTCCATCAGCACTATGTAAGAGTTATTGTTGCTCCACATCCTCTACAGCAGCGGTCCTCAACCTTTTTGGCACCAGGGACTGGTACACCTATGAGAAATCTGATGATCTGAGGTGAGGCGGTGATACTAGCAGCTGAGGAGGTGATGCTGGCGCTGGGGAGTGGCTGCAAATACAGATGAAGCTTTGCTAGCTGGCCTGCCGCTCACCTCTTGCTGTGTGGCCAGGTTCCTAACAGACGACAGACCGGTACCTGTGCGCAGTCCAGGGGTGGGCACCCCTGCTCTACAGAATTTGATGTCATCAGTGTTCCAGATTTTGGCCATTCTAATAGATGTGTAGTGATGATCTCATTGTTCTTTTAATTTGCGTTTCCCTGATGTCATATGATGTGGAGCATCTTTTCATATGTTTACTTGCCATGTGTACATCTTTAATGAAATGTCTTGTGCCCATTTTTTAGTCAGTTGTTTTCTTATTGTGGAGTATACTTTGGATAACAATGCTTTATGAGATGTGTCTTTTGCAAATATTTTCTCCCTGTATGTGGCTTCTCTTCTCATTCCTTGACATTTCTTTTACAAAGCAGAAGTTGTTAATTTTAAGTAAGGACAGCTTATCGATTTTTTTCATGGATTGTGCCTTTGGTATTGTAATTATACTTTGTGTTACTCCAAAGAACATAGGCTCATAATAAATATTTACTGATTTATCTCATTTTCTATGTGCTTGAAAATTAAAGAATTACAGCAACAACAACAAAAAAATAAAATGTCCTCAACCATACCCAAGGTCATCAAGGTTTTTAGTATATTATCTTTTGGAAAGTTTATAGTTTTGAATTTTAGGTTTACCTATTTGATCCATTTTGAGTTAATTTTTGTGAAGGGTGTAAAATCTGTGTCCAGATTTTTTTTTTTCCATGTTGATGTTTAGTTGTTCCAGCCTCATTTGTTGGAGAGACCATCTTTGCTCCATTGTATTACCTTTGTTTCTTTGCCAAAGATGAGTTGACTATAGTAATGGAATTTTATTTCTGAGCTGTTTATTCTGTTTCATTGATTTATTTGTCTTTTCTTTTACCAATACCACACCGTCTTGATTACTGTAGCTTTATAGTAAGTCTTAAAGTTGGGTAATACCAATCCTCCAACTTTGTTCTTTCTTAATAATTTTTTAAAATTGTCTTAGATATCCTGGGTCTTTTGCATCTCTTTATAAACTTTAAAATCAGTTTGTAGATACCACAAAAAATAACTTGCTAGGATTTTAATTGAGAGTGAATTAAATCTATAGATCAAGTTGAGAACTGACATCTTGATGACATTGAGTTTTCTTATCCACGAATACAGATTATCTCTCCATTTGTTTGGGTTTTTGAAATTGTTCATCAGCTTTTGGTAGTTTTCCTTGTGTAGATCTTTTACATATGTTGTTAGATTCCACTTATGTATTTCATTTTGGGGTATGTAAATGAGTTGTGTTTTTCATTTCAAATTCCACTTTTTCATTGTTGATATGTTAGAAAGCAACTGAATTTTGTATATTGTAACCTTATATCTTGCAACCTTGTTATAACAGCTTATTTGTTTTAGGAGATTTATATCCATGAAAAATATTGGTCTATAGTTTTCTTTTATTGTAATGTCTTTGTCTGGTTTTGGTATTAGAGTGATGTTGGCCTCATATAATGAGTTAGGATGTATTACCTCTGCTTCTGTCCTCTGAATGAAATTGTAGTAAACTGGCATAATTTATTCCTTAAATATTTAGTAGAATTCACAAGAGAATTCATTTGGGCCTGATACTTTCTGTTATAGAACGTTATTAATTATTGATTAAATTTCTTTAATAAACATAGGCCTATTTAGATTGTCTATTTCTTCTTGTGTGTGTTTTGGCAGGTGTGTTTTTCAAAATATTGGTCTATTTACTCTGCGTTTTCAAATGTGTTAGCATAGAATTGTTCATAGTATTCTTTCATTATCCTTTTAATTTTCATGATCCTTCTTTCATTTCTGATATTAGTTAGCACTTCTTGCCTTTTTGAAAAAAGGCTCTGAAGTTTTATTTTCCACTGGACTCTGAAAATTATGTGTTCATATTTAACTCTAAGTGTTTGGGAATTTATAGTTTAAGGAATCTTTCACATCACTTACAAACTTTTTGATGATTTCTCTTGGCTTTGTTTCGGGTTTTATTTTGGAAGAGGAGAGGATTTACTATTCAATTACAGCAATATCGAGATATATGTTTAATTGTTTTTAAAGTATTCAACTATTTGTATAATAACAGTTAGAGTGACCAATATTTTTTTCAGTTAGAGCAACAAATATTTTTTACACTCTTTCTAACACTGTACTCTAAGAAATGTTTTCAAGAACAAATTACCTTTCATTAAGGGACCTCTTCATCTGTATTCACCTGCTAGTCACATTCACAACCAAGTTTGACAGTTACTTCCATTATATGAAACACCCTTCATCTCATTCTCCTTCTCTCAAGCTTTTCCCAAAAAGAAACCTGTTTTTCACTACTGAAACTTAATCAGTTCACCAAGTCTTATCAATTTATCTTCTAAATAGTTTAGCAAATAACTTGCCTTCTTCCACTTTTACTATAATCAGGCCTTTATACTTTTTGTACTGAAGCTGCATTTTGCGTGGCCTTTCTGTCTTGACATTGGGCTGGACTATTTTTAAAAATACAAATTATATCATACAAAACTCTCCTACTTAGAATTTTTTAGCCTTTAGGTTAGTACAAATTCCTTCACATGGCAGAGATCTATTCATAATTGGTCTCATTATTGGTCTCTTTCTAAGCTCTCTGATCTGTAACCTCCATATATATTCTGTCATGTAAAAACTGTATTTCCCTGAAAGTGGCTTTTCCTGTGAATATCATTATGCCCTTGAACATACTTTTTTTCTCTGCCAAGAATATCTACTTGTCCACTGTTCTGTTGGTTTATACCCGCACTTAAGGTTCAGAGTATATGTCACTTTCTCTAAGAAGTTTTCCATGGCCTTCTCAGATAATTAAACTCTCCTTGTTTTGTGTGTATCACAAGTTCTACTTTTACAATTTTTGCAGCAGCATATATTTACTATAAAATTATTATTCATTTACTGTGTTTATCTACCCATAGTAGGTAATCATTTCCTTACAGATTGAAACTGCCTTTCCTATATGCATCTCTGGCATCTGACACAGGGCATGGCATGTGCTAGACTTAAAACCTATGGAATGAAAGAATAAATGAATAAACCCAGGAAGTCGAATTGATAAAGCTAATTCGGATTCTAATAATAAGTATATTTGTACCAATCTAACAATTTGATTAAATTTCTCTGTATTTTGGTATTCTAAAATTAATTTTATTTTTTATTAATAAACTTGCTTAAGGGAGAGATGTTTAAGTTCTTTGAATAACAAGTAAAGTCATTAGAGAAGCAGGCCAAGTGCACATCTTTGTATTCATGACTAGGGCTACCTCGCAGGTATCTTTGAAGGAAGAGCAATTAATAAAAATAATTATAATAAATACTAAAAGCACAAAGTGCTATAAAATATTTAATACGTATTGTACAATTTTCTCATTGCAAGTAATCAAGTCTATTAATAGTGTTTTTGATTCTCACTTTTAGGTATAACCTCTTTTCACTAAATCGTGAAAACTAGTCATTTCAAAAGAGAAAATACATTTTATTTCTCTTATAGAAAGTTAAAGAGGTGACTAATTTGTAAACCATCAAAATAACTTTTAACCTCAATTACTTTGTGATTAGATAAACTCATATGTGAATGAATGACATTCGCTTCTGGAAAGTAGACACCATTGACTTGAGGCATTGATGAGAATTAATATTATCATACTTTAAAAATAAGGATGGGAAGAAGGAACAAATCTTTCTTATAATTTACTAGGTTACCATGCCCCTCCTCCAGGAGGTAGGGTTTAATTCCAGCCCCTAGAGTATGGTGTGAATTTATTTATTTTTATTTATTTATTTTTATTTTTATATTTTATTTATTTTTTTTACATTTTAGTTTTTAATTTTCCCCCCTTCCCCACTCCCCTTTCTCCTCTGGTAACTACTAGTTTATTGTCCATGTCCACGAGTCTCTGTTTGTCCTGTTCATTTGTTGCTTTTAGGTTTACATCCCACATGTAAGTGATATCATGTGATTTTCAACTTTTTCTGTCTGGTTTATTTTGCTTAGTATGATTATTTCAAGGTCCATGCGTGTGAAGTGAATTTGATGACTCATTTACAAATAATGTAGTATGGATAAGGAAAAAAATAGTCATTTTACATTGGAGAATCCTGGCAAACACTGCCTTAACCAAATAATCAAGGTTAACTTTCCTAGTGTCGTCATGTTGAAATAATTTACCCCTTACATATTGGAATGAGAAAGGCACTCCACTGTGGGCTAATCATGAGGAAAACATTAGACAAAGCCAAATTAGGGAACAAAATATATGACTAGTACTCCTCAAAACTGTCAAGGTCATCAAAAACAAAGAGCCCGAAGATCTGTCACAGTCTAGAGTATCCTAAAGAGACATAACAATTAAATGCAATGAGGGAATCCTGGATGAAATCTTTAAAAGGATAGTAGTGGGAAAACTGGTAAAATCCAAATAATGTCTGGAATTCAGTTAATAGTAATATACCAATGTTGGTTTCTTAGTTTTGACAAATGTACCATGGTAACATAAGATTAACATTAAGGAAAACTGTAAAGGTTATATTGGAACTCTCTATAATCTTTGCAACTTTTCTGTAATTATGTAATTATTTCAAGATAAATGTTTATATAAATAATATAAGGACAAATGCAACAATTGAAAATACCAAGTGAATACAGTTTTTAATAAATTAAAAGGTCAATTAGACATGTTATAAAAATTGATACAAACATTAATCTTAATTTAATTGAAAACAAATAATTGTATATTTATTAGTCAGTCTTTTGATATCAGGAAAGGGCTTCCTTTATAAGTTTATTGCCGCATGTTTTGGTACATTAGTCAGAATGAATATAGGACTTAACTTTAATTCAAGAAGTCAGTTACATTAAAGTATAAAAGAGATTTCCTAGTTTATTACTAACAGATCAGTTATTGTATTGAAAACATTTATCTGAAATATTCAACATGGTATGTGAAAAATCATGAGATATTAAATTTTTATGAAAACTGTGTAGATTAGTTTTGGGTTCTTTAAAACCAGAACATCTCTAGAAGAAAATAGCCTAAAAATCTCTGAAGTGCTATATAGTGTCAGGTTGTGCCACTCTAGCTTGTATTAAATGTCTGACAGCTGGTATACATTTCACATGGTTGCATGGGACAGAAGTGGTTCGTACCATGAAAAGTTATCAAAATGTTCAAAGTTTATTTAGTGATGAATTAGTCTATCATTCTTTATTTTTATCTCAAACTTAATTTTAAAAAAAATCAAGACCCTCGTAATTTTGAATATCGCATAAAGTAAGCAAGATGTGCTTTTTGAAGAGATCCTTAAATGTGATGTAAGGGTTTTAATTGGTGACCATTTAATAGGATTGGGCAGGCAGATATCTGTTTACTAATACAAGTCCGTGTGTTGTACAGAAGATTATAAGTGAATTTTTACATCGATTTGTACTTAGTCTTTAGCTGACCATGTTGTAATTTGTGTCTAGGGTGAAATGACAGTTTCCAAAAGGAGCTATATCCTCAAAGAAACACATTTTACACTAAGAGGAATATATTCAAATGCAATAACTGAAAGTAAAATCTGAAACCAGGATGGATAGTATTAATTTACAAAAGGAGTGCAATATTTATTTTTAATTATTTGATATTCTCAAAGAAACATTGCTCTCTATTGAATCATCCCAGTATTGATGAGATACTTAGAAAACATGTACAATATAAATTTGATCTCTCAGATTTAGATGGATGTTCCCAGGGGATGATAAACTTATTTCTAGTTGCTATAAATTTCAGGTCTAAGAGATGAGAAAACACAGTACCAGTGGAATTAGGTTTGGTGTTACAGTCTAAACACCTCAACTATTTATTGTTGAACTGCCTTGTAAAGATAATGAAAGTCAATAAAGCATTGCTAAGTATCTCATCTATTAGGGCTATAAAATATTTATATGCTTTCATAAATGTTAATGAAAGAGAATAGGTAAACAATGTCACTGGCTATAAATTAGAGTTTGGAAGGGCAATAATATATAACACAGTGTTTTAAATCATAACATTTATTGATGTTTATCCTTTGAATGAACCTTGGTATTGTAGCTGATTTCTTCAATAAGGGAGAGGAGGCAGGAATCCTAATTGCCGAGGTGCACTTCTAATCTTATTGATACTGTTATTGAATAATTATAATAGAAAGTAGCAGCAGTGTGTATTTAAACTTCAATGAACAAAATCGTAATGATACAAAAGACAGCCATTAATTTAGTATGAATTATAACGTTTTGAAGCACTGGCTGTGAAAGGAAAAATGCCAGCTTTGAATGAATAGCTTCCTCTGTCCGATATGACCTCCTCGCACTTAGATGTGGAGGTGATAAATCACAAAGTGCAGCAACAGCAGGGGTCCTTATTAATAGCAACATCCAGGTCTTCTGGCAATCACTGCAAGTGCAAGTGACTTGCACAATAGTTTTCTTTTTCAGATGAAAGAATGTGAATTTTCTATGAGAATTTCTTAGAAATGGATATAACATTTCTGGGTCATTCATATAAGTACTTCATCTACGTGACAGTGTAGGAGTTCTTGGAATGTGCTCCGTCAAGCTATTATCATAATGATTTGGATTGAGACGTAGCTTATTATAGTATATACATTATTGAAACAAAAAATATACTATTTAATTTACTTCTCTTTACTGGAAATAACATTGAGGCATTAGGCAAAGGATCTTATTTTTATTAATTTAATTACTTGAAAGAGAAATCAAACTTTTAAATGACAACAACAAAAAACTTGATTTAGTTATTTTTCTCTCTCCACCCTACTTGTTACATCAAAGACTGTTGACTCTGATCATGTTTTTTTTAATTTATTTTTTCAGTTGTCTTCAGTTCAGTTGTTCTTATACTGCCTCTGAATTTGAGAGCTTCCTCTGAAAATCACAACAAGACAATAAGCAAGAAGTGGTTAATTTTACGGCTTTTTAGTACTCCTCAAGTTAAAAGTTAAAAACTTGCTTGGAGGAATAGAAAGAGTGTGTACTTAGACAGCCTGGACATAAGTCCTAAATTAAGCATTGTATGACCTTGGACATGTCACTTTTCCTCAAGAATTAGCACCCACATCTTTAAAATAAAAATGACCATGCTGCCATTATCTAACACAAGGATTTTATGTCTATGTGGGTAGGGGAGACCATACTAAGCAATGTATGCACATGAGCTTTGAAAACAGTAAACATATATAAATTAAAGGTAGTTTTATAAATATTATAAACAAAATTATTTGGATCACAAATAGTTTGGGGGTAATATGAGAACTTTTCTTCCACTGTATTCTTTGTTTCTGTCATCAACATAGTTATTCAAAAATTGGTTTATTTAGATCTTATATATCTTACTTTACATTTGACTTTTCTTTGCTCCTCCTAGAGGTTGTAGCCTTATAATTTAAAAATATTTATCATCTCAGATTTACTTTAACCGATGACTGTTCTAATTTCATGGCCTACGATGGTTTGGATTCCTTTCCATGATTTGTAGCCTCTTGACTGCTACTTCAGTTTTCCCTCTACACTGGGCTCTCCTGTGCACAAAATGACACCTTTTCACAGATTTTCCAGAAAATACTCATTGATGGCAAAACTTTAGTGAGTGCAGAAATTTAGCCTTAGGAAGTCTTGGGAAAGGACACAGGCAAGGGATCATACTGGCCTATATGGCCCTTGGCCTTCTTCCTCTTTTCCTTATGCTCGGTGACCTTCCACAAGCCACTACCAGGCCAAGGGAATCCCCCTACCCCTCACTTAGAATAACACAAAAGAAGTGTAACCAATTCCCCTACCACCACCACACACAAGACGGCTTCTGTCTTCAGAAGCAGCCACCCTGCTCATTCTGATCTGACCTTCCCAGTGTTCTCATGTTCTGGCTTATAAAATGTTCTCGTTGTCAGCAAAATGAAGTAAATGCCAAAGTGTTTCCAAAGAGTTTTAATTAGCCTTCTTTGAAGGCCAAGAATGCCTTTTTTTCTTCACCATTTAGTGCTTCTTAGTTTTCCACTTGAATATAGGAGGATTATGGATATACTTACCCCTTTTCTTTTGAGTATCAAAAAAAAATTGTAGCTTTCCTTTATGATTTTTGATACCAAAAGAATAAAAGCAGTATTTACAGCTTTCTTATTCCCATGTTAAAATAGCTTCAAACAACCCTATAAATGAAAGCCTAATTGAATTCTGTTTACTATGTCAGAATATATTAAATACTAAGAAAGATATAAAATTTAGCTCTGACTTCTATCATGTGGATCTAGTTTATTATTATCAATTATTATCAAAATATCTTAGATGCATCTATTACTTTAGATGAATGATATCTTTTACTCTATGTATTCATCTCTAGAAAAAGATTCACTCAATATCTATGAACACTATTACTTCATTGCCTTGATATTAATCTGAAAATTTATTTATAAATTATGAATATAAAAATGCATTGTTGAACTTTAAGAGCTGTGTATTTACCATGTGAATGTTTAAAATTTAACATTTAAATATGATTAATATAACACATGAAATAATAAATATTACTGCTATTTGAGTGTAAGAAATTAGGTATTATTGGTTCCATTTTTCTGGTCATATAGTTTTCATTTTAATACAGAATATGTTTATGTGATGTCTACTTTCCATTTATAGCTGAGTACATCCAAACAAAATATTTATATAATAAACAAGGCACTGAGCTCTTAATGCTTTCTCATCCAAAAATAAATGCTAACAATTTTAACATCATATTACGCCACCTCAACTTTTATTTCTTTCATATTCAGATGAAACAAAAAGTAATTTTAAGACTCATTCATAAAAGTTGTATCTGAGAGTCAATTAATTATCATACATTGTTCCCTCCTCCATTAATATACAGAAAAACAGTTCTGTAGCGTTATAGACACTTCAAGTTCTGTAACATTATGGACACTTAAAAAATTCACACTGATTATTAAATGCCAAATAAGAGACAAACTGTTGTGACAGTAGAAGAGAAGAAAAATCTGCCCAGAATGACTTGGAGACACTCCGGTGGGGTACCAAAAATTCGAACTCGAAATGTATATGACACAATCAACTGGAGATGGAAGGCATTTCAGAAAGGAATCTGAACATGTAAGAAGATCTATCTGAAGAAGCAAAGGGTTTTTACAGAAAAATATTGTTAACCCATAAAGGTGGAAAAGTCCATTAAGTTTTGCCTTTGGTAAAAATAAGATAACTGGATTTGGTCCTCTAAGGAATAAAAATCATTAACAAAACAATTCTAATAAATGACCATAAAACCAACCAAAAAATGCTGTGTCAAAAAAAGGGGATGCGGGGGAGGTTATCCAATTGCTTTCTCTGTTTCCGCAAACTCTCATGTTTTTCAGTGAACATGATGAGGCGCTGTGTTATGCCCTGTGTGGAATGAAAATGTTACTAAATTCGAATTCCTGTCCTTGGGAGCAGTCTCATTACTTAGGAAGTTTACCTTCTGAAAGGAAAATAATATGGACACAAACAATCATAAGAAAGGTCATTATCAGTGCTCTAAGAGAGAAACCAGAACAATATTACAGGTGTTCAGGAGCAGGATCAAAGAAATAATACAGGAGAATCCCCAAAGGAGAGATTCTGGAATTAGGTGAGTGAGAAGAAAAAACCAAGAATAGAACCCTGAGAATTCTGCCTTTAAGAAGTTGAAGAGAAGAAAGGAGTATGAAAGAAAATATAAAAGAAAATTAGTATAGTAGTGGGGATGCGGAGGGGAGAGAGAGAGAAGTTTGTAATCCATAGT
Organism: Pteropus medius; assembly: GCF_902729225.1. Classification (NCBI taxonomy): domain Eukaryota; kingdom Metazoa; phylum Chordata; class Mammalia; order Chiroptera; family Pteropodidae; genus Pteropus; species Pteropus medius. The sequence goes on along the minus strand of NW_024342467.1, from coordinate 2,775,057 downwards.
ATCATTAACAATATATAAATTATTTTAAGATATGAACTGAAAAATATCTATGAATATCAAATAGGTCATGAGCAGTTTTAGTAAGGGAAAAAGTCAGGGTGCTTGAGATGTTCGTGAAAGCTTAATTTCCACCTTATCTAAAACTTTCTGTTTCTAATTATTCTTATTCGGATCCCACATCTTTGTCAATCATGTTGAAGCCTCAGCACTGACTTAGTAAAGGACTCACTACATCAAACCTCAACTTTCCACCCTATGTTCAGACACTGCCTCCAGTTTACTGCAGGATGCAGTTTTCTTCCCAATGACATTCAACATTACATCAGCCAGATCAACCACGTCACTACTTTTCTCTACCTCTGAATACTTCCGTGAAAGTGATACAGGAGCAAATAAAATAATCATCAGCTCTTGAAATTTTATAATTTTGAACAGATGTAGCCTAGATTTCGATCATTAAATAATGTTATTTATGAAACAACAGCATCAACATGGAGATGTATTGGTCAACGTATATTAGTCAAGATGTACTTTCTGACTTTTGGAGCTATCAAGTGAAAATTCAACAATGGGGATAGCAACAGAGCTGATATTGACATAATTTGAAGCGGAGTAACTCACACCTGTAATACATGGATGTCATTTTTGTTTTTAGTTGCTCCTGTAGGCATCATTCCCCATAGAAAACACCAATTTTTCTGAAGGGTTTTTATTAGAGGACAGGACTCGGCAGAGGAAAGAAATTGCATTGTTGAGGACATTAGGTGGGGTTGGTTTGTTAGATGGTGACAATAGAAATGTCTTCAGAAATTGTCATGTATTCTTATGCAAGTTTTAGTTACAGTTTGAGTAATTAACGTTGACCAATATGATTTGGGTGTTTATGTTCAAGGGGCTATGTTATATAGGGTAGTTTGATATTGTTAAATATGTCCAGGATCATCCCAATGTACAGATGTTTTTGAAATCACATTCTTTAAAGGCACTTTTTTAAAAATCTGTGTGAGGAGTACAGGTTACAAACTTTGAAAATGATTCATCTGAAGAAATAGGCTTTCAACCATGGTTCATATGCCCTCACCTCCATTTGATAATCTTATAATAAGGTCACTGCCATAGGCCCCTTACACGTACCTTCAAAGCCATAAAGATAATTAACTCTAGATCCAAGGTTAGGCAGTACTCTACAGAGAGAGTCGAAAGCACATTTACCATTGTTGTTGCTTTATATATGATTGAGAAGTCTTCACTACATGTGTAAATGTTTTGTTTTGTGTTTTATATGTAAACTATGTATTACAGGCTCAGTATGAAATATCTTTAACTTTAAAATGTGCTGAAAATATCTTGAAAAGAGGACACTGATGTGCAAACTTGGAAGAATAATCTCTTTAGAATCAATTTCATGTTTAACAAGGTTACACTCTGCACTGTGCGTCCTGTGGTATACTACGCTGTACTTGGTTTTCAAATTTTTACTTTACATTTCTGAATTGTGGTTCATCTACTTACATATTAAGATTATATATTACCATACTTGAAGCAATGCATGATAAATTTTCAAAACCTCATTCTAAAGGGATTACCAAAGGATATGTGGTTTTTCTTCTTTAAAATAAAATATATATATATTTGTTTATGTTTTCAAAAGAACAAATATATGCCCATGTGTTTAATGTTCAATAAACAACACTACCTCTTTTTTTTGCAGCTAAACTCATATCTCTGCAGTGTGGCTTTTTTTCCAGAGAGACACCTTTTATAATCCTTAAGTAACGAATAACATTGTTCTTAATATATGCCTATGAAAATACTCACCTATTAATTTTTCAAAAATACCTAGATGCATAGTTACACTTGAGAACCATTAATGTAATACGGATTCTAACACTAAAAATCAGTTGGACTTTGGGTGCTATCACTTGTGATAATTAGGATGATCAAATATATAATGCTTTTTAAAAGCATTTTTTAAGCAGAAAGGTAGAATACTATGTGTCATAATTCTTCTTTTAACAAGATTTCTGTTTCCATGAGCACAAATTAGATTTCCTTGCAAAGACTGTCTGAGATTCAGTCTACAGCTTGATTTCTTCTGTCATTCCAACCACATTACATTTCTGTTTTACAGGTGCATCGATTGCTGTTTTGCTCATTGCTTGTATGATGTATTTAGATCAGGCAATTAAACTTTCTCTAACTCCATGAATAAAAAGACTACAAGATGAAATAGTAAAAGAAAACATGATCTTGAGATATTGGAAATAACACCAATTTTTTAACTCAAGCAATTAACTAAGAATTCACCATAAAGATGTAATTCTTTTAATAACTCTGAGCCACTATGAAAATAGATCTCTTAATTTTATGGATTATACATAAATATGTACAATATACATACTTGATGACTCTCCCAGATTAAGACCTAATTAAGAGTAGCCGCTCTCTGTGAGCACAAAACATGGTTGGCACTCTCAGGAATGCACAGCAGTTATCCCTCCTCAAGGAAATTCACACCTCAGGGATACAGAGCTTACTTTTATGAAAAATAACAAAAAATATAACTAGGGAAATACATCAGTGTATGTAATGGAGCAGCAATACAAATGACAATGTATACAACACTAGGCAGTAGGGGATTTACTGTCAAATTGTCTGCATAAGGAATATTTCAAGATTTCAGGAGAACAATAAGTTCAGTATATTGGAAAGGGACAAAGTTAAATATGAACTTTCTTGAAGGAAATGAATTAGATATACAGAAAGGCCAAAAAGAGCATTTTTAAGGATGTGATGGTGAAAGCAAATTGCAAAGTAAGACCATCTATGTATGGTATGTCCTGGGGAAGGTGGAGAGGCTGTTTTAACTGGACTAGAAAGTTAGTGTAGGAGACAGAAGGAAATAAGAATGGAAAGGCAGCTGAGATTGCTTTGTAGAGGGAAAATGGGTATACTATAAACAGCTGAGGAGCCATCAATGGATTGAGAGAATCTCGGGAAACAATAGAAAATATGAAAGATATTTAAGGAAAACTGTGGTTCAAAGATGCATAGCCAGTAGAGTCTTGGTCCAAAGATAAAGGAACTGAAAATGAGTTATAACCACTAATCTAGTGTTCAGGAGGATAAATATTTACTTCTCTGGAATATTTGAGTGAGAATAAATTTCAGACAGAAACACCCTATATGTAATTCATATTCTAAACCAAAGGTTAGGAACTTAGAAAATAAAAATATAATTATAGTCAAACGGTATCTTAGAATATTTGTATCTAAATATTGTTATATAACATACCAGAATATTGTTATATATAACACTATATTTTAAAATATTAATTTTTATTAGATAAAAATATAAATTAAAAAGAGTAAAAAATAGGATTAAGGAATTTAGAGTACATGTGATAGCCTCCAGAAGTTCTTTTTATTTTATTTACTTAATTTTACTTACTTTATATAAAATGAATACAAAAAATAGAAATGAAAAGAATATTACTCAATATAGTTAATTACTAATTTAAATATTATTCATTAATATTTTTAAATGCTTCACTTTAGTTTAATTCTGGTTAAACATTTTATAAAATAAAATTTCAAAGTTCTGGTTCTGAATTCAATTAAATTTAGTATTTGTTGCAATTTATCTAGAAGCAAAATAATCTTGAGGCAAAATAGGTGAATCCAAAAAGAAAAAGTCTATATTTGTCCATGATTATTAAATCATGGTAGTGCTTTCAGATTCACTCACCAATTATAGAAAGTGTGCTGATGTTGATGTTGAAAATGTAAACGTTCATTAGCTAGTTGTATCTTCCCTAGTGTCAGTAAACTGTTTGGCAAACTAATTGGAAGACTACTTTCCCACCACAATTTCACAAATAGAGCTAAAGCCTCTTGAGATTCTTTATTTTTAACATTATTAAACAAGTGAGCAGATTTTGTTTCCAAATACAAGTGTCCATAGTGTCCATGGGAACTTCATTTGCTCAAAATATTACCTTGAAAGATAGATTAAATATGTTTATATGTTTTCCAAACCATCTATTCAGCAGCATTCTACTAGAAGGCAGTAAATTTGAATTTCTTTACTTTATAAGAGAAAACTGTTTAACGTACCTTTAAATCTGATTCTTTTAAGTATTTTACATGAGAAAACCTGCAAAGCCTTCTGTAGTGCAAATGATGTTCATGATTGCTGCCCATATATCATTACAGAGTATTGTTAAGAATTTACTATAAATCTTGATTTTTTTGGTTTGTTTGTTTGTTTGCTTCTAAACTATTCTGTAGCTCTTTGGGCCCTTAGTGCTTCAATTTCTCTCTTCAGTTACATTGTGCAGGAAAGATGAAGTGAAAGAATTCACATGCAGTGTTATCTTTTGGTAACCTTATTCTAGAATCTTCTTCATCAGTGGTTACACTTAGAAGTAGTGGTTCCTAACCACAAAACATCACTTTTATTAAATGTCATCTGCCACTCAGAATGTATCTTTCTCCATACATCTTTTTATTTACTATTTTAAACTATGTTTTTCACAAGCTAAGGCAGGATAGAAACTTTCATATTTGTATCCAGTTATGAACAACCTTCTAAAATTACACAATTTGACATGCCTGTATTTTTCACCTTGTCAACAACATTCTCTATGTAAATTCCCCCTGTAAAATTTTGCTGACAAAGAAATTCATTCATTTAAGTTGTCACCATATTGTTTTCCATATGATATTTTCGTCATTTTCTTTGATTTTCATTTTATTATTTCGTTATTTAATTATTAAGTTAGAAATTACAAAAGATATTTTAAAATATTTAATTTAGGACATTTCTGTAAAGTGATGGTTTATCATGATTTTTAACATTTCTGAAAAAGTGCCAGAGGTTTGTCTTCATTAACAAAATGTTTAGTTTAAAAATGTCTAGCTCACCATGAAGACTGAAGGTACTAGAAAATAAACACATTGTTACTAATATTTAGTATATAAATTGATACTGGTAGCCACACTCAGTCTACTCGGTACATAGACTATTTTGAGAGAAAATTAGGATATCATCAGTGCAAATCTCAAAGTACAAAGTACACTTATGGAAATTAGTAATGGCTTGTGTAAATCATAATTAATAGTCTCAATACATTTTTTTAGTTGATTTCTTATCAGATATGACTTGTCATTGTTCCACCCACCCAATTATGATTGAAACAGTTCATAATTGGAAAAGAAGAATCAGTTTGGCCAGTTTCTCCCTTGTTCACTTGTGTTTGCATACTTTGTCCTATATTCAATTCACAGTTATACTTTTTAATTTATATATTTTGAAGAGGGTTGATTTATGATACTCCAGATTATATAATCTTTCAATCTTATACATTAATGTACAAGGAAACTCCAATACATTAAACAAGTGAAAATAAAAGATTCAGCATGCATTTGCTCAATCAAATTCTGACTTTTTCTCAGAATAGCTTGTGTAGCAAATGGACTGGGTGGGGCTTCCAGTATCAATTAGTACACTAAATATTAGTAATGCTTAATGTTTCCTATATTATAGAAAAAATTATGAGTAAAATGAAACACCTGGAGAACTTTTTATAGATTTTGATAAGGTAGGCCTGGGGTGGAATCTGAGAGTTTGCATTTTAACAAGCTCCCAGGTGACTCAGGCTGCTGGTTTCTGGACCGCACTTAGACTGTCAAGGTCTTACAGCACTTCAGTGAGTCTTCTTATAAACACTGTAGGAAGCTTGCTTCTAATTTGAAGATAGTTATAGATGAGTTGTCATTTAAGGGTTTTCTAAAGACAAAATCAAGTTTATTTTAAGAACCAAAGAAAGAGATACTAATTTGCAAGCTATTTAGTGGTGGGGTAAAAAGATATAGTGTTGTTATTGGAAATAGAAAGTAATGGATATATTGTGAGAGAAATGTAAATCTCAATATTATAAATGAACAACTCCTACTGATATTGGAATACCTTTAAGTTTGTTTTGAGATTTTCTGTTATTTACTTAAAACAGAAATATCAAATCTAAGTAAACTAGAAAAGTATAAAGGATATATTGAAGTCTTTTAGTTTCTAGAAACATGAAAAATCATTATTGGTATTCCACAACTACCCATTGTACTAGGTTGATAATGGTGTATTTCAATTATATCAACATTTTTGTCCCCAAACAAATTTAGAAAAAAAGTAATAAATGAAGGAATCCCTTATAATAGGGGTTTCTAATAGGTGATATATTTATTAACTTATTCTACTTTTATATCTTTTCTTAAAATTTTTCCTTCTCCTTATTATAAGCATTGCCATTTTGAGATTTCACACTCTCTTGGTAGGGTAAAAAAAGAACAGGAAGGAGGATTGCTTCAATTAGAAAGAAAATATGATGACCTAAGAAAGAAGAAGGTCAGTGAGAGAAGGAAAGGCCAGGAAAAATTGGGAAAGAAATGAATGAGGGATTCAGAAGAATTAAACATGAATATCTGATTATATTGGTAACAATCTCCACTCAACTTCACAAATACAAATTTATTGCCTGCTGCATTTCTGGTGTAATGACAGAGTCAATTGTAGCTTATATTTTCATAAGAAAGATAGTAGCTATAATGTGACATGATATTAGCACTGGGCTTTCAAGATTAAATCCAAAAAAAAAAAAAATCTGAATGCCTCTGAAGTGAGCCTCAGGACCATTATCATCCAGCCCGTGGTTAGTATATCATGTAACTCTTATCAGAGCTCCAGCAGCCTTGTCAAGCACTGTGCCCCAAACTTCTAGTGTTTAGTACAAGAGAGAGACTGAGATGGATATGAGGAATTATTCTTAGACAGTTGAAAAGGTAATCTAGAAAACACAAGACCCACTAGGCATGGGGCATTTATGTTTTATGATTCCCAAGTTAGTATTATTTTCTTTAGACTATGGAAGAAAATAAAAGAGAAAGTAAGTTAATTTCAGCACTACTTTATACACTGGTCAAGATTCATATGGCGCACACAGATGAAACAGCCAATGTGGCAAAAATACTGGTCCAAAACACATTTCTCCTTGATTCAGGTATACCATGAGGGAGTTGCAGTCCATTTAGAATATCACCACAGTCATTGTCCACCTCAATCAATTTAATGCAAAGAGGGGAAAGAGAATCATTAGGGCACAAAAAAAATCAATTCTGGGCATCTGTCTGCATGCAAACCTTGGGCAAAAACAGATTGAGTACCAAAAAGTAGACAAAAGGGAAATCCCAGATTTTATTGTGCAGTTCCTTGGTGCTGCTTCTATTATGTGACTAATGAACCTTTCATTTTGAATCAGTGTATTTTACAGCTGCACCTAATCATTGTTTCTAAGACCTAAAACTATGATGTGTGGCAGAAGCTTTAGATGAGGTGAGAGATGATGGATTGTCATTGTCAAATTATTAACAGAAAGGTTCATTATATATTAGAAATACAAAGTATGATATTTTATTCACATGTCCCTTTTGAACTCTGGTTCCAGGTGTCAAAATGAACTGTATGATTCAAGACTGCACAACTTTGCCAAAAGATGTAGGGCATTTGGCAGTACATATATTAAATTATTTTTTACTTTAATTTTTATGAAAACTGCTTCATACCTTGTTCTCCATAAAGCACAAGTAAATGTTTTCTAAATAATGTAAAATGTAATCAAACTATAGTGTGATAACCACAATGAAAACACAATTCAAATTAGTGAGTCTTGTTTCTGTTGAAATATTAAGATTTTTTTCTGTTACTTTCAACATATTTCTACCATACATGTAATATAAAATTTAATATTGCAATTATTATTTTCTCTAATAGCTGAAAATCAGAGACTCACAGAGAATAAATAATTCACTTAAGGACTCCCGGCAAATCAGTATTGAACCTACAATTTGAACCAAATTGTGAATCTAACCTAGCACCCTTCATAATTAAAGTTAAGGGAAAGTAAGATATGTGCACAAAAAGGTCACACAAATACTTTTAGATGTTTAAATAAATATAATGTTTTAACCTTATCTATGTAAACATGAAAAAATACCATGAACATCTCAGCATACACAAATAAAAGGATTTCAAATACATGAAGTAGCTTATTTTAAAAACTAATTAACCACATAAAATTCAACCTTAAAAATTATTTTTCATCTTTATATGTCCCTATTGACACTTCATTTGCAAACCAACCTGGATTCCAAACAAATGTAAAATTACTTTACAAAATGAGAAGGTAATGAATTTTAGTAGATCCACTGCCATTTAAGCTAAATAAGCTAATTCCGTCTTTCAAACTTTGACAACAAAAATATTCCAGTAAATATATCTGAAGATGTTTGGTACAAGTCTTTATCATAGAAATTGGGTTCAATGTTCAGTCCCTGTGTGCAGTTTCTGGTGAGAACATCTCAGGTTTAAGAATATAAACTTAATCATGTTAATCCTGTTCATTATATGTATAATCAAGTTAACAAGAGTTATCAGGCATCCCTAGGAATAAGAAAGTAGGATTTACTTTTAATTAATGCTTTTGTGTGTTAAAACTTAAACATTTTTGTTCTAAAAGTACAAAAGGATGATGTTAAAACTGAAATTTAAAAGTATATTATTTTTCCATAAATCATGTTTGAGTAGTATTTTAAATTTCATACACAAAAAAATGTTCAATGGTTAAAATGGCTTTTCTGCTGTTTCTTTGTTCTTAATTTTGAGTTTGTTTGTTTGTTTGTTTGTTTGTTTGTTTATTATGTTTTTAATGATGACATTGGTTAACTAAATCCAATAAGTCTCATCTGTACACTTTAACAGTAAGGAATGTATATGTATATACACACTGTGTGTTCACCTCCCATAGTTAGATTTCTTTCTGTCACCACATATTGGAACTCTTTTACCCCCCTCCCCTGACTCCCTTCCCTCAATTTTGACTTTCTTTAATTTATGCCTTGTCCTTGTCATAGATCTTAACACTGAATGGTTGTGTTTAGGGATTTTTTTTTTTTAAGTATTTCCCTGGTTTGATCTGGAGGAAACTTCTCAGTACAATTTACTTTTTTGATTACTGCACTCACAGCTTACACAAACAGGCTTGTCAATGTTTTTTAGCTATTATGTGTACTTAATGCATGTTTCTCCTTGAGTTCATGCACTGGTTTGGGTAATCAGATATATATATGACAATGGCCTTTATAAAAAGTATTTTTCTTTAACTTAAACAAGTTATTTTCTCATTTAAAAGCTGTTTCCTTAAATATCTGCAATAAGTTGACAATAAATTGAAAACTACTTTTTTAACCTGCCAAGGGTCAAACTATCAAAATTTAGGCTTCAATAATACATTGTTAGGGTGGGGAATAATACATAACATATATGAATTATATATACATGCATACATTTATATGCATATTTATAAGTATTTTTCTATGAGTTGATCCACAGTTATATTACATATGACTGGTTATAAGCAATAAAATTAGGATAGAGTTCTGTTTTCAATATCATAAAATCAGATCAGAGGTGAAAATATTTAATAAAGAGATGCTTCTGCTGCATATGCCAAAAGTGGAGCTATCATATCTTAACTGTAAAAAAGACTTTGTATATATTGAATTCTAGAGGACAAATTGTTGAAATTATTATAGTTTAGCTCCTGAACAGTAGTCAATCTAATATTCTGAATAATATCACATCTCATTAAATGGTACTCTATTCTATGTACTTAGGCAAAAATCTCTGGTGTCATTCGTGACCCCTCTCTTACATCTGTATCCCACATTTAATCCATTAACAAGACACATGGAGCTCAATTTTCAGACTATGTCTCAACATGACAGTTTAACATCACCTTCACTCCTACTATTTTGATTGAAGTCACCATCATTTGGTGTCTGGATTATTGCATTAGTTTCCTAAATGGTTTCTTTGATTCCATCCTTGCTACTTTTGGTTCTATTCTCAATTCAGCAGCTAGAGTGCATACAACCCCTCAAGAGCTTCCCACTTAGAGTAAAACCTAAAGTCTTTAGTTATTAGTCAGGCTTATCTCACATATCCTTTGAACCTGTTATTTCCTCTGCCGAAATGCACACAGATACATGGCCAGCTCTCCTAGCTCCATCTTTACTCAGATGAGAACCCTGTCATCATATAAAAGCACAAAACCAATCAACCAGGCAACAAATAAACAATGGTGATATTTCCAATTTGCCTCATCTGCTTTATATATCTCATTAGTACTTATTACTATCTAACATACCATTTAATTTACTTGTTTGTCTAGTGTGTTTTTCTGTCTACTCAACCACAGTGCAAGCTCTGTAAGGGCAGGGACTTTTTCTTTTCTTGCCATATGCAAAGTACCTAAACAGCACATGAAACCTAGTAGGTAATCAACCAATATTTGCTAAAAGAATGAATTTATTTGGAGAAGATAGTTCACAGGGATGGAAAATATACAGGTTTCATTGTTGCATTTCTTTTGTACATAATCTAAATGTTACCAGGATGTTTTAGAAAGTTTATAAAAATAACAATTGTATGGATATTAAAAGGGAAGTTTGGCATATGTAGAACATTTTAAAGACATATATTTGTTCTTCTCGGCCAGATTTTAAATTCAGGTTATTTGTTTCTAAATACCAAATGAATAGCAGCTTCAAGTTTTCAAACTCTTATGAAAAAAAGCACATCTAAATGGCCACATAATAAAATGAAGTAAAGAGAGAAGTATGCTGCTTGGAAATGAAAATTATCATGAAAACAAACAAATTAATTCTGTGACCTTGGGCAAATAACTGACCTTTTCTGGATCAAATCTACACTTGTAAAGTGAGGATGTTGAAATAGATTACTTCTTAGACCCCTTATAGCTCAAAAATCTTTCATCCATGTATATGGAATATTGATTTGTTCTTATTTAAGATATGTATATATACACAGGCATTAACACTCCACATTCTGTTTTATCAAAAAATAGTTTATTGGATTTCTATGGTTCATGAACTGAAAGTTGTGAAGAAAATCTATGAAGAAGACAGGCATGCTATCTGACTTTAGTAAGTTTACAGTTTGACTAAGAAGACAAATAAATTAGTATGAAAAAAAGTTTGTAAATAAACTTAATAAATGACATGTTTAGAGTATGTAGTGCCGTGGCACTCTTCAAGGGGAAGAGCTAACTGGATCATGAGAGTCATGTAGGGCTTTCTGGAACAAAATGTAATTTAAGCCATGAGTGAAAATAAGATTAGAAACTACCAGGCCAAGAAGATGGAAAGCTTTGAAGCAGAGGAAAGAGCATGTTAAAAGATCTTAGGGGAAAAAGATAAGAATTCAATACTATGGAGCATAGAGAGCAAAAGAGAGACTCCAAATGAAGTTAAGAGGTAGAGTAGGGCAAGCTCTCAGAAAGCTTGGAACAGCGTATGAATTTGGCATTTTTACCTAAGATCTTTGGGGAGCCCTTGAAGGGTTTAAAACAAAAATGCAAATATTAGTTTTCTGGTTTAGAAAGATCATTGGGCTGCAACTTGGAGAACAAATTAAAGAGGAACAAATTAAAGACTAGGTGTAAGGAAGAGTTGGCAGTCTCAATCAATAACCTAGGTGAGATGCCCATGGTGACTTTATGGTAGTGCAGTAGGGATGGAGAGACATTGCTTAAGTCAGGATTCTTAAGGAAGGAACCTAGAAAAGAGGTAGAAGGAGTAGAGAAGTTTGCTAGCCTTATTAGACTTAGGAAGAACACACACACACACACACACACACACACACACACACACACACACAGAGATATGTCTGCACAGAAAGATGTTGGTTAGTTCTTCATTTTCAATAACAGATACAAAATTTTTCAATGAATATAAAGTAATAAGCTTGTCTGATGCTGTCTTTGACATCCCTTTTGCTTTTCGTAATTCTATTTTCAACATTGGTTTAAACATCTGTATAAACCTGTTGAGATAGAAAAAGAAATTTACAATGAAGTTCAAAGTTTTACATGCCCACACTTTACATTGTCTTAAATTATTTGAACATAATCAGCACCAAAATATGCCTCTAAGATGTGTTGTTTTTTAATCTGCTTTTGGAGCTTTATAAATTACTCTTCAAAGGAACTACGAAATATATAAAGATCTTTTATCAGCTAATTCTTTGGTCAATTCTTTATCTTCAGTGAATTCACTGGACTAATATTCTATCAGGACCTATTGATGAAAGCAATTCAGGCACAGACTGATGATATATTTAAAGGAAATGAATGTGGATAATTGTCACAATTATACACATTGTTTACTGGTAGACCCTGGCTTGAATATAGTCCCAGCCAGTTCCACACAATGCAATCTTTTAAATTATTCATGAAAACTATAGAATGTGCCAGAATTCAAACTAAAAATATTTTAAAGGTCAATATAAAAGGTTAGAATATTTTGAATGTTTCATCAGATTAGATGCAGTAAATGAAACAATCATAGTTCAAATGATATACAATGTTATATATAAATATATATACTCAGATTTAGGTAGGTTAGGGAATTTTGATGGACAGAAAAATGTTTAAATATATAAAGTAGTTTAGAGTCTTCCTATGATCAAAAGTGCTCATACAAAGAGGGATGAAATTGTGTTGCACAAACATCAACTTGCTCATCCTTGTATAATTTTGCAGTTGCTATTCTGTTTATCCAAGTAAATTAAAATATTCTCAAGCGGGATGCAGAGTGCTCTAAAAATCTGTGTTTAGGTTCTGCACCCCCACCATTACACTTCCTCTTATGTAAGTTACTTCCATAATGATTACAGATATATTTGTAATACTCTGACAATACATAGAGCATAAAGTCCCAAAAAGGACAGTTTTTTTGAATTTCATAGAGGAAAACTCTGGATTTCAGGAGGTACAGAATGGGCAAAGATCCTAAAAGAGATTATACAGAAGATACACGGCAATCCCTTCACAAAATAAATATCCTAGGAACCATGCGAAGATATATTTCTGGATCATTGGCATGAAAGTGCTAATTAAAGATTTGGGTGTCTGAGGCAGGTGGGAGATCAATGAATAATACTTCATATCTGTGTCTTAGTTTGGAACCAAATAAGAGAGAGAGTCAGAGAGATGGAGATAGAAATAACAGCTTTGTGTATCAAGAGAAATTCAGCAATAGTGGGCTCCTTAATACTCTGGGGTGGAATTAGACACACATACCCCTGAATAACACTCACAGCTGGACAGAGGACAGACCTACATAGAGGCAGGCCAGATGCCAGAGAACAGATCAGAATTCACCATCCTACTGAAAGCCTGGTTCAAAGAAAGAGTAAGAGAAAAAGGCTGTGCTGGCATTGTGCAGTCCCTCCTCTGAAATGCAAGCTGCCCTGCACAGAGAAGAGTAAATGAAGGGTGAGGTGGTGGTAGGAGTGGCTAGGAGTGGTTGGGAATTTTGGTGTTGCCAGTCAGGTTCTTGGTGTTTTTGATTTCTGGGTTCTGTGTTTGTGCCTTTGTCTTGTGTTTGTATTATAATTTTTGTTTTGTTGTTACATTTTATGTGAGTACTATTAGTCAGGGTTCTCCAGAGAAACAGAACCAGTTGGAGATTACATATATATAAGTTGGCTTATGTGATTATGGAGCCTGAGAAATCTCATAATTTGCAGTCTGCAAGCTGGAGACCTAAGAAAACTGATGGTTGAAACTTCTTCTGATAAACAGAGGAGCCGATGGTGTAAATTCCAGTCTAAGAGCAGGAGAAGACCGAGGTCCTAGCTTAGGCAGGCCGAAAGCAAACCAGTCTTCTTTTCTCTGCTCTTTTTCTATGCATGTCCTCAGTGGATTAGATAATGCTTCTCCACACTGGAGAGGGCAGTGTGCTGTACTGTGTCCACCATCCAAAGCTAATTTCATCCTGAAATATCCTCATAGAAACACTCATAAATAATGTTTTACCCACGTATCCTGTGGTCTAGACAAGTTGACACAGAAGATTAATGATCAGAGTTATAAAAATCAGTTTGGAGAATATTATAAGCAAGCAGTAAGCTTAAATATGTAAGCTTAACTATGATTAGTGGCAATAAGAACAAGAATTGAATAATAGGAGGCATATAATGATACCTACTGAATAGTCTACTTGATTGTGTAATTATTTTGTTGAAGAACTTAGTGATAGAAATTTTAAAGGGTCATAGTTGAGTTCCAAGTTTCCAAAGCCCAGAAACCCTAAACTGGGAGAGAAAAGCAGAAAAGCAGGAATCTGTGGCTGAAGGGAGCATGGATTTCTATAGAGGCCACAAAGCAGCCTTTGTTGTCTGTTTTGTTTGCCCATGGCATTCTGTGTATCTACATCCTCCTCCTCGAAACCTTATATTTTAATTCCTTGTTTACCTGTTATTCTTTACTTCATTATTATCATCTGCTGCGTACTGACTGAAGAGATGAATTAGATGTGGCACTTTGTGACTGAAAGAGTTAGAGCATTCAAGAGGAGAAAGTTGGAAGAAGGGTATTGCAGGAAGAGTGAAATACGTGTGGAATTCCCTGCACAGGGAAGAGCATGATTTGCTGTAAAATGGCAGGAACTTTAGGGGAAAAATTGGAAAGCAAGAGGTATGGCTAGAAAGAGAGGTAAGCAGAATCAGTGTTAGCTCAGCGTGCTGCTCAAGGGGTCCAGTAGGCAGACAAATGGGCGTCTGTATGTTCCTCACCGACGACGTTTTCACATCCTGTTGGCTTCTCTTGTTTCTAGAATCCAAGTAACTTTGCTTGAGCTACTCCAGGGTGCCTGGGTTTCCCTTAGTTCTTTATTTCCTACCTTAATGAAAATGTTCCTGTTTTCATATGGTTGCAGGATAAACAGAAATTTGATTTATATTTTAATATTTACAAAGTGGTTTTCATGTTCGAAAGTGTCCATCAATTACTACTTTTCATCACCCTGTAAGGTTCAGGAATGAGGACCTAGGAGGTAAATTAGACCTTATAGAGTAACTTGTGCTAGTTTATGGCCAGTGAAAAGGGGATGGGAGTCTTGGGCTTCTGCACAAATTTAAATCCAAATGTCTCTGATTCAAATAACACTGTTGTTGCTTGAGTAAGCAGCAAAGTAAGACTTTTTTTTTTCTTACTCAGTGGCACTTTGTGTTTTTGAATAAGAGACTACAATATGACATAATTCTCAAATAAAAATTATGTTACTCTGAGACAAGAGAGATAGAAAAAATCTTAGTAGCAGGTGGTATGCATGTGAGTTATGTTTCATACACGTGTATTTCTAGCTACCTTAATCACTCTTCACCAGTTAATTAAGCTGAATAAAGCCAGTTAGAAATGGAGATCTTAAAAATGTCATTTTAAAACATTCACCATGGCTTTATTTTTTTTTTTCTGTTGGAATTGATTATTTAATCAGCAAATATTAAACTGACTTTGGTTTGCTTTGGAGTGTCCTTGTAGAATTAGACTCATTATATAAACCAGCAGTCTCCACTTTTTCACAAATGAAGCTTCATCACAATGTGACAAGGAGTTTCTTTGCTTTTAAATGAAAATAATCTGATTTTTCAACTCAGAATTTAATTTATATAACTTCCGTATAAATCCAGCTTCTTTCATACAGTTCTTTCTTGGATATGAATACTTCCAATTCCTGACCCAACTTTTATTGATCCAAAAAAGTTAAGTTATTCCACCTAATTCTTCTTTGCTATAAAGAATGAGGGAACCATAGAAGCCTCTTAGACTTGTGCAGCCTAACATGAGGGAAAATGGGCAGTGTGCTCTCCTGGATCGCCTTCTTAACGTGATTATTTCTGGGTTCTCTCAGCGAACCTGGACGTACCTCTTTCAGGGGCCACGCTAAACAATCCATTGTTTATAAGCTTGAATGAAATTCTTTAAACTTGACTGAGAAGATCCTTGTGTAAAGAGGAACATCAAAGACAGAGAATAATCATACAGAGTAACCGAGTATACCGTTTCCTGGCAAATTTAATCAAATGGTATGAGCTCAGACAGTCCCATATTTAGACTGAAATTCTGGACAAACTGCCTTTTTCTGTGGAATTTTTATATTAAGAAAATACTTTTGTGTATTTGCTAAAAAACAAGGGGTGGTTGGTAGGAGAGATGTCTTTAACTTCACCCTCAGTGTGTTCTAATATATGAAGAGTCAAAATAATTTATTCACTTATGAAAACATGCATTATTTGACACTAATTCAATCCAAATGTTATTACAAGAGCCTCTGATAAATGTCTTAGTTGTTAAATCTGTACAATACCCACTTCATGGAGTTAATGTGAGGATTCATTGAGAAAACACATGTAAATTACTATGTATGTTGCCTGGCACAGAAAACATACTTTAAAATATTATTATACTATTATTAACATATTTGGAGATTCCAGTACTGAAGGATTTATTATATCAGTGCTTTCTAAACTTTTTTGACTATGGCCCTCATTAAAAAATGCTTTTAAAACTATGATAGTATGCACATACATATATAACTTAAAAGTTTCAAGAAATAAAATCGTGTTTTTATACGATGGACTCTGATTTTTTTTTCTTTTCTGTTTTTTTCTTTTTCTGTTCCATTCTGTTCTATTTACTTTTTTAAAAGGACTGAAGTCGATCCACCTATTGGCTGTCGCCGTTTGAAAAGAGACTGTATTACCAGTGTTCTGTTTAATAAAATCTGTCATGTTAAAAGTTCAGGATCCACTGATAAGAATGACAAAGGTTAAATGACAAGGGACTATCTGGCTTCAGTGTACCTGTTGATTTACAGAAGTTTACCACTAGACTGAGAAATATAATCATCTGACCTCTATAATATAGGTTGATGTATATTTCTTAATCTTTAAAAAAAGTTAGAATTTCCCACACATAAAATATACTTAGAATTGCTTCCTGCTCCATATAATAAGCTTTTGTCAATGAGTCTGTCCTAGAAGTTTCTCTCTATTCTACATATACCTGTTTAGGCCCATATGAGTAATCTGCTGTAGGGGCAGAATGACAGTAAATTCAGACCTCATTCTCAGATCATGGATGAGCGAAGAGTCTTATTTATGACAGAAAGATTAACATTCGATTCATTTTTTTAAAACCGGTAATTGCCTCTGCAACATGGTATGTTTTAGACAAGCTGAAAGAAGCATTTAGAGAGGAAAGAATTACAAGCATAAACTTGCACCCTGTAAAGTGACATCAGCTTTTTTTTTCCTTTTTAACCTATTATTTTAATTTCTCCTAGTTCTTTAACTTTTTGATGAATGGAAGGGAAACAAAATGCCACAATCTCAGGAGCTGAGTTTTGCATAACTTCACCTGACTGCTAACCACCTCAGCATCGGTGTGCTATGTAGAACAATGTTAATTGATGAGTCACAATTTTGGAGCTATAGATTAAGGCACTCTGTGCTAGTAAAAGTTAAGAAGATTATCTGTCCACTCAATCACTCTTTACTTGTGCACTGGCATACAAAAATGAATAATTGATCAGAGACAAATAGAGATGTAAAGCTGTGGAAATTCAAAGGAAGGAGAAATTTGACACTTATTTCTGGGCTTGGAATGTTCAAGTTGGAAGAGACTTAAGTTCATTTGGGTTCCTACATTACATTCTGCTATGTATGAGTTCTGCCCTTTACCTTAACTTAAACTTTAAGAAACCTTGTTAGGAAATTGATGATTTTACCTAGGAAACAAAAGAAATTTGATTGCTACAATAACTTATAATCAACCGCTTATATAATTTATTATCTGTTACTTGGACATGAGTTTTGCTGTTAGTATGAAGTAGAAGACACTTGTAATTAAATACATGCAGAGTCCAAGGCTGAGGAAGCAAATCTGATGTTCTGCTTGGGTTATTGGGGCATCAAGTTCATCTGGGTTGTGGTTACCTAAGATCTGGTCAATAGCTGTGCCCATAGGAAATGAAAATACTACTGATATTTGGGGACGAGGAGAATGCCTAAAGTCTACTACCTAGATTAATGACATGTGCGAAGTCAAAATGTTCACCTTTTCTAGAAGTAATTGATTTCAGTAAAGTTTCTGTGTGATCTGTAAATTCCAAAGCAAATGGCATTTTATGTGATGAGAGGAGAAAGTTGTCTGTTCCTTTCCTTGGTTTATGAATACATATTTATGGCTTACAAACCCAACCAGCAACCCGTAATGAATAATCTCTAGCTACAGTAGTAGGCTGCAGATTGAAGTATTGGTGTTTAATACATAGGGTCAGCCCATGACCCAGGAACATAGAGTAGTAAATGGATCTGTCTTTTTGTATGATGCTGTCATCATTCTCTTTGGGTAAATCCCCATTTGTTCTAGACCCAGCAATCAGCTGCAAGATAATTTTGAAACATACACCATAGATATGAGTTCTGTAGTTTTCCCATTCATATTTATGTGGTTTATTGCATGATGACTTATACTTCCCATTGCTGAATTTCATCTCTGCGACTTAGCCTTGATGAGTGGATGGGAAAAAAATCGATTACTGAGAATTTAATTCAGGTTCTCCAAATGATCTGAAAGAAAGATGAGTTATAGGAAGTCCATATATTTGAAATTAGAAAAGCCATCAAAGATTTTTTTTCTTTTTTTCTTTTTAAAATGTAAAACATATATAATTTATCCTTGATATGCCTAGTTCTCAAGGCTTGTTCCATGGTTCCACCAGCATCAGTATCACCTGGGTACTTGTTAGAAATACAAATTCTCAGGCCTAACCCCAGACCTACTGAATCAGAAACTCTTGGGATAGAGATAAGCAATATGTTTTAACAAGCTTCTATGGGTTCTGATGCTAGCTAAAGTTTTGAAACCACTGCTTTAATGCATACAAGAGACCTCTCAATTTTGTAAACAGTGTTAATACAATTATTTGTGTTTTCAATAGAGTAAGATTACAAAACTAGACTTCTACTGAAAATTCACAAGACTTTTAAGTACAGTGGCATTAAAGAAGTTTGGAGAGCGCACATATATTATATCTGTCCTCTTAAGAGTTAGCATTTATCACGCCTAGCTGCATGAGATAGCGTCCAAATAGGAAAGCACGTTCTCATTGATCCCGTTTGGAAGCCGAGTACCTTTAGCTTTTATCTGACAGGGAAAGGTATCAGGCTTTCACTCACAGGAACTATTATATTTCTTAACAAATAAAATTGATGTGCTTCCCAGTTATGATTTATCTTCTAAATCTAAGTGTTTATTTCCCCGTTGATAAAGAAAGGACCATTTTCTGCAACTGCCAAGTACTGGTTCCTTCCAGGTATTTAAATACCATAATCAAAGCTAAGTTAAACTACTTCATACGTGTCTATCAAGACTTTGTTCTATTTCTCTTTTAATAATATGCCACGTACAGACTGAAATATAGACAAAAGTGATAGCAGTTGGAGAAGTAAAGAAGAGATTCCTTCTGGCTTCTTCCATCCTAGCTGTGAGTTATGGCCATAGCCTCAAACCTGAATCAGAAGTAATTTAGCTCATCATAACTCATTTACCAGACCAAATCATAAAACTGATAAGTCAGAAAGCACAGCGGCCCTGACACTCAGGTGGTGTGTAAGTCAAGCCAACAGCTTTTTTTTTTTTTAATCTCAAGCCGATCTGACTACATTAGGGTATTTGGGCATATAAATTCATGTGGTTAGTAGAATTAATCATTTAACAGGTATCCATTGGGTGCCTACTTTGTACAAGACACTGTGGAGAATATAAAGATACATTTCACATTGAACCGATGCAGCTTGAACGGAGATCCTACAACAAAGCAGGGATTTAACTATTCTGTACAAATGATTAAAACACCCTGCAGCCTCATCTTCTTTATAGACTAACTCAGATTATACTGGTGATTCCCATGAGAGCAGGGGTCATATCTTACTCATTTTTAGTTTTCTAGGGCTTAATAGAGAGTTTAGTGTATAGTAAAAGAGTTCAAAATAAATCAAGGTTATTCAGTTTCTTCCTTGTCTGAATTTTCCTTTTAATAACTTTCTGAATTTCTTATGTGGCATCAATCATATATTGCTTAGATTTCCATTGTGTTTCTTATGTTGATGTTCTTTATTTGCCCACATACAATGTCTAGACATCTGGCAGTCACATTAAATGATGTTTTGTTTTACCTAAACTCCTAAGGGCTATGATTAGTCGATCGATAATAACTATTTGTTAAGGATTGTGGAAATAGCATATCACAGGACAGCATATTAGAACATAATAGAAGAGATGACATATAACAGAACACCTTCAGCTCAGTGGTCCAAAACTTTTCAATTCAGAGAAGGTATGCCTAATCTGACTGGAATAAGTGGAGAAAATGTAATGGCATATCAATTCACAGCCAGGGTAGAATTTCAAGATAATCTACTTAAAAGTCTCCATGTCACAGCTGAGAAGACCTAGTTCCTAAAGGATTAAGTGATTTTAAAGGTCTTATGGTTTTATGTTGATTTGTATTTTGTTCGCTCGAGTTGTTGATCTTTGATTGATTTTATTACAAGTTCTTTGTGCAAGAAGGTTGTCCTTTTGCACCCTCGATAAAATATAATACCACAATAAACAGATATATTAGCAGACAATATGGTTTGTTTGTTGTTTGTTTGTTTGTTTTTTTAAACCTATGGAAACATTTTCAAACTTATAAAAAACACGAGCAAAATCCATTTAATTTTTAAAAAAAATAAATATGTTTTAATAGTACCTATGATTATAAAATATCCCTGATTTATAACAAATATTTCTCCATGAGTTGAAAGAATAATTACAAATGTTTAACATTGGGAAATAAATTATAACACTGTCCCTATATTATCTCTGTAATATATAAAATATCTGTTTAACCAGCTCTAACTCCAGTCTTTGAGCCAGGCAGTTTGAAAATTAATAAATCTTGATTAGACAGAGAAACTGGAATTCTCTTTCAGGTTAGAGAAATAGGGTGAAAAGAATTTAAAAATGGGAGAAATTGCAAGGAATATTTGAGTGACCCCTTGGCATTCATCAACCTGATTCATCTGCATGATGGTTTCTTAGCCAATTTATTGACACATTTTCTTAGATTTAAGAAATCATGAACAGGGCGAAAATAAAATATGCATATACAAACTTTTCGACATGCTATTGGGAAGAAAAATAAATAGAAAACATAAAGAGATCCTTGAATAAAATATTTTATTTGTATGAGCATTTTTCACTTTCAAGAGTTATTTTGGTCCAAGCCAAATGAATTTCAAAGGAATATCAAATAAGCATAGAAGGATGCAGACATAGAAACAAGAGTGTACCACATGCTACTGAAGGCTTAAGAGCAGATTCCTTTGGGTCTTGCAGCCCCTGATTTTGGTGTGCATTGTATATTAATTAAAAATAAAAATGAGATTTTTCCACTGCTGGGAACGATCTTAGTGTCTCTGATGGTTTTACCTGCCTAGTGCACACATCTGAGGTTTGCAGAGATTATAATGATAGAATGTATTGATTTTAACTAACAAATGGCAAATGGGGTTTCTTTTAATAATAAATGCCCAGAGTTTTCTATGATTCCTAAACCCAATAGGATTATATGTACTGGTTCAGCAAGCAGCCAACACACATGGCATATGAGGCAGGGTGTAGTGGTAAACGGGTCTGCAAAAAATTAATAGCTGCATAACTAAGAGTCAGCATTCAAACCAGGAGAGTAAAAAACTCTTCAAAGATTAACACTGATTACCTTCCCACTGTGGCTCCACTGTGAATTACAGCTACTTGGGCATGAATCCAAAGAAAACCATGGAAAGAATCAGAACTATTAATGGAGTCATGGCTAGAGATGAGAATTCAGAGATCTATTTCAAAGTGGTTGTTCTGTGCCGGGGACAGAAAAGGACTATCTCATTTTCTAAACTCAATGTCACCTCCTTAGTTCAACGGTTAAATTTTCCCCTCATTCCATTTTATATTTAAGCCAGTTGCGCATTTTGTGGACAACATTTTCTCTAGACTGCAGTTTAGTCTACCTCTTTGGTTCATGTTTTTAAAAATAAAGAAAAAAAGGGAAATTGCATCAGTGAGAACATCTTCTTGCATACAAAGAACAAGCTGAAAAACACTGAAGCAGAGCTGAGTAGATTACTTGGTATCTACCGTGTTCAGCTAATGACAAGAAGATGACTGATGAGTCATTTACCAATAAGTCACTGGTTCTTTAGGCCCTGATAAATGTATTTTAATGATTTTCTGTTAAGCTTGGGCTTAATCTTTGAAAGCGATTAGAACCCATTTCCTCTGGTTTGCACTATTTCACCTGGCTTTTCGATGTACCGTGTTTTAAAAAAGAAATATGTTTCTGTTAAGCAGTTGACATTTTTGTTTTTAAATAGTATCTTTTAAATTTTTAAACTGTTTTTAAAACCTAAGTTATGGAAATTTTTATAAAGAAAGAGTAATTGAAATTAACAGGGTTTAAGTGTACATGTTAATATACTACTAAAGGCAAGCAAAACACACATGTCCTGTCTTAATAGACTAGGCTTGTGAATAAAAGGAGATTGTGTAGCTGCCACAACATAAAGAACGTTTTTGCAAATTAATTCTATTTTTCTTTACTTTCTGAGGAGTCATAGCTCGTAAGTCTCAGAGAATCTTACGTCTCATTGGGTGCTTTCCCACTTGTGCGTTCAATGTGCAGTCCTTGCTTTGACATAGTCACTCACACCCCAGTGAAGGTAGCATTTAGTTTTATAAATATTTAATATACATTCATGTTTAAGACCACAGCATTTGGCTTGACACCAGCACAATATTCATGTGTTTCTAGCTATAACAAAAGGAGGTATGTGTATAAATGGGCAAGTGGTGCCTTTTTAGCAGCACATTTTAATGTAAATATGGTGTCAGACAATACTAGATTTGGATATTATCTACACAGAATAACAAACCTTCTTAGGTAATTTTCAAGTGTAAAATTATGGTAATTCTGAAACATTTTATAAGAACCAATTTGATGTGGCTTCACAGTATATTAGTAAAAACTTATAACCTGAATTGTTTGTATAGCATGGAGACTAAAATAATAGAAATGCTATAATTGATAATTGTATCCTTTTATATGTTACAACATATTATGTGCTCAATCATTTTATTCAAACAGTCTATACTAAGGGCCAGCTGGAAGCCTTACTATGTGACAGGTATTCTTAGAGACACTGAGTAACAATAATGTTGGAGTACAGTAGATGAAGTTTTGAAACATGAAAAGATAATTAGATATTTTGGTACTTCCTACTACACTCATGGATTAATTTACAGAAATTAATTTGTCATGGGTTGTGGTACTCCAAAAACATATTCCCATAGTAAAAAAGGATCGTTTGCCTACTAAACTAAGTTAGATGAATGTTCCTAAAATATAGCGTAAATTATATTATAAAATCTAGTCAATCAAAGTATAAAAGGTAAAAATTCCCCTGCATCCCTCAACCCCCAACTTGAGGGCATATCTTCTCCTGTCCTTTTTTATGGGAGGGGTGAAAGAAAGTGGGGGTACAGTGTAAGCCCAGGCTGCAACAGGCTGATTGAAAGAGAAATGAAGAAGAAATCAAAGTCCCATATATCTCTTCAAAGGAAATAGGATTCCTGGAATCACCATAACACCTAATCAAAGTATCACAGGGTCACCTTTCAGAAGTACAAGATGTACCTAGGCTTGGCTCATTTAAATTTTGACTCACTTTTATATTATTGAAATTTATAATAGATACTTTTTGAGCTTTGCATATGATTTTTAACTACGTAGCTTAAACATTTTTTATGTTATTTAACTATTTCTGACTCTTACTAAGCAAATATAGTCATGACGAGGCCTTTTATTTTACTTAGTGTACTATATTTACAAGTTTAAGAAGTCAACTTTCTGATATTTGATAATACCTCAAATTATCATTATTACAATGACAGATACTTTCAAATTATGTGCCGTAACCCAACAGTGCTTTATTTTTCCTCTCTCTCCGTGGGGAATTAATCACTTCCTGAAATCAGCCATAGTACTTTGAGTATATATTTTTAAATCACTTAGTTCTGAAATGTCAATTAATCATTAGCATTTCAAATACAGCACAGCCATTAAACTTAGCTTAGGTAAAGCACCCACTGGGAGTATATTTTTACTTTGGAGAGCTATTTAAAATGAAACATGTTAAATTATTTGATTTTCTTTTTGGTACCACATAATATAGTTCCCAAACCACCACATACCTTAGCAAATTATGCCCTCAAATATTTCAGAAGTTATAGAGGAATAGTATCTTAACATTTTCTTGGTAGTGAACCATGAATTAATTGTATGTTATGGACCTTCTCCCAGGAAGAGATGGGAGAAGAAGCACATCTGTACATTCACGTGTAATTCATGGACCCAAGGTCAGCATCAGCTTTCAAACCCCACTCTGGGGAGTAGGATTGGTAGAAATGTTTCCAAAGGATGATAAAAAAACTGCCCTTTATGAAATTCTTCCACAACTACTGCTTAAGACTGAAGTTCACGAAAGTGGAAGGAAGTGGATAAGAGTTCAGAAGATATATGGAAGCTTTGTACTTTGGCAGGAAAACAACCTTGTCCACTGAAACAGAAGGTAAGGGGGAGAGAACAATTACACAAAAGAAAGAATGATAATATAGTAATACTAATTATTTATTAAAACTTATGTGCAAGCCCCATATTAAGAACTTTACATGGATAATTTGATTTTATCCTTGCAATAACTCAATAAAATGGAGGCTATTAAGTTCCAATTTTGTAGATGAAAGAACTAAGTTTTATAGGAAATAACTAACAGGCCAAATTCTACCCATCAGTAAGTGGACGAGGCCCAGCTCCAAAGCCGAGGATCTTGATTGCTACGCAAAAATTAAAATAGCGGTAGGTTTGGTAAATTCAGTCGTAGAAAATCGAGACTCATGCAGTGGTGTTCTTTTCTGCTATGAAGTATGAGGCAAGTTTAGATCCTGGAACTAAGGGATAACTTTGATGAGAATGTTTGAAATGCTTTTTTCTTTTCTTTCTTTTCTTTTCTCTTTCTTTCTTTTCTTTTCTTTTCTTTTCTTTTCTTTTCTCTTTCTTTTCTTTTCTTTT